>NC_079166.1:59894330-60250167 GCF_947568905.1 Ostrea edulis | reverse complement strand
ACACTGATAACCACGTGTTTGATACTCTTTAATAACATGTACTCGGCATTCTGTAATAAACTGATGTAGAGACAAGACGCATTCTGTTATACTGTACTACTTTACATGGTGTCAGAAGTAAAAGTACTAAGTGAAACTTCTGTATGTGTATCTCTGGATATTTGTCACCATGAGCAATCACGTAGATAATGCTGCTACTGCTCCCTCTATTCCTGTCTTTGTGAACCCAAACATTCCAATACCTGGAAAACTGGATCTTAAAGGAAACCTGTGCACGAACTGGAAAAAGTTCAAGCGGATTTGGAGCAATTATGAAACAGCGTCTACTCTCAAGGAAAAAGACAAGGAGGTGAGAACTGCTACCTTTCTTACTTGCATCGGAGCTGACGCTCTGGATATTTTTGATGGTCTTCAGTTTGACTCTGAAGATGACAAAAAAGACATAGACAAAGTTCTAGAAAAATTTGAATCCTTCTGCATTGGACAGACCAATGAAACTTATGAAAGGTACACTTTCTACAAACGAGACCAAGAAATCAATGAAAACATTGACACTTATGTGGCAATTCTCAGATCTCTAGCGAAAACCTGCAAATTTGATGCTCTAGAAAACGATATGATCCGAGACAGAATTGTACTTGGAATCCGTGACAATGGAACACGCAAAAAGCTACTGCAAGAAGCAAAACTGGACCTAAGAAAATGCGTTGACATATGCAGAGCAAACGAAAAGTCAACATCGCAACTTAAAACCATGGAGGAAGTTCACGCTGTCAAATTCAAAACCATGCGAAAAACTAAACCGCTGAGAACAACACAAGCGCACAGAAAAGATTTCAAACAAGTCCCAGAAACAAAAGTTCAAAAGGAATGTTTATATTGCGGTAAAGAGCACCTCTTCCGTAAGGAATTGTGTCCAGCATGGGGAAAAACATGCAGGAAGTGCAATAAAATGAATCATTTTTCATCAAAATGTCTGCAGACAAAGCCGAAATCAAAACGGGAACATGTAAAACAAGTCAACCAGGAATCCAGTGACGAGGAATTCATCCTCATGATCGAAAATGTTAATGCCATTGAGAAAAAGATTTTTGCAGAAATCGAAATTGGAAATGATACAGTGAAATTCCAATTGGATTGCGGATCAACCGTAAACGTTCTACCCGAGAAAATTTACAAAGAAGTCTGTAATGACCCCTATCTCAGGATGTTACAAAAGGCAGACATGACTCTGGTAATGTTTAACAAGTCGGAATGCCAACCCCTTGGAAAACGGCGAATAAGCGTCCGCAACCCCAAAAACAATAAAAAATACAACATAGAAATTGTTGTGGTCGAAGGAAATCTTAATCCTATTCTCGGAGCAAAGGCTGCACAAGGAATGAAAATGATAACTGTCAACACAGTAAACATAGCAGCCATTGAGTCAGCCTCCCAAAGCAACTACATCATTGAAAAATACAGTGACGTATTTAATGGCCTGGGTAAACTGGATGGAAAATTACACCTCGATGTTGACAAATCAGTTACGCCAGTAAAACTACCAACAAGAAAAGTCCCGATTGCAATGAAGGCACCGTTAAAATCTGAAATCGACAGACTGTCAGATTTAGGCGTTTTGGCTCCAGTAACAGAACCGGCTGACTGGATATCGTCATTGGTGGCTGTACGGAAGCCCAGTGGGAAAATGCGTCTGTGTATAGATCCCAAACCTCTGAACAAAGCGCTAAAGAGAAATCACTATGCAACACCAACTATAGATGATATTTTGCCAGAACTAAGCCAAGCCAGAATTTTTTCTGTAGTAGACTGCAAGGATGGCTTTTGGCATATTACTCTCGATGATGAGAGTAGTTTTCTCACAACATTCGGAACCCCTTGGGGTAGATATCGATGGCTCCGCATGCCATTCGGTATTAAACCAGCAAGCGAAGAATTCCAGCGGAGAATGGATGAAGCTCTATCTGGTATACATGGAATCAAAGCGATTCATGACGACATAGTCGTATACGGTTGTGGAAACTCGGATGACGAGGCCATACGTGATCACGACAAAAAATTATCTACCTTGCTAGAGAGATGCAGGGAGAAAGGGATAAAAATCAACAAAGACAAAATGAAACTAAAATTGCGATCCGTGTCATATTTAGGACACATTATCTCAAGCGATGGACTCAAAGTTGACCCCTTAAAAATCAAGGCAATCACTGAAATGCCAAGACCTAAATGCAAAGCAGACATACAACGTTTACTAGGAATGGTAAATTTTGTCCAGAAATTCGCGCCAAATCTCTCGGAGATAACAGCACCCCTCAGAGACCTACTAAAAGCAGAATCGGAATTTGTGTGGGACAATGCTGTACATGGCAAAACATTTGACGAATTGAAAAAACTACTATCTACGAGTCCTATACTTCGTTTCTTTGATCCTAACCTACCGACGACGGTACAGTGTGACGCATCTGAACGCGGACTAGGAGCCTGTCTCATACAAAATGAGCAACCCGTTGCATATGCATCCCGTGCATTAACGCCTACCGAAGTCAACTACGCACAGATTGAAAAGGAACTACTCGCTGTTCTCTTTGCCATGGAACGCTTTGAGCATTACACACTTGGACGGAAAGTAAAAGTGGAATCAGACCACAAACCACTAGAAATCATCAGCAAGAAAAGTTTAGTTTCCGCTCCTAAACGTCTTCAACGAATGCTCTTGCGTCTTCAGAAGTTTGATTACGAGATCACATACAAACGAGGTCTTGAAATGTATCTTGCTGATACACTGAGTCGAGCCTATCTGCCAACTGTACAGATACAAAGAAATGATTCTGAAGACAGAGTACTCGCCATTACCGACCGTGCAAAATCTGAAAAAGATGCAGAGTCCGTTACAATGAGTGAATACGTCACCATCTCGTCCGAAACTCTAAAGAAAATCAAATCTGCAAACTCGCGTGATGAAACAATGCAAAAGCTGTACAAAACAATCAAAGATGGTTGGCCGGAGCGAGATGAACTGACACCCGATATACAGATCTTCTACACATTCAGAGACGAATTGACTTCACAGGATGGTTTAATTTTCAAAGGAGACCGCATTGTTATTCCACCTACATTGAAAGGTGAAATTCTTCAAAAGGTACACTCCAGCCACATTGGTATTCAAGGATGTTACCGTAGAACCAAAGAATCACTATATTGGCCAAACATGATGAAAGATATCGAATCTTTTATCAAGGAATGTCCAGTCTGCGCTACCATACAGGGTGAGCAAGGCAAAGAAACTCTCATTTCGCATGAAATTCCCGATAGACCATGGCAGAAAATTGGAACTGACCTCTTTCAATTTGATGACAAACAATATCTCATCACTGTTGATTACTATTCCGATTTTTTTTAAATTGATCGTCTACATGATAAAAAATCAAAGGAAGTCATCACCAAACTCAAGGCACAAATGGCCAGACACGGAATTCCTGAAATTTTGATTTCAGACAACGGTCCGCCTTACAATAGCAAGGAATTTGCTTATTTCTCAGAGAACTATGAGTTCAAGCATACTACGTCATCGCCATTGTACCCAAAATCTAATGGGAAAGTTGAAAATGCAGTTAGAATTGCAAAAAACCTAATGAAGAAATGCCAATTAGATAAAAGCGATCCTTTCCTCGCTCTATTAGATTGGAGAAATACTCCCTCTGAAAATATTGGAACTTCTGCAGTTCAACGACTAATGGCACGCCGTACAAGAACTCTGTTACCAATCAAAACCGAACTTTTGAAACCAGCCCTAACCCCAAATGTCAAAGAGCGATTGAGAGAACGGAAACATAGATCAGCATTTTACTACAATCGCACAGCGAAAGACCTACCAGAGATTAAAAGTGGGGAAACCGTGAGAATTCGACCTTTTGGACATGAAAAAAATTGGACGAAGGCAAAGGTCAACGAAAAAGTAAACATCCGCTCGTATCAAGTGATCACGGAGGATGGTCGCCTCTATCGACGAAACAAAAAACATTTGCGTTGCACAAATGAGCCATTTGTCGAAAATAACGAGGTAGTGACAGATAAGACCGTTAGCACAGCCGAAAACACACCACCATCAGCAGATAAGACTACAATTGAAAATCATAAACCACCGTCAGCAGATAAGACCAATTATGCTCTGATTTCAACCAGGAGATCTACCAGAGAAATTAAATTGCCGAAACGATACGAGGACTTCAAAATGTATAAGTGATTATATAAAGTGATGAGGCATAATAATCCTCAAATATATATATATATAGTGTAAATATATATCCCGATATTTTAGAGACAAAAGATAGTTCTTATTTTTATCATAACTCTGAATTATTAATTTAATTCATAACACTTTGTTAATTTTGCAGTATTTTTCACTCTCTTATAATGTAAAATAAGAATAATTAAAGAAGGGGGATGTAACGTATATGCATTGTATATATCAAACTCTGAGATTATCCCTGTTTACCGCACACACTGATAACCACGTGTTTGATACTCTTTAATAACATGTACTCGGCATTCTGTAATAAACTGATGTAGAGACAAGACGCATTCTGTTATACTGTACTACTTTACAATGATAAGATCGGGTATTCGGAGACTTGCATTAGCCATAGCACGGACACAACTCGACTCTCACGATACGTGTAATTTATTACAACTAGGCGCAGGCTAAACAAAGAAATACACAATATTCACATTGCACAATTCTGAACACAGCATGCAGCAATACGAACGCGAGCTGAGTGATTTACAAATGGCTGACAAAATGTCCGACAAGACCTTGCTCAACCGCTTGGGTTAAGTAAACATGACCCTAAATTCTGAATAAAGACTCCCGACATGTCAACAATGAAACGAAAGTAGAGTATTCATTTTATTCATACCAAAATACCTCTTTCTTGTACATAAATCAGCTTTTTATTAATGAATTTTCAAAGTTAGCATGTCATTTTAAGTCCTAAACACACCACTACTTCAAAAACTTATATTTCGGCTTCTATTTACCGAATTTTCACCATTTTTTCTTCACAAACTAGCTACGTGACAGAAATTCAATTTCCAACCACTGCGCATGTTCACCAGGTATTTCCCTTTTCTATATTTAGTTGAAAGCGAACAGATATAGCGATCCAATCATAATACGGGATTTAGTGAAATCCCGTTCCGGCTTTGGATTTTACGCAATATGTTTACCTCATTATGCAAGAGCAAAAGTTGCATAGGGTTTTGTTAGTGCGAAAGTTGATATTGACAGGCGCCATAATCATCAATGATGTTATACCGGTAAACAACATTTTGAACATGAATCGAGAACAGGAGTTGAATCAGTTGATGCAGATATTCTGAGGAGAATCTTCCAGTCATTGAGTAAGTAAATCACTGTGTATCTTATAGTTATAAACTCTCTGATATATTGTTCAAAACGAAGCTGACCATCGCTCATATTGTATGCTGTTGCGTCAAATCTTGCAAGTCGGTGTTTACGTTCATAAATTTACATGCTTCATTCAATTCTTTGAAATTATGTGGAATTATTTTTTTAAAAATTTTCTTTGTATGAGATTAGACTCCTTCTAGTTGCATTATCGTAGCCCTCGCGGATTTTTTCTTCTTATACATTTGGACAGGACCATATAGGCACTTTTAAAAAAATGGAGAGAGGGGGGGAAAGGCCGGAAAACAAACAAATAATTAGGCCTATTTCTGTAATATTTATGCTATTTTTTGTTTACTTTCTACTCGGGTGATATTTGCAAAACTGAATTAGTTTATTAAGTAAATGGTGTTTTTTAATGAATGGTTGCATGATTATTATTTTTTTTATTCAAATGCTTATGATTTGAACCCAGATGTCCAGTTAGAAAAATTGAACTGCATTATGATCAGGGATGTGATCTCCGGAATGTCAATTTTGTCACTACATCAATGCATATACGTTATTAAAATGGATTGAAGATCTTGTCTTGGCAATAAAGTTAATTTGTACGTAAAGTCAGGTCAGCATGATATTAACAGTTGTACATCAGATATGGCATTTATTAGCCCAATGGGCTGTAACGCAACATTGATTATTGCTCGGCTTTGAAAATCGGTGGCCCCAGGTGTCGGGTGACGGTAATTACATGTACACACCCCAGAATGATTCCTCCTATGTTAGATGCCTTGCAAACTTATACATGTATATAGGAGGGCCAATGGTATCTCGTAATTATTTAAAATTTTACATCTTTTTCAGAATATATTTCATGATAGTCATGCAGATTCAGAAGTTGTGATGGTGTGTTGATAGGCTGTCTTCAACTTGCCATATCTTAGAGTTCCAACACGCAGGCCTGGATTAATGTGTATAAATCACTAATGAAGTTACTTAGTGTTATTTAGTTTTTAAAAAAAGAATAACATTTCAATTTATACACACTTGCCAAGTGAATCTGATGAGACTGCTACATGTATTTGTGAGTAAAGGCACTCTGTCTTAACCGAAAAACTATTTACAGTTTATCACAACAAATGGATGGGACAGTAGAGCTGTTGCGGACAATATGTGATTGTGATGACCAAGTACTGAACAAGTGGAAGATTAGAAGAAGGTCCAGAATTCAATCATGTTTTTGATTCTAAGGTGCAGACAGCATGGAGATAGTCCTATTATTCTCCCGTTCATCTATGATGGAGAAACTTGTGTAAATGTTTAGTGTTTTCCCTAATAAGTGCCCACAAGTTTGTATTAATTTATCAGAATATAAAGTCCTTCACAGTACTGATTTTAAAATTAATGTAGATTGTCTCCAGATTTTTCTGAGGAAAAGTGCATAGTTTACATGTGTGAATTTTGAATATATTTCATTCTTGTCTGCAAGTGTTGCCGAAACCTGTTGTTATTGATGCACAGTCATGTTGTGCAAATGATAGACCTCCTTCTTAATTACAGGTACATAAGATCATGTCAACTCCTTTGTCTTAATTGTATACACAATTCTAGCATTTATAGCATCATTTATATAGCACTTGCTAGTTTAAGAAGGATTTTATTTTCTAAAAGCTTTCATTTGACATGATTGATCTAAAACGGCCAAAATTCACAAATCTATTTAAATCACAACCTGACCTTAGGCCAGAAAAGTGCCACTGTGGGTTGATATTTTTCTCTTGGATCTTGAAAGAAATTCTTTATGCAGCAGTTTCCAAATAAAATGTATTCTCATGGCCAGGGTGGGACTTCACCGAGAACTTTTTAACATTGCACAATGTAATATTTGTAGATTAGAAGTTGTTGCAGTTTCTTTAAGTTTTCTCTCACATCTTGTTATAATTATATTTTATATTTTTGGTCGGGTTGCACAATGTGCAAACAGTTTATAAAATGGTGAATGACTGGTGGGCAAGCGACAGTAGCGTCCCTGTAATAGTACCTACTTTGTGTAATCAACTCCTTTCACACCTCTCACTTGATGTTCCTTAAACTTTGTACAGTTGTTAGGGATACATTGAAGATGTGCATGTGCCTTTTTGAAAGTGATCAGACATTTTTTGAAAAATTTACATGTAGTTGAACTTCGTAATTTTTTAAGCATTTCTTTAATCGACAGTACCTATTTTGTGTAATCAACTCCTCGTATACCTCTAACTTGACATTCCTCAGACTGTGTACATTTGTTTTGAACACATTGAAGATGTGCATATGTGTTTTTGAAAGTGATCAGACATTTTAAAAAAAATGTATATGTTCATGAACTTAGTCATTTTTAAGCATTTCTTGAATAGATGGTAACTATTTTGTGTAATCAAATCTTCATGCACCTCTAACTTGACATTCCTTAAACTTTGTACAGTTGTTATGAACACATTGAAGATGTGCATGCATCTTTTTGAAAATGATTAGACTTTTAAAAAAAAAATTATGTGTAGTTGAACTTGGTCATTTTTATGCATTTCTTGAATAGATGGTACCTATTTTGTGTGATCAACTCGTGCACATCTAAATTGATATTCCTCAAACTTTGTACAATAGTTATGGACATATTGAAGATGTGCATGTCTTTTTGAAAGTGATCAGACTTTTTCCCAAAAAAATTACATTTAGTTGAACTTTGTCATTTTTTTAAGCATTTCCTGAATAGATTGTACCTATTTTTTGTAATCAACTCCTCTTACAGCATTTATTTGACATCCTTCAGACCTTGAACAGCTGTTATGGGAGCATTGTAAATGTGCATGTGTCTTTTCGGAAGTGATCAGGCATTCTTTGAAAAATTTACATGTGCATATTGAAGTTGAACTTAGTCGTTTTTTAAGCAGGGTACTTTATGTAACCAACTCAGCTTTTACTTAACATTTTCCAGACCCTATACATTATAGATGTTTTAAAAACATTGAAGATATTCATGTAACATTTTAAAAATGCTTCTCTTTTTTGTTGTTGAAAAATTCTACCTTTAATTTGTCATTTTCCCAGTATGTTTCAACTGTTGTTCCTATGATAGATAACATATTTTACAAGAATCCGGTCATTTCTGTTTTTGAATAAAAAAAATTTAATTAGTATTTTTGAATATGTTAATTACTTGATATGTCATTGTTCTTGAAATTATATTAATTGAATTGTTATTGTGTTTTTGTTTTGTAATGACAGTTTATATAGCATCCCTTAATTTCGAGCAGACAGTGCCGGAAGTGTGCCGCAAGTTTGCTGCAAACTGTGTGCCAGAAGTCTGCAGCAAGAGTGTGCCGCAAGTTTGCCGCAAACTGTGTGCCAGAGGAAAAATTTGCATACGAAAAGTATACTTGCGGCAAATATGCCGCACACTGTGTGCCAGAAGTGTGCAGCAAGTGTGTGCCGCAAGTTTGCTGCAAACTGTGTGCCAGAGGAAAAATTTGCATACGAAAAGTATACTTGCGGCAAATATGCCGCACACTGTGTGCCAGAAGTGTGCAGCAAGTGTGTGCCGCAACTGTGCCACAAACTGTGTGCCAGAGGAAAAATTTGCATACGAAAAGTATACTTGCGGCAAATGTGCCGCAACTAGTTGCGGCAAAGTTGCCGCAAATGCGCTGCAAATTTGCAGCAACTGTGTGCCAGAGGGCTTATATTTTGGTAAGGGAGTGTACCAAGTTTGGTGTTTTTCAAGCAAAGGGTTCTCAAGATATCGAGCGAATAGTGTCGTCCTATATCCAGAGTCGATTGAACCTTGACCTTTTGACCTGAATATCAATAGGGGTTCTTTTCTTCTCGTAACCAACCCACATATGAAATATCATAACGATGAAGTCAATACTTATCAAGATATTGAGCGGACAACATCTGACCGACCGACATACTGACCGACCGACAGGTGCAAAGCATACTAAAAATAATATTATAAATTATTTGAATGATTAGCAAGTATTCATGACAAATAAAGAATCGGTACAAAGAACATGTCCAAATCGACACAGGGGTTTAGAAATATATCTTCAATGTACACTTGTTCCCTTTTCATTTTCCGTTGGATATTCAAATCTTACTCGGCACGATGACGTCCACAAGTTTATCATTTACTCAATAAAACAGCATAGTTAAACAGAATGCATACGATTCCTATTTTTTAATTGGTGTATGGATCAGCACAAATAGGCGATATTATTGGTTAAAATCCGGGTGTCATCAATATCTGAGTTTTAAATACGGTTCGGGGCGCTTTCGTGGAATCTGAGGGTTCCACAAAGGTTCCGATGGCCTAGAGTTCCGGATGTATCCGGTTTAATGCATCCTTTCGGGAAAATGGCCTTGGCAATCAGAACACTCAGTTACAAAACCAGAACCACTGGACCAAATTACTAACTTCAACAAGTAGTAATTTTCTCCAAAACTGAAGAGTGAAGAAAATCAAAATATTTGCCACATGCACATCTTCAATTCCCATACAAACAATCTGAAAAATACTTTCTAGGGTCATCACTTGAACATTATGGCAGGTGTTAGAAGGACATACCCATATAACATTAAGATAATGTGATAAAACTCCTAGAGGATTACAATTGCAACATGATCTTAAGTGACCCACAACGGAGCTACATGTACAAGAAAGGCGAAGATAACGAACAGTGATCAATCTCACAACTCCTTTAAGCAATACAAAACAAAGAGTAGGACAAACACGGACCCCTGGATATACCAGAGGTTGGATCAGATGTCTAAAAGGAGTAAGCATCCCCTGTAGACCGGTTACATCCGCCGTGAGTCCTTAAATGGGGTTATCCTTACATAACCAGTTTAATCTTGATATGTATATGTGACAGAGAAATGAAAATAGAAACAGAAAACCCCGAACAGCGTACAGTCTTGACATCGCTGTTCGTCTCGTCTGAAGACGGGCATACGTGTACAAAACTTTATCGATAACAATCTTTATTTTATACTGTTTATGTTATTAAGCTTTTGACTTGTCTGTAGATTACATTTCGATCATTTTGTTTCATTTCGATTCATTTCATTTCGGTTTACTACTTTTCATTTAGTATCGATTGGCGATTCCGTTTCGCATTTTACAGGTACCCCTTCCAAAACACGATTTGTATTTAGAAATTTTTCACATGCATATGAGCTAAAAGATCACAATTAGCATTGTTCAAGCTAAAGTGTCGTGATGACATTACGATCGTTGCGTGATCTGTCAGAACAAACGATTCGTACATTAAATTAATGTATAGGGACGTACAGTGTGTATTTGTATGCTAAAATCAACTCTTGAACAACACTGCACAAGATGCTACTACACCAAATTAATTTTCGTATTTGTATAAATTTCTCGTACGATGGTCAAAACGAAAGTTATTCTCCATTGAACATGTAAGGTATATAGGGCATGTACATACATTCATCAAATTAGCATGTAAACCTCTTTTATCAAGTGAATATATTTGGGCTGAATGGTCCATATATCTTAATGAATTTATAAATACATGTGGTATCACAGACATAAATCTCTCACGGTTTAATTCTGCTCCATTCATTGTTCACCAGATGCTTCCCCTGCCTCGTTAAATATAATCAAGTACTTTCAAATAAAATCAAAACAAAAACACCAGACTGTAAGTACACACGGGGCATAGGGTTGTTACTTTCTGTTTTTAGTATATATACCCATAAAACATCGAAAAATGATGCTAAAATCTTCAAAAGAAGAAAGCACGTTGTTGCATTCTTCGGTGAGTTTGACCTAGAAATGCTGTCTGTAGCGCAGACAAGCTAGGTCACCAGACAATAACTCACTGCAGAGGGATTAACAAAACGTACGTTAAACTTACCCAATTGACATTCCTGCACCCCTCCGTTAACTACTTCTGTGACAAAATGGTTAATTTCCTCGGGTGTTAAGACACCTCCGTTTCTTTTCTTAATGATAAGATCGGGTATTCGGAGACTTGCATTAGCCATAGCACGGACACAACTCGACTCTCACGATACGTGTAATAGGGCGAGAAAGCGGAAGTGCGTAATTTGACGAGATTGAACGAGATTTTAGCTACTGGAGATAAACAAATCCACGTGGTAACGGTAAATAGATAACAGGATGGCATTTTCCATCCTATATTGGTTGAATTACGTGTCTGGAACCAAAAAACTTCATCAAAAGTCCGAGTTAGCGGTAAAAGCAGACCATGTACTAAAGTTTATGTTCGATCCCGAACTTAATTACGCCCAGGGAAGAGTTCACGCCAGTATGAGAGACAGAAGTTACCACGTCAGTGTAAGTGCACGTTCTGTGTCAATTTTCACCTCAACATTACTAATTATTTTTTTTAACTTGTCAGAAAGTATTCATTCTGTTCCTTCATTTAGGTCACATTAGGGGATAATCACACAGTTTCTGACAGCATATGTGATTGTGTGAACGGGCAGGATAAATGTCACCACAAGGCATCTCTCCTTTTATATGGGTATGAAATGTTGAAAGTATGCATGCCTTAGATTTTTTTAATATATGAATAGTTATAAAACTTTATAATATTCTATTTAGCTATAAGAATGTTAGCAAGACGGATGTGAGGGCTTCTTGGATCCAGCATCCTAAGAAAGCACCACCAAAGAAAACAACCACTATGGATGAGCTTTTTCCACCTTCACAAAAAGTGGCCAATTACAGGTATTCTTAAGAATATGAAGAAAGTAAACAAATTATCTTAAAGTATCATATTTTATGAAATAGTGTGTCAATTAAATGGGTAGTTGAACTATTTATCATTATAAACTTGTTGATAAAATCATCTGCTTATCTTTTTATGCTGGTATTACGGTTATATGGAGTGAACTTTAGATGCCCCATGGATATAATAGATTTTTATATTCTAAAATTATTTATTTTTCTTGCATTGTTCTAAACAGTATTGGGTTCAAGAGACTTAATATGCTATCTAATTACTTTGTTCTGTTAGGGCTACATCAAGACCAGTTGATGATACAGATGTTGCTTTCCTGTGTGATAAACTTAATGCTCTTGGTCGATTTTCAGGTTT
Source organism: Ostrea edulis (assembly GCF_947568905.1). Taxonomy (NCBI): domain Eukaryota; kingdom Metazoa; phylum Mollusca; class Bivalvia; order Ostreida; family Ostreidae; genus Ostrea; species Ostrea edulis. The sequence goes on along the minus strand of NC_079166.1, from coordinate 60,237,639 downwards.
AAGATTATGCTCGAAAATATGTTGTTTTTTTTTTGGTGATTTCGTTTTTGTTTTAAAATGTTCAATTGTTTCATATTTGAATACTGGGCCTACAAATACTCAATGCTGGATTTTCTACCCTATAATAGGGACTATTGATATTAAGTAGTTCAGTTTTATGCTGAACAAAAAAGTGTGATTTTACATCATATCAAAACTTTAACAACAATGGGCTTTGAGTGCAGTTGGTACATGTTTTCATTTTTATTGTTATTAACATGTATCATATTCTAAAGTTTGTTTTGAGGTTTATTTTCCTACTAGAAGATTTATTTGTTGTAATGCAACATTCCATCACTTAAGTTTATCAATAATGGCATAAAACATAAACATGTTGTACATTGTATTAAATTGGAAATCATTATCTTCTAGCATATATATATAGTTTAAAACTCACATTTCTCTATTGATGTTAAAATTTCATGAATAATTATTCATAAATTGATTGTAAATCATTCATGAACACAAATTTTACATGTAGCTATGCTGTGGATAGTGTCAAAAGAACCCCCATCCCCTACACTGGATATTCCTTATGTAGAAGATTTATTGCTGGGAGAAGCTTACACTAGTGCTACAGACAAGATACAGTGGTTGAAGACAAATCTTGCTATCCAAAGGGAGAAAATAGAGCAGGTAGATACATGTACAGTTAGTCATATCCTTAGGTAAAAAAAAAATTGATGAAGTCAGTTCAAAGGCAATAGATAAAAATATTTTAGTAGAAAAAATTTAAATAACATTAGAATAACTCGTGTAATTTCAGGTTGCACAATTGACTGTTGGGCAGAGGAACAACCATCTTTGGGCTTTGGTCAGGAAAAACCGCTTAACTGCATCCAACTTTGGTAAAGTGCTTGCTGCTATCCGACGAAATAGGTAAAACGTCATTCTTCTTTAATAAATTTAATATTGAATCAGATTGATCATGTTGAAAATAAATCCTAAAGTATGTTTTACACCTCAATGTGTATTTAAATCATTTTGGTAATATTGTTTCAGGTTTCCTCCATCATTATTCAAACAGGTTCTGGGCTCTTATGATTTGTCAACAAAAGATGCCATTCTATGGGGTATCAACAATGAGTCAGTTGCCAAAGCAAAGTATTGCTCATACGGTGATGCAGTTGTTGAAGAAACAGGTATAATTTTCTTTTTATGATAGTTATGTTACAGTAAATGCTACATTATACCAAGAGATTATTTCATATTTTTGCTTAAAATACACAGACTCAGTATACAATTTTATAAGTCAATACACAACATTGTGTCCAAACCTTTTCAGGGGTGTGGCTACATGAAAGTGGTGTTTTAGGGGCAAGTCCTGATGGGATTATCCGCCGTGCAGCAACGCATAAATATAACCATCAAGTAGCTCAACTGACAGACATACTGGAGACAATGAAATTGATGTCAGATATTTTGGAAGTTAAATGTCCTTTCAGTGCCAGGAATATGACTATTCCTGAGGCCATTTTATCAATCAAAGACTTCTGTTTAGGTATTTCATATTCTTGAATTAGTTATCTCCTATAGCAAATTGAAAAAAAATTCATTGACTCATATGAATTTTATATTGCTAGACTTCCAGGTTCATGATGGCAGACAGATGTACAAGCTAAAGGAAGATCACATCTATTACAATCAAGTACAGGGACAGCTACATATTCAGAACAAATCCGCCTGTGACTTTGTTGTGTGGACCACCAAGGACATTGCCATAGTTAGGGTTCTTCAAGACAGTGCATGGGACCAGAACATTGCAAAACTTATTGACTTTTACTTCACTCAAATAATCCCCATTGTTCAGAAGTAAAATGTCAGTTTATTTAGTTTTTTCTTCTTCTCTTATATTGATAAACTCATGTTGCTGAAACATAACCAAATGCTGGTGAAAGGTTTCAAAATAGACCTATGCTCGAAAGTTATGGCAATTAAACCATGATGGCTCTCTTTTAGTAACAACACACACTGCAAAATAGATTACTATCTTAACTTGTTGAAATTAGACATTGAAATAGAAAACAACTAGATTGGTTGAACATTTATGCACATTTAATAAAATGAGGTGCATTCCTTTACATTTCAGTACATGTACTTCATTCATGAATATCAACACAATGTACACCACATTTTACCTGCCAGTTAACCACATAGTATTCTTCTCTATAGATTGAAAGAGATAAACAACCATATCAATTTACTGATTGGAAGTGTAATTATCTGCAATTTCAGCGATCATTGGATCTTGAAAGTTTACAAGCATAGAACAAACTTGAAAAATCTTTGTGCTAATGTGGCGAAATTGCTGGGGAATATGTGAAAGAATCTCAAAATTTTTTATCCTCTCATTCACTCTCTCAACATGGATTCTTGAACGAGCTATCTTTCTGCAAACCTGAACTTCAGCTGGTGTGTATTGTCCCTTATCTTTAAGGAATGGGGGAATATTCAAGTGAACACCTTGAGGAAGAAGTGAATAGATCGTAAAACCTTTATCTGCCAAGATCATGTCCCCAGGCGATAACTTAGCTAACATGTTGCTGTGTTCCACTATAGCCACATCTGAGGTACTGCCAGGATAAAGTTTGCTAACGTACACAACTGCTCCATTAGGAGCAACACCTGTTACTGCCTTTACAGTGTGTCGATTTTTGTATGAGCTATATGTCTGGGATTGAGCTGCCATGTCCTGACCAGGGACATCCTGCGTCACCTCTGTGGCATCAATTACCAGACGACAGCAACTGAAATCTCCAAAGCTTGATGGCATTGATGACTTGCATTTCAGAAGAGATGGCATATTGTTTTCCATCATGCCTACAAAAAACACTTCATGCAAAGCAAAAACATGGGTAATGAAGATATTATGTACTGTGGCTTTGCTGGTACAGAATCGTTCGGCAAGGTCAAGGAGGGGACAGTTCAGCTTCAGTTTCATCAATGTCATGAAAAGTTGGTCCGACCTCGAAAAAGCACTTGGAGTCCACCCATCCACATATACCAGAGGGAACCGCTGTAATGTTGTGTCTATGATGCTAAATATCTCTGGTTTTAAAGAGGTGTACATCATCATCTAAAATAAATAGGTAAACTATAGCTATAAAATGTTCATATAGTGTTTAAGGTAGTAATCTACATCATCATAATGGCTGACTTCCTTTAAAAACATGGATGAAAAATTCGATATCAGCAATATTTGAGTTTTCCTTTTCCATTTAAAAACCTAGCCGAGTAGCTCAGTAGGTTAGAATACCGACTGCTGAACTGTAGGTCACAGGTTCAAGTCCAGCAGGGGTTTTAAATTTTTTTCAGATTACCTTCTACTAAAACTGTATTTTTTTACAAAATAAAGTAAATTTGAAAAATTTCAACTTCAAAATATTGTTGTACATTTCCTCCACTTTACATCTACATCAAATTTCTCTGGTGTAGTATACCTCCTTAAATCTTAAAATTGAATAAAAACACTTTGGGAACTAAGTAATTTGTAAGGAGAACTATATCAATCATTTTGGAATTCATTTCTCATACCTTCTTTTCATTTTCCATTATTTTGGCAACTGTTACAGGATGTTTTTTGGACTGGAGGTAACTAATTTCTGTCAGCAACTCTGCAATTTGCTTTTCAAGTCCCTTCAATATAAACCATCATTGCTGATTATTTTAAACATACATTTAAGGTGAATTATGATATACATACATCTAAATCTACCAAAAAGATTTAAGTTTTTAAAAATTAATCACCTTGATCTCTTGTACAAGAGATGTATAGGACCGCATATAAGTGTGCTCCAGATCAACAGTCTCATTTGTAGTCAAAGGTTCTCTGTCATTACATGTAACAGCTGTCTCAGTCTCTTCTTCTGTACAAGGGTCAGCTTGTCTGGATTGATGTCTAAAATGAGAAGAAACTGATGTAAATGGTGGAAGACAAATCACTTTATAAAATAGATCAGGTATCAACTGTTTTACTTACCGTGAAATTGTATTCGGATCCTGGAAGTCAAAGTAAGTACCCTGGTTCCAAGGAAACAAGGTTGGGCCGTTCTCCTTCCTTCCATCTTTGAAATGACAGCTACATATTCTGTCCGATGAGGTCACTGTCCTATCTTTTCTCCTGTGGATTAATAAGGTGTATAACAGTTATACTTTTATGTCAACTTTAAATAGAACACATCTGCATATATGGATACAGCAAGGTGAAAAAGAAATGATATATGATGAGAAGTAGGACCCTTTTAAAAAAGTATATGTTCCATTCATTACATATATATTAAACGTATGAGTATTTAAAATCAACAAGTCTAATATACAATGTAAATTATTATGAAACACTAAATTAACACTTAACTCGCATAACTGAAGACATCTTTAATTATTTGAAGATATCATCAATTCAAGTATTGCTTGCAATAATTGTAATTGAATTGATGTGCACATCAAATTAATTATTTTTTACTCTCATCACTTTAATTGATGCATGAATCAATTCAATTACACATATTGAGCACAATAACTTGATGAAGGAGGTACTCTACATCGTCATAATGACATACTTCCTTTTAAAACATGGATGAAAATATGTTAACACCGACTGCTGAACTGTAGATTGCATGTTCGAGTCTAGGGTGTTTTAACAAAAAATTCTCAGATTGCTTTCTACTAATGCTGACTAAAACTGCATTTTTTTTTTTTTTACTAAATAACGTAAATTTGAAAGATTTTAATTTTAAGATATTGTTGTACATATCAAATTTCTCTGGTGTAGCATTCCTCATTTATGTGCACTTCAATTCAATTATATATCCAATAATAAAAGTCAAGAAACACATAACTATATTGTAAATGTATGATGTTTTTTTGTATTGAAATTTACAATTAAATATTGGCATAATAAAACAGCAAACTCAGGATCTTCATTTTGACATAATCCATGTAAACAGATCAGTATTGTTAAGCAGTACTAGGTTTGGAAAGGTTTTAAATATCTTATCCAAAAGTTCTCCTCTGGGATTATTATATAGTGGACATTCAAGAAGAAAATACAATTCATCCTCTGTTCACACATAAAGCACTAGGCTTAGAGACTGGTAGAGTGTGCTTTTAATCTTCAAAGCATATTGCACTTGTATTTTTTATTTTATTTATTTATTCACCAATCTAGGGCCCTCAGGGGGCATGTACAAATTAACAATTAAACATTATAACTACATGATACAATTTACACATGTGTACCATGCACATGTTAAGGGTTTCAACATTGACATGTATTGAATTCTCATCACAATATTGATTGCAAATGTACTGTACAATAAGTGTGCTATATGGGAGGTAAAGTAAAACAATATTATACAATGTTGTCACAAACACAGAGGGTACCAAGGGACGGTGCCTGAGCCAAGTCGATCAGACTGGCAGTCTTGTACCCTAGGTGTTGGAGACAAGTTTGTAAGCACATGTAAGAGGTGGGAACCCCCACCTTTTTAACAAGGGTATATTAATGATAAAATACGATTACCGGCCCAGTGCCCCACTTCGTTTGAATTAAAAGTAGTAAAAGAAACGTAAAATGGTAGTGAAAGTTGATACATGTACAATATAATACCCCCCCCCCCTCTTCCAGGCCACGTAGGATACAACACGCCTGCAATATGATTACGTTACCCACCTGCACAATTTCTCCCACTGCTTCAAACTTTTTCTAGGAAATCTGTAGAAACTACAAGTTTCTCTCAAACTCTGGTGATTACAGCCAGTAACGAAACACAGCATTCCTAAAAACCTCGTGGCGTCTTTGTTTATCTCCAGTGCCTAAACCGGAAGTTACGTAAATTCGAGACTTTCTCGCCCTATCAACTGGCGTTACCGTCCATGTGCAGTGAGGCAGTTTGAGGCACTTTAAAAGGGTAGTCACTCTTGGTGGGAAACACGTCACCAATGCAATAAATACGTACTATTTCAAGCTAGATGTAATGTGAAATATGGACAACCAACTTAAAAAGAAAATCTTGTGGAGAAAAAATATTGAAATTGCGACGGACTTTCTCTTTCTTTGTTTGTTTTTGTGTGTGTGTGTTTTTTGTTTTTTTCTTTTTCTTTTTTATTATTTATTTATTTATTTTTATTTCATTTATTTTTTTGGTTAAGTTATCATATTAATAATTTCATCACTTTTAGATTACCTGTTTTAATTATGAAATAATTCTTATGCAATTTTATAGCGTGTTTTCAAAATGATAAAAAAAAAAAAAACAAACGCATGACGTGCACCGTTCTAATTCATTGTCTGACAGTCTTAATTTGTCTGACAAGTGTAATTAACGAGAACCTGAAAATTTCGTAATTTAAATTCATTTTGAAGTAATGATGTTATGTACGATTTACGTTCAGGCTGTGGATTGAGATTTCCAAGAGGAGAGTGAACTGCTGTCATAGTATAAAGCTGTGTGAATACAGAGGCATTTTAGGACCGAGCACATCGTATCCGTGATACAGGTGAAAAAGAACACCTCGGAGGGGGTGCGTCTTGAGCGCAGGACGACAAGTATTTTAACACTCTAAGATATCTCAGATACAGCTCGTTTAGTTTCACCTTCGATACAATGCAAACTGTAAAAAAAAAAAAAAAAAAAAAAAACACACACTTAGGAATAAGTGCAATTGAAATTTAATATAACTACCCTCCATATATAGTGATAGACATTTACAGAGGGGTAGATACAAAGAACGGGATCATTTTTCAAATCAAAAGAGCAAGGTATACGGTTTTAGCCAAAATCTGCCCTGTCAAGAAAATTCACCAAAATGATAAATTTGGTGTTTGATAATGTTCCATTAAGAAAATAAAAATTTCTGTCTCAGATAGATGAAAATAATTTTTAATAAATGCTAAATTATTGGTTTTGTACGGATAACTGGTAATTGAAATCAGTTCAAAAGGCCGCGTAGTGGCAAAACCTGCACACTTTTTCGTGGAAAGTTTTTCTGGTGCAGAAATATAATGGAAATCTTTCCCGGGGATGTATGTACTACTATATATGCAATTTTTAGGGGGCCAATCGAAACTAAGAATTAACATTTAATACAGTGCATAAAAATACATAGATATTCTAATTTTCTAACAAGCTCATTGGGGTAGGGGTGGGTGGTCGCGAATGACGTAGTCTTTACCCAAGAAATTAAGATATATTTAAAAGAAAAACAGGGAAAATATGCCGAGTATTGAAACTCGCCAAATAGGATAATAAAAATCTTCAAAAATCTCTATTCCACAACAAGGCGGCGGTTAGTCTCAAAATTAAATATAGTCGCCCCCAAGTAGCATTGATGTATGTGCATTTTAAAAGAGGAAGTTTTATAATTTAATATTTTACAGAATCCTAACGATTGAATATTTCATCATACGCATATAGTAATTAGTAAATTATTGTAAATTCAAGTTCGATACATGTGACTTGGCGAGACAGGAGGCCTGCATGTATGAACCACAACTCTCACGGGAATCACCTTGGCCCTGCTGATTTTTCATAACTCCAACCTCGCAGCATGGTGAATGCACACAATATCGGGATGCCTCAATTACTAACATGACCTTGCTGTTCTGGAGAAGATTACTTTTGAAAGATCGATATCTCCACCCCACCCCAACCCCACCCCCTTGGTCATATATTATGTAAAATTTGATCCTTGAGTGTAGTCTCACCATCACCCCAGGGTTCCTGTAAAAAGCACCTGAATTAAGAATGTTTGCAAATTGATATGATGTAGGATGGCACACTTGAATTATTTATTTATTCAATTAGAATTTCCCAATGTCAATCTGTGCTCCCTTATCCTAAACCCACCTACATGTACCCCCTTCCATAGGCCATGATTAGAAGGGAAACAAGAGAAACGCCAACGTGGCATAATACGCCCATAGATTTTGCTCAAGGAAAACATATTTTAGTGGGATTCATATTTTAGTGAAGTTAGCACTGTCCTCTGTGAGCTAATTCATTATTATGCTTGTAGAAATGGATATCAACATTTTATAGTACTGCAAAAAATCTTAAGGATGCAAACTGGATTTTCTTTAAAAATATATGGTCTAAAAATGCACTAAGTTTCAAAAATTTAAACACTACTTTTGCACAGTTCTTATGAATACAGTTATTATCCAGAAGAGTCTTGCATCCTTAAGACTAAAGCAAGCATGATCTTTTAGCCAGACTCATTGCTACCACACAATGAATATGCATAGGAAGTATATGAATGGTAATAATTCTTACAAATGACTGGTATTAATGATGTGATTACATATATAAAAGTGTATGTTACAAAGCAACATCTATTAAGCTGATGAAGGAAAGGAAAAGCTATTTTCAGACAGTTCACTACAGCTACAATAGCAATGGCTGTTTCTAGTGCCACCACGGAGAGGATCCTCATTACACACTTGTAGCCATAAAATGTATAATGAAGACAGATCATGCAGAATGATACTCCATACAATTTGATTTCATGTGTTTATTTCAGTAATTAGTTTCAGTTTGAAATGGTCAGAAATATTGAACATAACTATTTTTGTAGAGGCAGATCACCATTTTTTTTTTTTTTATTTTTTTTTTTTTTGCAGGAGAATCTCAAATTATATAGAAATATCTCTTCAATAAAGTATAACTTGGAAGTTCACAAGCTATACTTGGCACCAAATTATCAAGTGAAGCATGCCATCTAACAGTCTTGACCTTTTAAACTTGAAAAAGAAAAGTATTGGCATTCCTAGCCACAACAGTTTTGTTTGTATCCTGCTACAACCACCTTGACCTTTGACCTTGAGAAACAATAGGCTTCCTCCACTTGGAATAAGGTATATGCGTATTAAATTTGACACTCCTAGCCCCAACGGTTCGGTCTGTATACCTACAAGGTTTTCCTACTAAGTAAACCTATGACCTTGACCTTTGACCTCTGACCTTGAAAAAAATAGGCATCTTCCTCTCATCATGGTGATCAAATATACCAAGTTATAATATCCAGGAGCTTACGGTTCGGTTTGTATCCTACCCACAAGGTTTTCCTAATAAGTGATACTACGACCTTGACCTTTGACCTCTGACCTTGAAAAACAATAGGCACCTTCCTCTCATCATGATGATCAAATATACCAAGTTATGATATCCTGGAGCTTACGGTTCGGTTTGTATCCTGCCATCATGGTGATCAAATATACCAAGTTATAATATCCAGGAACTTACGGTTCGGTTTGTATCCTGCCCACAAGGTTTTCCTAATAAGTGATACTATGACCTTGACCTTTGACCTTGAAAAACAATAGGCACCTTCCTCTCATCATGATGATCAAATATACCAAGTTATAATATCCTTTAGCTTACGGTTTGGTTTGTATCCTGCCCACAAGGTTTTCCTAAAAAGTGATATTACGACTTTGACCTTTGACCTTGAAAAACAATAGGCATCCTCCTCTCATCATGGTGATCAAATATACCAAGTTATAATATCCTGGAGCTTACGGTTCGGTTTGTATCCTGCCCACAAGGTTTTCCTAATAAGTGATACTACGACCTTGACCTTTGACCTCTGACCTTGAAAAACAATAGGCATCTTTCTCTCATCATGGTGATCAAATGTATAAAGTTGTAAAGTCCTAGGGCTTATGGTTCAGTCTGTATCCTGCCCACAAGGTCCGGACAGACAGACGGACAGACAGACGGACGACGCCATACCATAATAAGTCCCGTCTTCGACGGGCGTATAAAAAAATGAATCTGCATTACCTGAGGGTTTTAGGATATATCAATGATGACAATTCATGACCCTGTTGGTCATGGATTTTTTTTTTTTTTATTTTTTTTTTGTTGTTGTTGTAAATCCTAACATATTGCCATGTCAAAATTTGATACCCCAGGGGCCATGATTTGAATAAATTGAAATCTGCATTACCTGAGAATGTTTGTATATCATATTGATACAATCTATGACTTATCATGATCCTGCTGCTCTTGTGAAGAAGATTTGTAAAGATTGTCCATGGGGAGTCTTTATTCACCTATTGTGGGTCCACGTTAACCCTCAAGGACCAAATTTAATTTGAACAAATTTGAATCTTCACTTCGTCTATCCGAGGATGCTTGTAACATGTTAATAATGATTGATCATGGTGATTTTCTGGAGAAGAAAATTTTTTGATGATTTTTCCTAGAACTCTTATCCCTAGTGCAGCCTTGCTTTAAAATGTCCATTTATAGTGAAATTCAACATTTGTATATTTAAGGAATTAATTTCGCTTTTGAAAATACATGAGGGTAGACGACTCTACGTCAGCGTCCCTCTTGAAGCGTGTTAACTAGTGCCCCATGAACAGTGTGTCGATGTGAAGCGTGGCTGTTTACAACTTCACATCCTCGTGTATTTTCAAATCTGGAATTTATTTATTTATTTTACCCTTCTTTTATTTTCATTTAGAGCTATCGGATTTTTCGCAATCGTTGTGATGATCGTTCTAAATTTATCAAGATCCATGAGGAAATGGTTATCAAATCAAATAGTAAACATATCGAAGATAAAAACATTTCCTATGTTCTTTGCATTCGCCGCCTCTACCAATGATAGCCACATCCTCATCAATGTGAACAATGTGTGTATGAACCTTGATAAAGATGGCTCGTCTATAGTATACTTAGTTCGCTTTTGTTGAATATAACAATCTACAGTAAATAATGTACATATGTTGAGTCCCTATATGTCCGCCTGCAATAAATGTTCGCCCAATGTTGGACCAAATTGTCCTTATATGTCCGCCTGCACAAAATGTCCGCCCAATGTTTTGTCCAAACTGTCACTATATGTCCGCCTGCACAATATGTCCGCCTACATGTGAAATTTTCTGTGCTTTATATTAAATATTTCTCCACTTAGGGCAGTTATGTTCATTTACGAGTTCATTGCTATTTTTGTGCTTTATATATATATATATACTACTCAAAATTTGATAAGGATCATAAATATTTTTCTGTTTAAAAAATTAATAACTGCATAACTGGCAATATTGTGTCCAAGTGAAATCAAAAACGTCTTCAACAAACTTGCACGTGCATTTCATGCCATGGGAAATGCGTTTCTCATCACAGTTTATGCTTTTGCTACCATTGCACGATTTTTACTCAGGCATCGGTGTCTGATTCTTTCTAAAATTTCAAACTCACTTGAGTGTTTACTCTAAGTTTATCAACACAATGTCCCCTCAACGTGTAAGGCGTCGTCTGACGACAGAACAACTGGGCAGATGTATTGGAATGCTTGACGCTGGCTATTCACAACGGACGTTGCAAATGCACTAAACGTCAGCCAGAGCGTTGTAAACAGGGCCTGGAACCGACAGCAAACTTTTGGTACAGCAGCACACCGACATGGGGGTGGTCGTCAGAGGTCGACAACCCAACGCCAAGACCATTTTGTGGCTCTTCAGGCACGACGCCAACCCTTCCGGACAGCAACCAGCCTACACAACGACCTCCTGAATGCCTCGGGGGTGAATGTGTCCACTCAGACAATACCGAATCGGCTTCACAACGCAGGTCTCAACTCGAAAAGGGCATGTGTTCGAGTCCCTTTAACTGTTCGACACCGGCGGGAGCGATTGGATTGGGCTGAAGATCATGTCACTTGGACACAGAACGATTGGGTTCAAGTTCTGTTCACCGATGAGTCCAGGTATTGTTTGGACTTTACAGACAGGAGGCACCGAGTGTGACGACAACAACGTGAACGTTTCCATGATGCCAACATCAGTGAATATGACCGTTATGGTGGTGGTTCCATCATGGTCTGGGGTGGAATCAGCAGGGATGGAAGAACAGATCTTCATGTCCTGGAGAGAGGAACAATGACGGGGGTGCGGTACCGGGATGAGATCCTCGATGTTTACGTCAGACCCTACGCTGGTGCTGTTGGCCCTGAGTTCATCCTGATGGATGATAACGCCCGTCCTCATCGCGCCAGGGTGGTGGAGCAGTACCTTCAGCAGGAGACAATTGTCCGTATTGACTGGCCAGCGCGCTCGCCGGACTTGAAGCCGATTGAGCATGTATGGAACATGCTGCAGGTTGCCCTTTCACGCCGTAGAGCACAACCCACGACTTTGGCAGAGCTCGGAAACGCCCTCGTGGAAGAGTGGAACAACCTTCCCATTGGAAACATCCGGGTGCTTATTGACAGCATGGCTCGACGTTGTCAAGCCGTCATTAATGCAAGGGGAGGCCATACCCGGTATTGACACTTCATCGACTAAGTGTAATGATGGACTATCCCAAAAAACTGTGTAATTCTTTCTCTGGTTTGCTGCTAAGTGTAATGATGGACTATCCCAAAAAACTGTGTAATTCTTTCTCTGGTTTGCTGTTAACTTTTTGTAATGAAATGCCTTTTGGTATTGTTATCAGATTTCAAACATTCCGTATTGATAAAAGTTCATGCCGTTCATGAATTTTCATTCATAACCTGAGTAAACACGTTTCTGAGTCAAATTTATGTCTTTTGTTATGTTAGTGGTAAATTACACACATATAACCTAGTGATCCTTATCAAATTTTGAGTAGTAAATATATATATATATATATATATATATATATATATATATACATACATGTATATCAAAGTAAATATCAAAGTAAACTAACAGAAACTGTCTTTGGTGGCTTCGGTAATAATTGATAATCAGGTTCTGCTTGCGGTGTCACGGACAGGTTTCAGGTATGGTGTGTAGACTACATAATGCAGGTATACCGGAAACGTGTCAAGAGATTGACTACTTAAGGATGTCGCTCCGTACTCTTCTGTAATCTCACACACACACACCTGTTATGTAATTTAATCATAAATCTTAGTTAAGTGAAATACCACTTTTTATCAAACAAGCCTTCCTAATTTACAGATCTGGTGTACTGAATTTATTTTGAAACTGTCATATAGGTTTATTGTAATATTGACGTGTAAATGTGCGTGACGTATAGACCCAATGCGATGGGTGTTTAGCTAATTAATAATACGTAATAGGATTTTAATTACGTTTTGACTGAATAATTAAACACTTTTTAATAAGTACACATTCATAGAATTGTAAAATTCCATATCAGCAAACCATTAAAAAAGCATATTTGATAATTTTGGTAAAGTTCCATATGAAAGTTAAATTTCGAAGCGAGAAAAAGAAAAAGCTGCTATTTTTTGTGGTATACTGTATCTATGTTACACATGCCTCATCTTTGAACGATACCTGCTGTTTCCTTCATTGAAATATATGTCCATACATACTCGTATGAAGTTATAACTACAATGTATGAGGTTTGGTGATGTTCAATTCTAAAAATACGAAATTTACTGACTTAAAGATTGCCATTTCATATTATTTATCCCAAATCTCTACTCTTGGGATTCTCCATTTATCTCCATTCTCCTGATTTTGTATTGCTTTCGGACTATTCGAAATTCGTAACATTATAACTCTTATTCCATATGGCTACAGCTGGAAACGTAGGAAAATTATGAATTCCATTAAACGAATTTCATAACTTCTTTATGGAGGAGTGAGCATTATGGGTTTTTATTCATTTATTTTTCTTGATAACACAGGAAGTAGTTCAGAAAATAATGAAGGAAATAAGAAAAGCGATATTCAGTTAATGGTTTGTTCATTTTACATTGTCTATATTGGGTACGCGAGTGTATGAGCTAGTAACGTAGCTTTGTTGTGTTCTCTCACGTAAATCTAAAAAAAAAAAAAACAAAAAAAAAACATTGAAGTGTGAGGTGTTATGTCGTAGAATAACGCAATGGTTATAATTAAAATGGTAATTTTCTACGCATGTGTATGAGCTAGTGCATCCATGTTGTGTTCGCTAACGTAAATAATAAAATTAAACTTAAGTATGCGGCTTTAGAATAACGGTATGTTAACTCAATACGCAAGGTTAGCGGAACTCTCTTGTAAAGAAGTCCGGAAAAGCGTGTCAATCTTGTGCATTTTTTGTTTATTTAAAACATGGGATCGGAAGACGATTTAACATCCATGTGCTTTCCGGAATTAAAAGCTTTTTTTAAATGAAAGGTATGTAAAAACGTCTGGATACAGGAAAAATGAACTTCTGAATTTAGCTCGCGAAGCTATATATTTTGATGCAAGCTCTTCTCAGCTTTGGGAATTTCCTGGCTGACAGCAGTGGGGAAAACCTCCACCACATTTCCATTAAAATCTATCATTTGTGGATATTTCTGCGTAGTATGTTTCTTGATTGAATCATTACTACAGTCTAATGCAATGCAATGCTAGTGCACCCATTGTTAAAATCGGGTGAATCGATCACGACAAAAGTTGCAGAACTGGTATTATTTTACGAACATGCCCGAATTCTCGCATATTCTGGGTCTCGCGACATTTTGTCAGGGGAAAGTAAAATTTAAAACCAAGACGGAAAAAGTAGTCGCGATCTTGCGTATTCTCTGCGAATGTATGACGTAACGTTTTTGTGTTTTCTTACGTGAATACATGTAATCAGATATTTGAAGAGTGAAGCGTTGTTATTTTGTAGATTAACGCTACGTCATCTTTAGATATCTGTGAGTGTATGAAGTAGAGAAGCAACCATGCTAGGTCATAGATCCTTGACAGAGAGTGATACTTTCATGTGCGACTATTTTAGCTAGTAACTCGATTGACATATTGTGTTTCCTAACGTAAATCATGAAAATCTTGAAAGGGTGAGGCGTTGGTATGTCAGACTAGTGTTTATTTTCTGATGTAAATACATGTAATGAGATAACTGAAGGCCATTGCATCTAGTAGGTCATATTTAATTAAAGTCTCCCAACAATATAATGTAATCGTCACGTTTTATGGGCATGGTTACAATTCGAACAGATAATTTTCAAATTTTATTTTCCCATTTCAAATGCTTGCAAGATATTTCTAGTGGTCAACAGAAATTTAATTGACAATTATTGAGAGATAAAGCACTCACAATTGTTGTTTTTGTTTTGTAAACAAGGCCATATCATGTTTAAAACGAAATCAGATGTTACAAACACTAGAAACTATTTAATTGTGCTTAGAATAAACTTGTAAATTGAAAATGAGAAATAAATCTGCTTTGAACGAAACTTTTCCGAGCTATGTAAACAAAAAATTACACGAGCCTTGCTTACATCACAAAGAATTCTAAGCTCCGAATCTTTTTTTAACTCGAAATTAGAAATATATGCACCATAGTTAAGCATTGTAAATATCAAATATATATATATATATAATGAAAATTTTCAGTTCAAATAAAACATAATCAAAATAGGTATGTTTTATTAATTTCCATACTTGTGAATGATTATTTCCGTTTATAGGTAGAATATAAGAGTTGTAGCCTGTGTGTTTAAACAGTGTCATGGGGAATTCATATTTATTTTAATCAATAAATATTTTTAGAGTACTAAATGTTATTAACACATAGACCTACTTATGCTAATCACCATCTCTTCATCTTGAACCGACGGGGGTCAGCAAAATGATCGATTTAGAAAAAGAATTAGCATTATAATTATTTCATTGGCGAATACATGATATCACGTGTCGAATATCCACACGCTATACAATTAACGGATTCGGACTGAGGATGACAGAAGAGAACGGAGCGGCATCTCTAGACACGTTTCCTGTGTTCCTGTAATGTGTAGTATACACACCCTATCGCGCACCTGTCCGTGACACCCAACTCCGTACCTGATAATTGGATTAGTAGTAGTAGTTTATTTATTTATAGTTACATGTGTATATTCACAAATATTATGTTAACAGGCAGTGTAAAAATAAATCAAACACCCGGCCCATCGGGCCTATATGCCACTTTAAACACAGAATTATATTTTAGTTCCCCTGTAGCCTTCCAACTGCATGATGGTCTGTTATTCATTTTAAAATGATAATAATGCGAACTAATCAATTAATTGGTATAAAACAGCTATTATATGATTATTTGAGGATCAATTTTTTCATGATATTTTCAAAGTAGTGCCTATATGTATATAAAAAGAGCATTAAATAATATTCATATTGGTACATTGTAAAGGTTTTACGAGAATGGACACATTGCGACGATTTTTGAAAGGGAACTTAATTCATGCTCACATGTATAATGCAGACTTGTTTTGACGATTGTTTTATGAAGAAATATTACCCAACGGCAATGAAATAATAAATAAAAATGTGGATGGACATATTGTGATAGTTCGTTAAAAAAGTAGTAGGGAAAACATTATTTTGAGCAGGCGGACATATAAGGACAGTTTGTTCTAAAATTGGGCGGACATATAGCAAAGGCGGACATATTGTGCAGGCGGACATATAGGGACTCAACATACATACATCATTACTGTATAAGTACGCTTGATAGACCGTGGGAGTAACTTACAACATTCCTAAATCATTTCACAACCGTATTGAGTAATTCCATAGATTGCGCCATACAATTTTTATAATTATTGTTATATTCTACTTTAATTTCACCCAACACAAGGTGACATTTGCTTATAGGAGTTATGAGATTGATCACTGTTCGTTATCTTCACCTTGCATTCAATAATCTATTTCTTTTTTTACTTCTTGAGACACTTCAGTTAACGTTTAAACCATTGAACTGAACATATTGTATTGACGATAGAGCCAAATGTATTGGGCAAAAGTTCCTAAAACTTATATAGCTCCTCCTTGATACCAAACAAGAGCTCCACATCGCAGGACATATCCCCTCGCAATGAGTGTATACAAACTTTCTCTATGAAGTCCCGTAGTGACCTTGATCGATTGTTTGACCCCAAAATAGTGGCTCTTCCTCTCTTGATAACAAAGCTACATGTGAGGTATCAAATCAATCAATCAACAAATGCGGACTGTAGATTGAGCACAAGCTTCTCCTATGAAGTCCTGTAGTGAACTTGACCTTTAACCCTTTGACCTCAATCCATTCGAGTTCATCCTCTCTTGTGTGAAATATTAAATTAATCAAGCAAAATAAATGTGGGCTGTAGAATGTTTGCAAACTAGTTTCACGAATCCCATAGTGACCTTCACCTTTTAAACCCAAAATCAATTTGGCCTGTAGTGTAGAGTGTCTACAATCTCAGTGTTACAAGTAACCACACACAAACGGTTCTGTTACTCCATCCTCTCTCACAATGAATTACGAAGGGATAATTAAGCATGAATACTCATACATATGATTATATGAGCCTAGTATTCCCTACATTAGAGAAGTAAATATATAGATGTTTGAATAACCGGTGTATACTGTAGATAATGGACATACATGCAGTAGTGTATTGTATCTTTCTTAACGTCCCTCTTGAAAAAATTTCACTCATATGGAGATGTCACCAATACCGGTGAAGGGCTTCAACTTTAGGCCTTTACTCGGCGTTTATGGCCATTGAGCAGTGAGGGTTCTATAGCGTGCCACACCTACAATGTACTGTTTTAACGACTTAGGTCTGTCGCGGTCAGGATTCGAACCCCGACCTTCCGCATGCGGGTCGAACGCTCTACCTAAACCCATGGTTTTACCTTTTTAAAAATCAGAAGAAGTTTGGACTGTACTGAATCATTTCATATTTTGATCTATAGACAACGATTTGTCACTCCAAAGAATCACAAACACTCTATAGGTAACATTATAGTGATTAGTGATTATACATTAAAAATTGTCGTTTGCTAAAGCACCTTTTTACACACAAAAATTAATGTAGTCATCTACCAAAACTCCACTCGAACACTTTGGGACTGTAATGATATTACACATGTGCAGACCTGAATTCAAAATACAGTTGTGACTTAGTTTGTTTTTAATATGCGTTATGGTTAAAAGTCTTAAATTCTCCATGTGAAATTGTTTTTTGTTTTTGTTTTTGTTGTTGTTGTTGTTGTTTTTGGTTTAACAACACGACTCTGAAGACTTTTGAAAAACACCTGAGGAGGTAACTTCCCTTACTCCATTTACGTACAGTATCTATAGAATGAATAATTTGTTTAAAATTTCTAATCTGCTATTGGGCAAAAAGAGGAATTTCTGTTTTCTGATGCAACGAACTGTCTTTGAGATAGAATGGAACAAGACTGTTTTTAAGTTTTGTACATTGTCAAGAGCTTAGAGTGAACTCCTCGTAATGCCTGTGTCTAATCATAGTGAACTTCAGCAAGCTACAGTGTATGATTGAGATACCTCAAACAGTTCTCGCTGCTTATATAACCGAACCTTTTCTAGTTTTTTCAACATCAGACTCCGTGCATCTAGACCAAGACTTCAGCTGCATACTATACTTGTGATCTTACAATGGAGATAATGCATTTGAGATAGACTATCTCTAGATGCAGCAGATTTCAGGTTTTTATTGAAGTAAACCAAGCTATTTATACGACATAGTCAATATGATCTGACCTCAGTGGAGGATTTAGAGCGGTGGCGGCCCCCTCATCTCCCTTCCCCACAAATTTATATATAATGTGAGTAAAACTCCAGATTTATCACCCAGAAATGACTGAGTATTTTGGTTAATACTTGACTTCCACATATATACCCCCCCCTTTTTTTAGGGGGGGGGGGGGGGGGTCCAGAGTCCGTCACTGATCCTTTAAAATGTGGAGATATGTTTGTGTTGTGAGATATATTCCAATACACGGTTACTGAAACGTAATCTCGGAGGATGTTTTACATTTTCAAAAATACTGCTTTCGTACTCTGTGGATTGAACCTTAATAACCAATTTTTACTGTAGATTTCACCCCATAAGATAAATATTACATGTACCTAAACATTGTTGTAGTAAATTATCATATGACGTCACCACTGCCGGTAAAGGGCTGCAAAATTTAGGCCAATGCTCGGCGCTTATTGCCATTGAGCAGGGAAGGATCTTTATCGTGTCATACCTGCTGTGACACAGGACCTCGGTTTTTGCGGTCTCATCCGAATGACCGCCCCATTTAGTCGCCTCTTACGACAAGCAAGGGGATACTGAGGATCTATTCTAGCCAGGATCCCCATGGGATTTATTAGAGTGAAAGGAGTTGTAAATATGTTTAAAATTATTTTTTCAAACATTTTACTTCACAAAAAACCTTATATCGATATATTGCTGGATCCAGTAAATATTCTACCAAGCCCCTCATGAAAATTTTAACTGCTGGGAAAGAGAAATTTCAAACGTAATGTGACACGACATATGCCAGAAGTGATGTAAATCAATTGTGGATTCTAAAAAAAAAAATAAAGAAGTTTTAGCAAATTTGAAATCACAGACTGAGAACTTTTATCAAATCAACATCAATTTCATAATAAAGTATATGTACTCGCGTAAAATAAAAACCTATTATAGTATGAGAACTAATTTCATAAATCACCAACACTATTGCCCTATCCTCGGCGCGGCTATAATAGCATTGACAGAAACAATGTAAGATTTTTTAAGAACTCCACAATTTAGAGCGTCGATTGACTTCTATGAAAGGCGAAGATAACAATGATCAATCTCATAAATCCCACAAGGAATACAAAATAGATAGTTGAGCAAACACGGACCCTGGACAAACCTGAAGCGGGATCAGGTGTCTAGGAGGAGTAAGCATCCTCTATCGACCGATCACACATGAGCCCCGTGTCCTAATTGATCAGGTAAACGGATTCATCCGAAGTCAAAATCAGTGTGCCAAAAATGGCCTAACAATTGGTATGAAACGCGTGAAACAGCATTTGATCCAATGATAGATTATTTATATGGGCAAACAAAATCATTATAACAATCATAGAATTTGCGAAATGCTGACTTTAACTGAGACTGTTAACCCCCCCCCCTCCCCCCCTACCATCAACTTGTTTGGCAGTCGCCTGCCTCGATTAAGAAACTGACCATACGCAAAACAAGCTCATGCGTGACGAATCAGTTTAGATATACATGTAAACACCATATGCGGTGATAATGGAATATTGCTACAGAAATAAGGATAAATTGAGGATAAAGAAGCTGAAATCATCTCGTTTGTCATAAAGCTGAGTTGTTAATTTGCCGTTAATATCCATTTTCAATAAAATATCTAAGTATGAATCAAACATGTCTAAAATAAACAAAACTTTCATATACCTTGTAATTATCATCAAGTAATTGTACATGTATATCTATCGTTGAAATCTACATGTAAAAACCATACAGCTCAAGTTTGTACTGTCAAAACTATTTCCCAAGGTTCATAGTCACGAAACTACTAAACTAACAACAGTACCACAGCAACAGCAGTACCACGGCAACAGCAGTACCATGGCATTAGCAGTACCATGGCAACAGCATTTTATACAAAAGTTTTAGAATTGGATTTTCGAATTACCGGTAACATGGTATCTACTGATATTAAAATAATGAAAAACAAAGCATTCATTTCCTATGATTTTATTATTTTTTTAACAAAAATGGGAGAGGAAAAAAAAAATTAACATTCAAATCAAATTATCATATCATCAGCAGCAACTAAACAAAATATCAAATCCCCTTAATATCTATATATGCATTCCTTAAAACAAAAGAGGCAAATATTAGAATGCTAGTACACTTCTATTTATAATTTATCATGACTTTATATTACAGCGGTACATCTAGGCCTGGCATGCATCACTTTTAAGTCGAATCTTTGCCCCTTCAAAGCCAGTCACCTTCTAAATATATTCTAATGTACATATATATACATTACGTATCAAAATAAATATCTAAATACAAACATTGATACATCAGTCAACATTAGGGACTATCAAAAACAAGTGAATGCTACATATGGCGTCAATTCAAAAAAACATCAAAGCCATCAGTGTCGTGTCAGAAAAACAATAAAGTATTAAAGTATATCACAGACCTAAGACATATATTTATACACAACAGCAATAAAGATGGACAATCTTGTTAACATTAAAATATATGGGAAAAATCTATCTCTCTACAGAGTTAACATTATGTTTCCAGAATTCACTTATTCTCATCACTGTCATTATCTAAATACCTGCTGCCCTGTTTCATTTGAAACATCAGATTGGCCCCTGTGTCTGAGCAAGTTGCAGATCGCTTCTTCTGCAATAAAGAATTAACAGTCAGCCATTGTTCATTACAATAAGAACTGTCTTATACTTGTAGTGTCTTACAGTCCTCTCATGGATCTGACTGGGTGTTTAACACTACCATATTATCATTGTGTAGTACAGAAATGTAACTTTAAACCAGAAAACAATTCTTAATCTTGACTGTTTGTAGACATAACCTTGATGGAAGGTCGAGACACAATACAGAGAAGGGAATACTGGAAATCAATAATTTAATCTTTAGGGTCCATGATAAGTATGTTGTTGTTCAATAACAACCTGTTTGTGTTCAATAAAAATCAAATGAACATAGAGTAACTGCTATTACATTGAAAACGTACCAATTTCGTGGACTTGGTGAAAAGTTTGGCTTTTGCCTTGCCTCTAGCTTCTTTAGAAGGTGTTTTGGAGGAATGAGCTCTCTCAACATCTAACTCATCATCGCTGTCATCAGATTCGGATTCACTGTAGGTCCTTCCATAGCTTTTTCTCTCCTCCTATAGAGAAAGTGAAATTGTCAGGTAATGTCTGAACATCATGTGACAGTCTTGTCAGCTGTTCTAACTTTGAGAGAAAGTGAAATTATCTGATAATGTCTTTGAGAATATAGGGCAACCATCTGATAATGCCTGTTATCACGGTCAGGATCTAGTACTTTTGTTTAGATTGCTTCTTTTCTGCTCACTTCATGGTCATTTTCACTTTTTTCTACATGTTAACATTCATCACATTAAGTTTTATAGACTAGAGTATTGAACGTGTAATGTTTAAAAAAGATAGAATACTCAATAATTCCATCAAGAAATACTAGTGATTATGTGGAGCTTGCCTGTTGTCTAGAGTTGATGTAGTGGTCCATTGACTTGATTTTACCAAACATTTTTTTGTAGGCTTTCTTTTGTCTTTGTCCTTCTGATGAGACACTGAAAAAAGAAATTAACCCTATATATATAGTGAACCCAGGTTTAGTCCCCTGAAAATTGCCTCATCAATTATTTCATGTGTACACATAAATGTACTTGGCAGGATTCATTTTATAGTATAATACGAGTACCATTGAAATTAAGCAAGTTAGGCAGTGTTCTCCCACTGCTTCAGGAATCAAGTTTGAACCTTTGTATCTGTATGGTATTACTAAATATTTCCCCTTGTTATGATTTGACATAAATATTAAAGTTTAAGAGTTCTTTTTCAACTTTATAATTGACCCTATCCCCTCACCCTATCCCCTCTCTCACGATTAAGGGATTACAGCCTTACATAAATCCGTATTGGTTTTAAATATTTTGTTTATCTGTCATACATGTACTTCTCTAGATCATTTTTGGAAGTCCCCCCAACCCCCAATAGTTTCCATTGAAAAATTATGTTATGGTGTCTTCTTAATACAATATAAAACTATTTTCTTCTTGAAGATGCAATACATGAAATATCTAACATATATTGAATTACCAGATATATGTACCTTGATCAAGTTGTAAATTTTAATTTTTATATTCATAACTGTATAAACAACTACTGGTAACTATCCAATAGTCTGAAAAATATTTTTTCATAAAGTTTTCTCTTTCATCTATCGAGTTAAAAAAAGGCTACTCTACATTTCATCAATTGAAAATTTTAATTAGCATTTACTGACTTAAATCATTTAAAGTTGTTTTTGTTACTTTTTTTGTTTGGTTTGGATTTCTTTCACTTTTGTTTCAATTTTGATTTATTTTGTTTGGTTCCGTTCTGTTTTGATTAGATTCATTTCCACTGTGCAGTTTACATGTAACTATACCTTATGACAGTTTTAAGTTTTGTGCTATATCATAGAACACAGCAACTAAGTGCTAATTCGTGGTTTATTAAAAACAAGAGGCCCAGGGGCCTTATAGGTCACCTGAGTATCATGTAACAACCTTCCAATGTTTGAATTAGGTTTGTGTTTAAATATAAGAATTTTACTTTTGGATGGAAGAAACATTGAATAGCTATGTGGTCAGCCCCGCCTTTGCACCAGAACCCCTGACCCAGGGGCCATAAATTTCAGTTTTGAAAGAAGCATCCTTGATCATCATTATCATACTATTAGTTTGTCTACTTAATACCCAGCAGCAGAGGAGAAGATTTTCAAAGAAAGAAAATGCATTTTCACTATATGATCAATAGGGCCCCACCCTAATACCAGAACCCCTGACCCAGGGGCCATGAATTTCACAATTTTGAAAGAGGCATCCTTGCTAATCATAACCATGTTATTGGTTTGTCTACTTAATACCCAAGGACAGAAAAGAAGATTTTCAAAGAAATAATGCATTTTCACTATATGACTTATAGAGCCCCACCCTAGCACCAGAACCCCTGATCCAGGGGCCATGCATTTCACAATTTTTAACAAGAGGTACTGTGAGCAATGCTCACTAAGAATACCCCCCGCTTACCCCAATCTCCCAAAGGGTGTTGGTAATAGGTAGAAACTACCTCTTTTCTGAGTGTTGCTACTTCGATGTCCAGTGCGCATGACCTTTGACCCCAAAATCGATAGGGAACATCTTCATCCCATGGGTAGTCCATATGTATGATATGGTGACTGTAGGTGGAAAGGATAACGCTTTAGAGCCCAGAAACCATATTGCTACTTCAATGTCCAGTGCGTGTGACCTTTGACCTTTTGACCCCAAAATCGATAGGGATCATCTTCATCCCATGGGTAGTCCATCTATATGATATGGTGACTGTAGGTGGAAAGGATAACGCTTTAGAGCCCGGAAACCATATTGCTACTTCGATGTCCAGTGTGCTTGACCTTTGACCTTTTGACCCCAAAATCGATAGGGAACATCTTCATCCTATGGGTAGTCCATATGTAAGATATGGTGACTGTAGGTGGAAAGGATAACACTTTAGAGCCCGGAAACCATATTGCTACTTCGATGTCCAGTGTGCTTGACCTTTGACCTTTTGACCCCAAAATCGATAGGGAACATCTTCATCCCATGGGTAGTCCATATATATCATATAGTGACGGTAGGTGGAAAGGATAATGCTTTAGAGCCCGGAAACCATTGCGTCTACAGACGGACGGACGTACAGACGGACAACCCGATTCCAGTATACCCCCCCACAACTTGTTGCGGGGGGTATAAAGAGGCATCCTTGCTCATCATTACCATGCTATTAGTTTGTCTACTTAATACCCAGAGACAGAGAAGATTTTCAAAGAATTTCTACATTTTCACTATATTACCAATAGAGCCCCACCCTAACACAAGAACCCCTGCCCCAGGGGCCATGAATTTCACAATTTTGGTAGAGGGCTCAACGCTCATTATAATTATGCCCACAGTTTGGCTTCTTGATGTCCAGGAGTAAAGAAGAAGATTTTTTAAAATTACACTCATTTTGATGGTTTTTGCCCCACCACTCAGGCCCCAGGGGGGCAGGGACCACGAATTTCACAATTTTTGTTCCCCTCCACCCACAGATGCTATATGCCAAAATTAGTTGAAATTGGTTCAGGGGTTTCAGAGAAGAAGCTGAAAATGTTCAAATGTTAACGCACGACGACGGACAAAAACAGATAGCAATCTACGATTGCTCTAAATTTCAAGCTTTAAAAACAGAGGAACAAAAGTTTGTTATAACCCAACAAAATTACATAGCATTGCCTTGGTCATAGATGAAACATGAAGATAACGAACAGTGATCGATCTCGTGTCTTGCCTTACGGGCCTATAGCTACCCTGTACCAAAGTTCATAAATGTAGGATGCAAAATGGTTTTTGTATATTTTACTTTGACACATTAATTTCTGTTTCCTGTAGCTTACTTTGTAAACCTCCAGGCAAGTCTTTGGTTCATCAGGGCCCGGCCCCTGGATTCTGTGTACTCTCCCCCGAGGGCCAGGGCTGAGGTCGTCTGGGCCGTGTGGGCTCCCAACACTTTTAAGTTCATATCTGGAAAAACATATCAAATGACGTCAACCATCAAATTTTTCTGCAGCAAATCTTCTTAGCAGTTTGCTAGAGACTCATGAACACTTCTTTGTTAATAGTTCTCAATATAAAATATATCATTTACATTTTCAAATGATTATGATTCATAGAATATCCAATTGGTTTACAAAGAATAAAAATGAAAAACAGAATCTCAAACTGTCTACATTGTCCAAATTTCCTAAATGTATATATTTATTTCCACCAGTACCTTATACGTTCATTAAATGGCCAAAACTTGCACATGTTATGTTGCTTTTTCATAAAACTTTGCATGGAATTCTGCAGGTTTTTTCTACATGTACCATATGGGAATACATGTAGTACTAATCTCCATTCAATTGGGAAAAATAGGCATGAAATAAAACAGATTGGGCATTTACTTTCATGTCCACAAATGACATTTGTTTTAATATTGGTACTGAATAAACCATATTTCAAAGAATAAACAAGTATTTATTGTTCAAAATTTGACAAACGAGCGTCATTCCTTTCTATTTAAGAGGATGTGAAGAAATTAATTAACTCATACGTCCCATACAAAGAGACCCACGGGCCTCGAATTACAAAGCCTTAGCAGTCTGTCACTAGGAATTTTTTAGTCTCAGATTTGGGAAATTATTTTTTAGCCTCAAAATTGAGAATTTTTAAAATTGTATTTGGCATTGGGATTGGTACATTTATCAGTACCAGTTATACACGAAAAACAACTGCTGTGAATCCTTGGGTAGAGGAGGAACAATGTCTGACAAGTGTCAAGGTTTTTTTTTGAAGTGAGTGCATCCATATCTTACTTTTCTCCGCCTCTCTTCTGTCATAGGTGATGGGGCGACTCTGTGTGACCACCCTGAGAGCAGTGGCACCCTCTGTGTCAGTGTATTTAACAACCAGCTGGAAAGGTAACTCCTTCAAATCATCCTGGTCTGTCTCCATGGGCTGTTCCCGACTTCCACTTGCTGCCTGGGTGTCTTTCTCACCTCCACTGGCTAACATGATAAATCACAGATATCCTTAAACAACTGGCTTATATGCATCATTAGCATTGAAATCCATTATCACTACAGACACTGCAGACTTCTTATTATCATCACTGTTTTAAGGAAGTTAGCTCCTGAGCTTTTGAGCACAACTGTGCAGGATGCTACAACTATGTATTTAGTGGTTCAATACTGATCTCATTGGTGAAAACATATATTACACATCTATTACTGAACCCTACCCAGTTGAAAAAAAATGTGTCAATTCAAATTTTAAAAGGGTTTTGCAGGGACTATATATGGTGGAAGAATTCATTAATCAAAATGTTCTAAATCTGCGTGATATTACAGTTTCTGGTTCATCTAATATATCCTCTATTTTTATACTTCTATACGTGTATTTCAGTTTTATAATTTATGATACAAGTAGTTGAGACTTGGAACTAGATCAAATGTTGTAATATATTGATTTGGTTGATATCTTTTTCGAAATAGAACACCGATTCTTAAAAAAGTTTAAATTAATTTACTAGAAATTTTGCATAAAAATTCACTATTTTCGTGACTAATTTAAAAATTTGGTCTTCAACCCCCAATTTTTTAAAGCTTCATTTTAAATTTTAAGACAAGGCCTTGAAAATTGTGAAATTTTAGAATAGACATTACTCCTACGTTGTAATATGTCTTTTTAAAGTCTCAAATTTGATACCATAAATCCTTTTGTACGTCAATGTATATCAAGATTAGTGCAAAAAGGTAATTATTTATTACCATTACTAGTATTAAACTTGTTTTATCGGTATTGTTAGAAGACATAATTATGTATCTATTTTATGTAATGATTGATTTGTGATGTTTATGTTGTGTTGACACCAACAGGCAAATCAAGTTTAATTGAATAAAGTTTAGGTGCAAAAAGGTCATGTTTAGAACACTGTAGCTCAGTTACAAGCGTTGAAATAAAAAAGGATTTTATAAATGAATACTAGAGGATTTTTTTTCAATGAATATTAGTAGGGGATTTTATCAATGAATATTATTTTACTTTATCAATGAATATCGGAGGATTTCATCAATGAATGTTACAGGATTTTTATAATGGAATACTACAGGATTTTATCAATAAATACTACGGGATTTATTAATGAATACTACAGGATTTTATCAATGAATACTACAGGATTTTATCATGGAATACTACAGGATTTTATCAATGAATACTACAGGACTTTATCATTGAATACTACAGAATTTTATCAATGAATACTACAGGATTTTATCAATGAATACTATAGGATTTTAACATGGAATACTACAGGATTTTATCAATGAATACAACAGGATTTTATCATAGAATACTACAGGATTTTATCAATGAATACATGTACTACAGAAATCCAATGAATACTACAGGATTTTATCAATGAATACTACAGGATTTTAACATGGAATACTACAGGATTTTAATAATGGAATACTACAGGATTTTATCAATGAATACTACAGGACTTTATCATTGAATACTACAGGATTTTATCAATGAATACTACAGGATTTTATCAATGAATACTATAGGATTTTAACATGGAATACTACAGGATTTTATCAATGAATACAACAGGATTTTATCATAGAATACTACAGGATTTTATCAACGAATACATGTACTACAGAAATCCAATGAATACTACAGAATTTTAACATGGAATACTACAGGGATTTTATCATTGAATACTACAGGATTTTATCAATGAATACTACAGGATTTTAACATGGAATACTACAGGATTTTATCAATGAATACTACAGGAATTTTATCATTGAATACTACAGGATTTTATCAATGAATACTACAGGATTTTAACATGGAATACTACAGGATTTTATCAATGAATACTACAGGATTTTATCAATGAATACTACAGGATTTTAACATGGAATACTACAGGATTTTATCAATGAATACTACAGGATTTTATCAATGAATACTACAGGATTTTAACATGGAATACTACAGGATTTTATCAATGAATACTACAGGATTTTAACATGGAATACTACAGGATTTTATCAATGAATACTACAGGATTTTAACATGGAATACTAAAGGATTTTATCAATGAATACTACAGGATTTTATAATGGAATACTACAAGATTTTATCATTGAGTAGAAGAGGATTTCAAAAACACATTTTAGGAAATTATTGACATGTCATATGGGTACAGAGCTGAATGAACACATAAATCACTCAATCCCTAACTTATCTTTCCTTCTTTGCCTGTTTTCTGTTACAAACTTCGTACCTTCATTGCCCATTTCTGTCTTCTCATTGACAGTTGGGGTCTTTCTCTGACCTTGGTCTGTTTGACAGCGGACACCATACTCAAAAGTGACCTCTGTACTGGCTGTGACATTTCCGATATTCCTCACTACTTTGCTGTCCTCTGTGGCCTCGTAATAGAAAAACCTGTAAAGGATGGCACCAACATCTAGTGAGGGGCAATATGGTCAGAAATACAACAAGAGGCCCATGGGCCACATCGCTCACCTGAGTCACCTTGGCCCATATCTGAAGACTTTCCATATATATTTGCATGTAAAACCTTGGTCCCTATTATGGCCCAAACTACCCTTTGCAAACTCGAATCTACATTATGTCAGAAAGCTTTCATGTAAATGTCAACTTCTTTGGCCCAATGGTTCTTTTAAAGCTTTTTTCTATATTTGTATGTAAAACTTTGACCCCCCCCCCCCACTTGTGGCCCCATCCTACCCCCCGGGTACCATGA
Source organism: Ostrea edulis (assembly GCF_947568905.1). Lineage (NCBI taxonomy): Eukaryota > Metazoa > Mollusca > Bivalvia > Ostreida > Ostreidae > Ostrea > Ostrea edulis. The sequence continues at coordinate 60,208,696 of NC_079166.1, read as the reverse complement.
TTTGAACAAACTTGAATCTGCACTATGTCAGAAAGTTTTCTTGTAAATATAAGCTTTTCTGACTCAGTGGTTATTGAGAAAAAGATTTTAACTATATATTTGTATGTAAAACTTTGATCCCCCTTGTGGCCCCATCCTACCCCCAGAGCCCATGATTTGAAGAAACTTGAATCTGCACTATGTCAGAAAGTTTTCATGTAAAAATCAGCTTTTCTGGCTCAGTGGTTCTTGAGAAGAAGATTTTTCCTATATATTTGTATGTAAAACTTTGATCCCCTATTGTGGCCCCATCCAACCCCCGGAGTCCATGATTTGAACAAACTTGAATCTGCATTAGGTCAGGAAGCTTTCATGTAAATCTCAGCTTTTCTGGCTTAGTGGTTCTTGAGAAGAAGATTTTTAAAGTTTTTCCCTACATATTTGTGTGTAAAACTTTGATCCCCCCCTTGGGGCCCCATCTTATCCCCGGGGGCCATGATTTGAACAAACTTGAATCTGTACTATGTCAAAAAGTTTTCATGTAAAAATCAGCTTTTCTGGCTTAGTGGTTCTTGAGAAGAAGATTTTTAAAGTTTTTCCCTATATATTTGTGTGTAAAACTTTAATCCCCCCTTGGGGCCCCATCTTATCCCCGGGGGCCATGATTTGAACAAACTTGAATCTGCATTATGTCAAGAAGCTTTCATGTAAATTTCAGCTTTTCTGGCTTAGTGGTTCTTGAGAAGAAGATTTTTAAAGTTTTTCCCTATATATTTGTGTGCAAAACTTTGATCCCCCTTGTGGCCCCATCCTATCCCCGGGGGCCATAATTTGAACAAACTTGAATCTGCACTATGTCAAGAAGTTTTCATGTAAAAATCAGTTTTTCTGACTCAGTGGTTCTTGAGAAAAAGATTTTTCCTATATATTTGTATATAAAACTTTGATTCCCCCTTGGGGCCCCATCCTATCCCTGGGGGCCATGATTTGAACAAACTTGAATCTGCACTATGTCAGGAAGTTTTCATGTAAAAATCAGCTTTTCTGACTCAGTGGTTCTTGAGAAGAAGATTTTAAAAGATTTTTCCTATATATTTGTATGTAAAACTTTGATCCCCTATTGTGGCCCCATCCAACCCCCGGGGCCCATGATTTGAACAAATTTGAATCTGCATTATGTCAGGAAGCTTTCATGTAAATCTCAGCTTTTCTGGCTTAGTGGTTCTTGAGAAGAAGATTTTTAAAGTTTTTCCCTATATATTTGTGTGTAAAACTTTGATCCCCCCCTTGGGGCCACATCTTATCCCCGGAGGCCATGATTTGAACAAACTTGAATCTGCACTATGTCAGAAAGTTTTCATGTAAAAATCAGCTTTTCTGGCTCAGTGGTTCTTGAGAAGAAGATTTTTAAAGATTTTTCCTATATATTTGTATGTAAAACTTTGATCCCCTATTGTGGCCCCATCCAACCGCAGGGGCCCATGATTTGAACAAACTTGAATCTGCATTATGTCAGGAAGCTTTCATGTAAATCTCAGCTTTTCTGGCTTAGTGGTTCTTGAGAAGAAGATTTTTAAAGTTTTCCCCTATATATTTGTATGTAAAACTTTGATCCCCCTTGTGGCCCCATCCTACCACCGGGGGCCATGATTTCAACAAACTTGAATCTGCAATATGTCAGGAAGCTTTCAGGTAAATTTCAGCTCTTCTGGCCCAGTGGTTCTTGAGAAGAAGATTTTTAAATGACCCCACCCTATTTTTGCATTTTTGTGATTATCTCCCCTTTGAAAGGGACATGGCCCTTCATTTGAACAAACTTGAAAGCCCTTCACCCAAGGATGCTTTTGGCCAAGTTAGGTTGAAATTGGCCCAGTAGTTCTGGAGAAGAAGTCAAAAATGTGAAAAGTTTACAGACAGACGGACAGACAGACAGACGGACGCCAGACAAAATGTGATCAGAATAGCTCACTTGAACCTTCGGTTCAGGTGAGCTAAAAACCTGTATAGGATGGTACCAATATCTAGTGAGGGGCATTATGGTCAGAAATACAAAAACCTGTAAAGGTTGGCACTAACATCTAGTGGGGGGCATTAAGGTCAGAATTACTTGTACATGTTCAAAATCAAGTGTAGAGTATACTTCAGTTCTCACTACTGCACGTTCACAGTGAACCTTGTCTAATCTGGGTACTGTGTAATCTGAAATGTTGTGTAAATTGTGTATCATTTCTGGGAACCAAATTTTTGGACTTCTATTAGGAATAATACTTTCATATACAGAATGCTGTTTAATCCGAAGATTTAGGCCTCGTAACGGGTGACTAAATGGGAAGGTCCATCGGACGAGACTGCAAAAACCAAGGCCTTGTGTCACAGTAGGTGTAGCACGATAAAGATCCCTTCCTACTCAAAGTCTGTAAGCACTGACCATAGGCCTAAATTTTTAGCCCTTCACCGGCAATGGAGACATCTGCATATGAGTGAGAGATTCTCAACCAGGATGTTAGATAATGTACAATCAACCAACCAAAGTCTTTTTCAGGTGTAACATATAGCTGGAGCAGACAAGTTTTTCTGTGTTTTGAAATGAGTTATTGCTGGCAATTTTTTATATAAAGATCGTGGAACGTGCAGCATGAAATATTTCATAATGACTAACAAATCTAGTTTGTGGATGCTTGTAATTCTTACAGTCTTTTATGGAGGTGGCAGGTAGCTACCACATTTGTTGCAATAATCTGGTCCGCAAGAATGGTTGAAAACTCCTGAGTTAGCTTCAAAGGGTCAACAATGTTCACCTGAAAAAAAAAGCAAAGTCAGGTAAATGTTCCCCTGAAGCATACAATGTTCACATGAAATATACAATGTTCACATGAAATATACACACAATTTCCATGTACATGTTGTACGGTTTTCAAACTTGAAAGTTACAGAAATCAGGAATTCTGTTTCAAACAATAAACTTCTAACCAATACGTAACAATGTGATGTCTACCTGGCCCCCTGTCATGTCTGCTATCTTCCCCAGGTGAACCATCTTACAATCTGTTCCCTTAATGCTGATCACCGACACAGCAACCCTGAAATCAAGCACACTTTATCAATCTCAAGCTGGAATTTCTCATGTTTAAAGATTTTATATCTGTACAACTATTAGATAATATGTACATCAATTTTTGTTTATCGCAATTCACCTTTGAATTAGAACGCTTTGGCCAATATAGCATTGCATTGTGTAACGACACAATAGAATCTGTTTGTAATACAATTGCGAAATGCAACAGACACTCTCATTGGTCCATATGTATAAGACCGCCCAAATTCCCTTATATGGGAGTAGTCGGCATTTCATAACTTGACGGCCAGATGGAAACAAACTTCAAAGGAAGAAAGAGAAAAAGTTGTATTCTTGTGTTGTTGTCTTATAAATTCAATATCAAAAAATTCCTTACACATTTTCCTACTGTACTTGTGTCCAAACATACCTTCAAATATTTACTAAAGCCCCATACGACCCAAAAAGTCACAGTTTTGATGATTTCGTTCATTGACATAGCCATGTTAGGTTGCCAGTCAATTCGAATCCCAGTTCATTTCCATATTGGCACAATAGCGTCTTGATGTGTACTACTACCCCACAAATATTTTAGCTAAATATTTTAAATATATAATCCCAGTTCCATTAAATGATAATTATTCAAATAGCTAAACTCACGTAAATGCGGCTTTCATTAGTCTGGGCCGGTCTCCATCTCTGCCACACGGGTGTTAAGGACCATAATGGGCTTATGTAGCATTTTCGTTAATCAAGAGCTTATTTTACCTTTACAAAAACTACATTTTTAAATTTTCATTAATTATTCATGTTGATAATAAATGAAGAGTGAATACATAACTTACAACCATTTTTATGAATAGATACCAATAGCAACAGAGTTCGAATTGAAAGGCTACCTAACATGGCTACGTCAACAAACGAAATCATTTGAAGCTGTGAGTTTTTGGGTCGTATTTGGCTTTAATGAATATTTGAAAGTATGTTTGGACACAAGTATAGTAAGAAAACATGCTAAGATTTTTTATATTGAATTAATGAGACAGCAACACAGGAATACACCGATATCAGGCCTCAACCATTCGCAGCTTTTTGTGCCCTGTAAATCGAAGGTTTTTATTAGAGGTGGATCTGTGGTTCTCTGTTCCGTCACAATATTTTTTCCTGAGAGCTACAATTCTCCAGTTAGGCCTAGTAATTTTCTAGTTCGTCCATCTTATCTGATCACCTGAATCAGCTCGCGAAAGTGGGCGGGCTGTAATCGGCCAATGAAAACTCTTGTTGTATTACGTCAAACATGTCATTCAAACTGTTCAATCGTCTCATTCAATTGTGTCATCACACAACGCAATACTATATCGGGAAAGCGTTCTAATTCAAAGGTGAATTGTGATAAGTATATACTGTTACATATTCAGACCAACAACAACTCACCCTTGATCAGCTGCCTCTTTTCCAATCCCTTCATAAAACTGACTCTCTCTGTCCATCTCCTCTCCTTCAACATCCAGTCGACCAAGGCCTACATTAGCTTTACCATCAGTACAAATAATAACCTTTGAGCCTGGGTGTTGCCCTGCCATCGTTGTGGCCATGAGCAAGGCGGGGCCGAGGGCAGTAGCTCCTCCCTCCTCTAGTCTGTCAAACATAAAGAAAACAATCTAAATGTTTCAACGACGCTTAAAATCAGATTTAGTCTTTGAATTGTTAAAGTACACCAGAATTTGGTTAATATACAATTCCTAAAACATTTTGCTAAGAAGAATAAGTCTAAATGGAACAGTTATTCTATTGTTTTGTTGCCAATTTGCCTTGATCTAAGGACTCAGATCACATTGCACACTGAAATCAACATAACACCTACACGACCGACAAACCTACTACAATCAAAACATTGTATTACAAGACTTTATCTGAAAGGCAACTTCATCATCCTTGAATGATTTTATCATCAAAGATACAATTACAGCTTTTTAACACATTCGATACTTCTACAGTGTAGAAACCTTTCAAATTTTTTCTGAATATGGAAATAAACATTTGTTTCCATAATAATGTTTCAAAATATTCTATATTTTCTCAGATCACCACTATTAACAGGACTATATATAATTATGTATGCATATTGATTATCAATACCCAAACAGTTTGGCTCCTAGAGTTCCTCTAGATCCATGTATGGCTCCCGGCATCTGGATTTCTTTTCCCTTCTCTCTCAGATCATCAGCACTGGTCAGTTTGTCCCCGGCTATTGTCATCGGTGTTTCGCTACCATCTCCTATAATCGTCACCTGGAATCAATCACAGCCCCATTAAATGATACCTAGGACTGTCCTAACAGGACGAATACTCTCTGTAGGACACAACCCAAACTGCGTAAGAAAGTATGTTTGAAAAGAAAAAGTACATGTATATAGCCAAACCTCACTATCTCGAACTCGATAGGACTGAGAAAAAACTTCGTGATATCCCAGTATTCGAGATATTTAATGTAAAATACTTTTAAAAGAATAAAGGGTTGGGACTTCAGAATCACGTTGACTTATCCATAGTATTCAAAATATCAGTGTACGAGATAAAGCACATTCTTTCTCAAAATGACCTAGCATCAGGGTCTAAATCCCCCCTTAATTATAATTAGGGCTGACTGAATTCCTCAGAAATCAGAGGAAAACTGGTCAAAAAGGAAGGAAAACACCCACATCCAATCTTGAAAATATCATTTTCTGTCACTGTAGATCAAACCCAGAGTGTTTCATGTTCTTGAAAATTGAGCCAATCAGAGAATTTCCTCTAAAAAGAGGAAAAATCACACTCCTGTATAATACCATTTTACAGTTCAGTAGCTAACCTCATTGTTGAAGGTGATGAGAGCCACTCTTCTGTTCGGATGTTGTTTAATCATCTCCTCCAGTTGATGGTCCATTGCAGCCTGCACTGCTTGGAGACGAGAAATATATGTGACGTCGCGTCTCTCTCTTGGCATGTGCTGGTCAGACCTATCTGTGTTAAGGGACTGAAGTCGTGCTACTGACCCCCGAAGGTTGATCCGACCTGGAACCTGCAAATAAAAAATCCATCGAGAATGTAAGAGGGGATCATGGAGTTGTAATGACATAGCCATTACCTACCAGACAAAATCAGCAGAGAGAGAGAGAGAGAGAGAGGGGGGGGGGGGTAATCTAGGTTTTAGAGTAAACTACCCCTTTTGAGGAAATAGGAAAAATAAGTTTGACATCTTAAACCATTGGGTGCTGGACAGAGCTCTGTCCAGATAAAAGATTATTCAAGCATTTTCATTAAACATGTGGAATTCACAAAAATCTTGCATCTGGAGCAAAATATTGTAAGCGAAACATAATTACAAAGATCTATGAAATTTTGTTTCTATCGCTTTTTAAGCCTAACTGGGAATATTTCACTCAATGATAGAGGAAATAAAAGAATGGGAGGGGAATTATATCTAGGGAAAAACGCAGAATTTCAGTAGTGAATTTAGTCTAGATTAGTTCTGATATACTGAAATTTGTTTCTCAATCAATCATGATTTTAAGCATTCTGTTGCATTTTATTACCAACCTTTGTTATGAGTGCAATTACACATTCTCAAACTAATTCTTAATATCTAACAATTCTTTATAAAAAAGTTCTATTACAGAAAAGTCAAAGTGAAACAAAATTAAGGAAGCATTCTCATTCAAACATATTGTGTAGGTACTATTATTGTAACAATATATGTACATTGCAGTCCCTGAAACGTTCTACTTTCACACTTGAATGGTGACGAAATGGTGAATGCACGCAAAGTGAATGGCGACCGCTTTGTGAACAGTGAACACAGGCGGCTGGTAAAGGATGAACACAAAACCGTGAAAGGAGAGGACATGGAGAATACACATTGAACTGATGGCGAGCGAACAGAAAAATGGTAATACAGAACGTTTTCAGAACTATTAAACAAGATGGGTAACTTTGCCACTCGTTTCCACACACATGTAAAATTTATGCCGTCTCACCGTGGATGTGACACACATGCTTCCTGAGGTGTCCACACAGAAAATGACCAGTGACTCGTCTTTGCCAGACAGTCCACTAGATGCGGTGGACAGGCCCGGCTCCAACATGTACGTGACATCATTGTTACGTGGAATTTCCTCTTCCTCTACGTCCAGCTCATTATCCGTGCCACAAAATTCACAATGCCACATCTGTCAAACAATTACAGTGAAAAATTACTGCACAACTGTCAAGAATAATCATGTTTCCATTTTTGAATCACGCTTAAGGACTTGGTCTCAAAAAAAACATAACCACCTGAATTTTAAGCCTTAAAAAAGATGTCAAATGGATAATTTCATCATCTTATTTTCTAAAACTTTTCTTATTTTATATCAATCCTAAGGGAGAAAATTGTCTTATTGTTTGGTTTTACAAGACTAACCCCTGTTCAAAGAGAAATACAACAAATAATAACTTATAATAACTTGTATAATATTAAATTCTAACACACACTTACAATGTTATTGAATATTTATTTTCTGTTATAATGATTATTGAGGGTAAGCTTGCATTCAAACTGAATATAATTTTTTTTTTAAATCACGACCAGCTCTTGTAAGAATAAAAGCAATCCTTTCCAAATCTGCACACCTTTTGGTCTTCTCTCGTGGTGATTTTGCTCAAACTGGACAGAATGACATCACAGGAAGTGCAATGTACAGGGTCACCAGTATGCATGTTGCTAGGAGCAATGATCTTCTTAAAATCGATTGAGATGATGTTTGTGTCAGCACGGCGGTGGCGTTTTCCCTGCTCCTGAGGGGCCCTCTGTTGCTGCGGTTGATGTTGTTGCTGCTGCTGATTTTGAGGCCCCACGTCATCTGCAAATTACAAATCCATAAACATTGTCATTGGTATTAGCAAGTACTAAATACTATTACATGTAGTACAAGTAAATGAATACACAAGAGACATGTACATGCATCACAGTATATATGTATGTTTAAATATAATGTCATCACAAAGTATACATTCTGTAAGCTAGTCTACATTCATTTAAAAAAGACCAAAAACAGTTGATTCTAAAAAGTGATTTTAATTATCTCTCATCATTTCCATACTTTATTTAGAAAGTCCAGAAAAATCAATTTCTATGCAGATCTAATTTTAATTTTTTTTCCCCCTGCATCTTAAAATACCATTGTTTGTCAGTACATAATTAAATTTCTGATATTTTAATCTATGATCATTAATTTTTATTTGAAAGTTCCATTTCCTTTGTTAACGATACTGAGATTTTACAAATTTGTAATATCTAATTACTTGCTTCAATTAGAAAATTGTGTCATATTTTCACATTTTCAAATACTAAACAATTGCTGAAGTTGCAGAATTTAAAAATCTTTTGTGACAAATTTGTGAGGTTCAAGTCCACAAAAGTGTCTTTAACATTTCATGATTAGGAAAATTGATTTACAGAGCACAACGCTGAATGAATCTTTAAATGCTTATTTTGCTGACCTTCTTTAACAAAATATCCTAAGTTTATTCGGGCCAGACATTGTATTGGCAACATAATTTTTTCGGTAAGATTTTCTTCCACACTGAATGTTAATTTACATGATTGTGTTCCTCTGATACAAAATTTAATCCTTGGTGAGCCCTGAATCAGCCTAGGTAGGAAAATGAAGAATTTTGATTTCGACAGGTGTTAAGGTTTTGTCGCAAAAGTTGACATTGTTAATTACCATGTATTTTGTGTGAAGCTTTTGAAAAACCACAATGGACCCAAAGTTCCTGTCACAGTATTTTCATTCCAGGACAAGTTTGTCTACCATCATTATTAACAAAAGAATATGGCACACCAAATTCACAAAAATGAGCTATACATAGTTTAACAGTTGATAAACTAGGTTTATCGACTGTAAACTATAGTTTACGAACTGTAAACTATAGTTAACGATTCGTTAACTATAGTTTTCATCCGTAAAACTATATTTAACGGTTGTAAACTATAGTTTACAAATGCTAATCCAAGTTTATCTGTCTTTAATTAAACGTTAACAATAGATTTTGCTGATAAATACAGATTCACATTTGTAAACTATAATTTACATTCATTAACTATAGTTCACAATTGTTAATCCTAGTTTCACAAATTGTGATACTATATTTATCAGATAAACTATGACTTGTAAACCGTAGTTTACAATCGTGAAACCGTATTTATCAGATAAACTATGTTTTGCAATCGCTAATGATTGTTTTCATTGTTAATTATAGTTTACGCTTGTGAAACATAGATTATCTGTTAACTATGGTTTACAAATGTGAAATATAGATTAACGTCGTTAACTATAGTTTACGGTCTGTAAACTATAGTTTACTGTCGATAAACCTAGTTTATCAACTGTGAAACTATGTTTAGCTCATTTTTGTGAATTTGGCGTGTCATAGAAGAACATAGCCTAGTGTGCACTCTAAAATCCTCAATATTTAATACAAGAATGTTGAAACTAGTGTACATGTCATTCAAAGATTAGACTTTATGCTTTTTATATTAACATCAACCATTAAATGCACACATTACCTAAGAGAAAACAACCGAAAAGGAAAAGAAACAAGCTTTCTTTCATTTCTGACACAATTATTACACATTTGAATTAAAAGTTGAATTACCTCACATTGCCTATTCAAAAGTAGGTCATGACTTGCAATTCATACAAACATTATTGCAAAAAAATCTATTGTTCTTCATCTGTTTAATCTTAACCATGTTTATACCATTCTTCATTCTTCTGTTATCATTCAAAGAGATCAGTGCCCCCCCCCCATTTGTACCTAATTACTTACAACATTGCTCGATGTCTCTCCATTTCCCCACTTTCTTTCTTCTAAATTTTGCCCTTTTGGATTTTGCTTCAGGGGGTGTTGCAGGTTTTGTGCTCTTGGCCCCAAATAGTCCTGCAAGGAAGCCAGGCTTCTGAGATTTAGGGGATGAAGGCCCGGATCCTGATGGTAAGGAAGATGAACCTAGAATAGAGTGATAAAGGAACTTCAGAAAACAAAGTCAATTACTTTTTAATTGCTAAATTGATGAGGATGTCCATTATAAAGTGTTGACTGGAAGCGAAATGACATTTTACATTGAACTATTTTTTGTACAACTCTTACGGAAACATTAAGATATGCAAGAATCAAATTTTGTGCAATACAATGGTACCATATAATAAGCATTTTATTTCTTAAAAGTAAAGTCATCTTCAATTTGTTTCTCCCAATGTATAGAAATGCTAATTGGGCATGATGCACACCAAGATAGATATCATCTCTAAATTGAAGCAAGTTTCCAGGATGATAAACTCTGGAATGTCAATGTAAAAATTGTGATAAAATGCATTGTTATGTACACATATCAGTATACATGTACAGTACACATGTATATGTAAAGGGTGAGTTTTTAAAGATCTTGATATCAGGGGCCTGGGAGAAAGATATTGACATTTGCTTGAAATTGGGAGGAACGTTTCATACAAAGACGTGCCACGGTGGGGGAAAAACCAAACCAGTGCATTAAGGTTTAATTAGACTCCTGATGACTCTGATTAAAGCTTACCTCACTTAATTGTTGAAATAAAGAACTTTTTCCTTATATAAGGTGTATGTTCTGAGTGGCCTTGACCTTTCCAAAATGACTTTTGTCTGAACACCATTTGCCTGTTACTTATTTGTGTGATATATGATCAACACTTGTTCAAAAATTGTCAAAATAAGGAACTTTTTCTTTATATAAGGTATATGTTCTAAGTGACCTTGACCTTTCCAAAATGGCATTGGTCCAGATGTTCCCTGTCCCAAGGAATATTTGTGATTAATTTTGATCAATTTCTGATGAAAGGTTTAGGAGAAGAAAACTTTTATTTAAAAAAAAACTATTGAAATAAAGAACGTTTTTATGTTCCGAGTTACCTTGACCGTAACAAATTTACCTTAAGGGATCATTGGTTCATAAGTCCTTGTCTCAAAGAACATTTGTAATCAATTATATAAATTTCTGATGAAAGGTTCAGGAGATATGAGCTTGGATGGACAGAAGGATGGATGGAAGGAAGGACAGACATGACAGCAACAATATCATATTGCTCCCCCAAAAGATTTTGGGGAGCATAAAACCGGTAATCTATGGGCCTGTGAAGAAGATTCATGTACAATAAGGCTACCCTGCTTTTTATTTGTTTTCATTGTTTGGGAATTTTAAAGCAAAAATTGGGGAAAATACCAGGGTTTTTAACATTGGGAATGGGGCCATATTTCAACCCCCGAGAAAAAACCCTAATGCAATCATTTTACTAAGCACAGTATTGTCCCATCCATATTGTGGATAGTTATTTTGATGAACTGGTTTCAAATTTAAAATTGTAGTTATTTCACAGAACATACGTGTGACTTCTTCCTCGTTTTCTTCACCACTGCTGGAATCACTATAAAACAAATGACACCCTGATCAAAATAACACTAATTATCCACACTGGGAGAAATCAAATTAACAAGAGAGGCCCAAGTGCCTTAATGCTCAGAATCTACATTAATCTCCGCTGAGATATGACTGAGATTAGCCTCGGCTAAATATTTGGACACAGATACCTTCACAGGTGTCAATCCAAATATTCAGCCCAGCCAAATCACAGCCGAGATTAAATCTGCATTCAATCTTTCTTTTATAGTTTAGCAAAATTATTTTTCTGTATATTCTTTTTCGCATGATTTAGAATTCAAAGATGATTTCATAAGTTTTGAAACTATAAGAATTCATTAGTATTGGGGTAAATGACAAATTAACATGGACTAATCAATGACAATTCAAGTGATAGGGAAATGCTGCTGAAGTATGTAATGTTACATGCAGCACCTGTCATCTTGTAATCATCAAATCTGTGAAGTCTTGAAAATTCATAAAAAACAGTAAAATTTTGGCAATTCACAAAAATTGACCCAAAAGAATTCAGAAAATTCCACATTATAGGACACTGAAATTGACATTTGGATAAAATGTCAAGTATATAGTTCCTAGAGACACGATTACAGGAATGTCTGTATTACAATACAGCCAGCATCATTCATATCATATCATAATGTTACATAAATGATCAGATCTTATTTCATGAAAAATTCATAAAATTATATAATTACTTTCTGAAAACTTCAAAAGTGTCGGTGAAGTAAATTCACTTTCACCTTTAATTATAAGTTGTAAAACCTTTGTGATTAGAGTTGATTTACAACATTTTACCAGAGCAAAATTGAAATAGTGTGTACATCAAACATTTTAGGCATAATCAGTATATTGCTTTATCAAACTGGTGTCTATAAATTAAGAGTTTCAGTTCGAAAACGATGGACATCTTACAGGTGATTGAAATTTTGACGTAAGCCTGCGTTTGTTAATTAGATGATCCCGGGGCCAGGCTCCATGCATTGAGAATAGACTTTTAAAGTCAAATTAGGAACAGATGTAATCCATAAAATATTGATAACTGTAAGTCAATAAAATCCATATTGAGATTAGGCCAATTAAAATTAATTAGTAGATTATCATTCCCGCCCGCCCCTCGAAAATCGCCCCGCCCCGATTTTTTATATTTTTCAAAATTACGATTTCCGAAGATTTTTATGTCCGGTCCGGTATCGTAAACGTACTTTGTTTCACTTTGGCTTTTAGAAACCCATATACACATGTAATTATGATTTATAAAGCCTTTTCTCAATGAGAGAAGGCATTTTCGAGGTCAAGAATACCATGGCGAAAAATGAAAAATAAAATCCTAGCTCCCACCCGCCCCATTTTTTTGTGAAGTTTGAATGATAATCTACTAATTAATTTTACTTGGCCTTACCTAACATCATTTAAAATTTCAGTAAATCATTTGTGTGATTTTGACAAATCAAGGATACATGCAGTTTCTAAATTTTGACTTAAGTCTATTTTCACAAGGTCATGGAACCAGACTTTCATAATCTGATTTTTGACAAGTCACAGAGGGCGGTGCCTCCTCCATCGCTTGCAGTGGAAATATAAACGTACCTGACGCTCATCCCATGTTCGTACTCCTCTTCAGAAACCACTTCAAACTCAGGCTGGTTGTACAAGAACACTTTGTCGGATCCAAAATTCATTGTTGCCTACAAAATTTATATATACAAGAGATCTTGTACTCCTAGCTAACAAACTACAAACAATAACTCACGAGTGTGTAATTTCTCTTTTCTATCAATAAAGAAATTTATAAGGGGAAGCTTACAAAGAGATTTGCTCTTTTTGTGGCCTATATACAACTGACAAAAGATGTTTTTACTAGACTACGTACTTCACATTAATATAATTTATGGTGCATATCTGATGTATCCTACTAAATAAAGTTACATATGCTATATACTATAGTATAATTATCAAGTCCTTAGAAACCCTATCTGATGTACACTGTACAACATCCCCACTGATAGAAATTAAAAGACACACTTCTTGGTTAGACTTAATAAAGTCTTTTCATTTTCCTAACTAGAATTCGTTGTACATAAGACATGCATCTATCATAAACTCTATGATAGTAACATAGATAGAGAATGTCATAAGTTAATGTCGTAGTTCCTAGATTTTATCAAAACTATTAACTTTATCTATCCTATGAATCATAAACGACAACGTTTGCAAAAGCTTGTACTTTCCAGTTACACCTAGCTACTCTTATATGCAGAGGATAAAATACAGCTTACCGATAAAACGTACAAGAAACGAATGAATTCACACGAATTTTAACGATACTTGACAATGCTTAATAGAGCTATGACATAGTGCGTGCGTTTTTACCGATAATACGACTTAAAACAAGGGTATTGCACAAAACGTAAACAAACTGGAAAATCCCATTCAATACTACTTCCGGCTTTTAATGAAAAAATAGTTTGGAAATGGCATGTGGATTTCTTTCATTACTCGTCGTATTTTCTATCGATATGATAAGAAAACGTCTTATCTAATTGTAAACAACGTTTCTAAATTGAAATAAAACAACTTCAAATGATAAATCCTTTTGAAAGACTTGCATCGCGGATAAATTTACAAACGTCATTTCTAAAATTACATCGATGACCGAGTCATACGGTACCAAGACAATTCGTCCCCAAGACAACTCAGAAGGTCTTCATTGCAGCATTGTCTCTTTCTCTGGGTATATTTTGTATGTTTATATTCATATGCGTTCATTTTCTATCTTCAGTCATCACGTGGTATCTTTGGTATTTCAGTCTGGAAAATATATTTTCTTCTTTCGTTATTTTATTTGATGAACAGCGCATGGGACCTCATCAACATCAACACATTTCTTTAGGATATCAGTGGCGGATCTAGACCTTTAATACTGTAGGGGGTTTTGAGGCCCGAGGTGGAGGACATAGGACGGGATGAACCCCAACCCTTCCCATTGGGAAAATTTTCAAAAGATTGATTCAAAATGGTGCAATTTAATGCATTTTCGACTGAAATTCTTGTTCCGTTTTCCTTTCAGTTATAGTCACCACAGGCCACATCCTTTATAGAATTTTTTAAAAAAAAGAAGAAAGAATAAACTTGAATTATTGATTCAAAATAATTCATTTTAATGCATTTCAAACAGAAATTCTGGTTCCTTCATGCTTTGATGCATAGTTACAGTTAAAAAAAAAAAAAAAAGAGCGGTTGGGGGGGGGGGGGGGTCCCGAACACCCCCCCCCTCCACCACCACCCCCTATAAATCCGCCACTTGATTTTTTTTTGGGGGGGGGGGGCTATCCCGAAAACGTCAGATCTATAAAAAAAAAAAAAAAAAAAAAAAAAAAAATCGGATAGGGCTACATTATTGCAGCTAGATATAGAGCATAATATTCAATATATATGTGAAGATTAGAACTACATGTATGATGTTAACATATGATATAGTATTTTAACATATAAATTTATACCGTGAAATCTTCAAGCATATATAATTTATTGATGCCTAGATCACTTCTTTAAAAAGTTATTTCATTGACTCATTGGCAGTGAACATGGGCGGATCCAGGAATTGCGGTTGGGGGCGCTACTTTATGAGGCAAAGGGTCTGGGGGCCGCCGGAAGTTCCTCAGTGGATTTAACAGATTTTTTGGGGCTTGGAATATTTCTCCTATGTAGTCATTTCTACTATTTTCTGTCATTTTTAATAGGATGTTTTCTGAAAAAAAATGTAAGTTCATCCAATAAAAGCAATTCAATAAATCAAAAGATCTCCGAGAGAGGAAGAAATAATTGCTTCTTTTATCGTTTACATTTTTACTAAACAAGAGACCACGATTTACCTTAAATTTGAAAATTTTAGCCCCCACCCCCCTTTTCATCTTTTATCTTCAGCTAAAGTTAAAGTTGCCGGCTAGTAAGATATATACATATGTACACAATTACACATTCCAATTTCTTTCGTCCGCGATAAAACTACAAAAAGGTCCATATTGCGTCTATAACTCGTGGAAATATATAGACGTGATAAAAAAAGAAAGAAAGAGATACAGCTGTACATGTGCACGATGTGATAGAAATTCTTAGTCTATAGAATTGTTTTTGTTCGCAAATTCTATGATCTTTATTCATGGATCTAGTTTAATGCTAATATCATTATATGTCAAATGCTGTCTGACGTGTTTCATACCAATTGTTAGGCCATTCTTGGCACACTGATTTGACTACGAATTACTTCATAACTTAGATATAGGGATCACGACAGGTGTGACCGGTCGACAGGGGGTGATTACTCCTCCTAGACACCTGATCCCACCTCTGGTATGTCCAGACGTCCGTGTATGCTCAACTTTATTTGTATTCCTTATAGGAGTTACTGATCACTGTTCGTTATCTTCACCTTTCACGTTAGAGTACGTGTTTTATGAATTTGTGATTTTTAATGCCTAATTTATTATTTACAAAGGAACTATTTGATGTTGGTAGCTAAGCTACTTCCTGGGTGCACTCGATCAGGCTGTGCACATGCGTGAACAATCGGTGGATTTAGGGTAGTTTGCGGATTAAACATTACAAAATTCCGTGCAGGGCGTTGTTTTTCCGGTGTCATCAGATGAGACAGACAGCATAAAAGATTTTCGGCTGCGCTACATCAATTTAGCAAACTGAATTTTAAGATAAAGGTGAAGATGACGAATAGTGATCAATCTCAACTCCTTGGCACACTGAGTTTGACTACGGATAACTCCGTTTACCTGATCAAGATATAGGGCTCACGGCACGTGTGACCGGTCGTCTGGGGATATTTACTCCTTCTAGGCACCTGATACCACTGGTATATCCAGGA
Source organism: Ostrea edulis (assembly GCF_947568905.1). Taxonomy (NCBI): domain Eukaryota; kingdom Metazoa; phylum Mollusca; class Bivalvia; order Ostreida; family Ostreidae; genus Ostrea; species Ostrea edulis. Next base: position 60,192,292 of record NC_079166.1, on the reverse strand, counting down.
GTCCGTGTTTGCCCAACTTTCTATTTGGTATTGCTTATAGGAGTTATAAAGATCAATGTAATTAAAATTAGATCCTATGATCCGCTCATCCACTATCCCTATGTGTAGCGACAGTAGATGAGCGGATCATAGGATCTAATTCTAATCAAATTGTTATGAAATTGACCACTGTTCGTTATCTTCACCTCTCCTATAAGGAATACAAAATAAAGATTTGGGCAAACACGGACCCCTGGGCATACCAGAGGTGGGATCAGGTGTCTATATGAGTGCGTAAGATTTTTGACTGCGCTACATCAATTTAGGAAACTTATTTTTTAAGATAAAGGTGAAGATGACGAATAGCGATCAACATAATTATATAATTATGTGAAGGGCTGCAATTCAGGCCTATGCTCGACACTTACAGCCTTTGAGTAGTGAGGGGTCTTTACCGTGCCACACCTACTGTGACACGGGACCTCGGTTTTTGCCGTCTTATCCGAAGGACCGCCCCCATTTAGTCGCCTTTTACGACAAGCAAGGGGTACTGGGGACCTATTCTACCCCGGATCCTTAAGGGATTCGGGACTCCTGTGATCGGTGTATGAAACGTCTAAAACGCATAAAAACCGCACGATTACTGGACACGTACCGGGCAGTTAACGGACAAGATTAAACGAACATGGGACACATGAGAAACTGCTATAACGTTGTATCAACTTCAAACAAACGGACTTGTGCCGGTCACGTGACTGACAAAACCTATATAGATCGAAAATGGATATATCTTTTGAGATGTATCACTCTCGCTGATATATTTCCGTGATGCTTCCAAAAGCAAGGTCTACCGGTGTTGGGAAAAGTAAAGGCAGGATAATGCTATACAAAACTCCCATCGCCTCCCTCTGTCATTGACAATACTGGGGAAGAGCAGCCCTCCCAAGATTCACAGGTAGAAATCCTGTCTGAAACTTAAGAGATTTTTGAAGGCTCTATTTACGAACATCACCGTCTGAATAACGGACAATTACCGGATTAAACGAACGAGGGAAGCATGAGAAATTGATATAGCGTTCTGTCAACGCTAGACAAACGGACTTGTACCGGTCCCGTGGAAGTCCATTTGACAACCGTTATTTGCATGCGTTTCTTGTCCGTTGATATGCAATTTGTGTCCATTACATCTTTGGTTGACCCACTGCATGTCCGGTAGTAGTCCATGACTCATGTCCACCGGACATTAACGGGTGTTAAATGGACAAGTACAGGAAAAGAAACGCATGAGTTCCGATTAAAACGCTTAATTATCGTACACTAAGCAGACTCCATAGTCCGATGATGTCCGTTTCAAGCTTTGAACATGCTCAAAACTTTCCTCCGGATAGACCAGAGTTAGCGTTGGTCGAAAGAGAAACGGACAAGAAACGCAAAGGAACGGAGGCGAACGGGTTGACAATTTTGTTATCCGTTGGACGTCCGTCAAAGGGTACTCTGAAGGGTGTTTGACTAGACAGGTCCTCTTCAGAATAACTAAAAACATACGATACAAACATGTAATAACGTAAATGTGATATTAGTATCCTGATTCTAACTGTAGATTACTCCGTTTACCTGATCAAGATATGTGGGGCCCATGGCGGGTGTGACCGGTGAACAGGGGATGCTTACTCTTCCCAGGCATCTGATCACACCTCTGGGATATTAAGGGGTTCGTGTTTGCCAAACTTCTATTTTGTATTTCTTTAATGAATTATGAGATTGATCGCTGTTCGTTATACTCCTTTCATTTCACAGATGAAACAGACAGAAATCACGATCTTCGCAAGGGGAAGTAAAGCATCAGTTATGCCGTTTATCTATCTGGATCATGTATACTATTAGTGAATGGAACGGGCACCTGCTGTGTGAATTTGACATTCATTTTTCTTTCTTCAATGTGTTCCACTCCCAGACAGTCACGTCTCCATTATTGATTACATTCACCTGATCATAAATATTTCGAAATGGGGCTTTTGTTATTTTACTAGGATGATAAATTGATCGATTGATTGTATCTTGTTTAACGTTCCTCTCGGGAATTTTCACTCATATGGAGACTCATCAATACCGGGAAAGGGCTTCAAATTTAGGCCTATGTTCAGCGCTTACGGTCATTGAACAGTGAGGGTTCTTTAGCGTGCCACACCTACTGCGACATGGTTACGTCCGTTTTTAAGGTCATCTCCGAGGACCTGTGACATTCACACCCGATGCCGAGTGCGTGGCGATGGACCTGAAACTTCCTGTTTAAGTCTGTCGCAGCCGGGGTTTGAATCTTCACCTTCCGCATGCGGGGTGAACGCTCTACGTCTATTCCACCGCGTCGGTGGGATAAATTAGTTTGAATACTTTTTCAATACCATTGAGTTAAATTGTATAATTTGTATAGCGTTTGTAACTCAGATTGCTTGGTTAAAATACGACACTTATAAATTCAATTTCAATGTTCTGTTGAATTGAAGCGCTCTCTTATTCAATCAGAAAGGTGTGTAAAGTCGTGCCACCGGAACAACATACGTCAAAACAAAACAAAAGTACGAACCATCTATCCCTCTGTGTTTAGTAAACCAGAAGTTATAAAAGAATTAGATAGGTTACATGAGGAATAGGTTTTGGTACCAGGTAACTATGGCATGTCAAACGTTGCAATATTTGATCTTTTGCATTTGCATTGTATAATTTTCCATTTGTATTCTATATTTTCCATTTGTATTATATATATTTTTCGTTTGCATTGTATAATTTCCATTTGCAATGCAAAATTTTTCATTTGTATTGCATCCGAGGGATTGTTTATTTTGATTTGTTACGAAGGATTTCATTAGTTTAGGTCCCACTTATATTCAGCCGTCACTAGCTGCAGGTGACGTACCACAAATAGACTTACTATGCTACATGTACGGGCACAGTGACGTAGCAGTGGGGGTTCTTTAACGTGTCAACGCCTGTCTCAACACTTTTAAGATCACATAATCCAAAAGATCTGTGATTCTCACTTTTAGATAGCAATGCATATGGGAAAGTATTAACTATATTTACGTCTAAGGTTTGATGCAGCCATGACACGAGTAGAACTCGAACATGCGACTTCACGGTTACGAACCAAAGGGTACATCACTGGAATTACCGCGATCGGTTCCATATAAGGACTAGTTGAACATACGTGTAGCTAGCAATGAGGAATCTTGCGCCGGGAGACACCCCCCCCCCCTCCCTTCACAAATATGATATTTTGTATATAGATGTCGAAAAAAGCATGCATGTACGTTTTATTTTGTCAGAACGCACTTGTTCCAGGGCGGATCCAGGAATTGCGGTTACGGGGGCGCCACCTTATGAGGCAGGGGGTCCAGGGGGCGAAGCCCCCAGAAGCTCCTGGACTTTACATATTGTATAGGGCTTGAAATATGTCATTTTTAATAAGTGAAATTAGTAAAATGACGCAAATTTTAAGGGTTTCTGGAAAATTAAGTTCTCTCAATAAAGTAATTCAAGAAATCAAAAGATTTTGTAATTAAATTTCTCCGGGAATGGAAGAAATTATAGCCGGCGCCCCTACCCTTAAATCCGCCACTGACTTCGCCCCCCCCCCCCCCCCCCCCCCCCCCCCCCCCCCCCCCCCCCCCCAAGGCTTTGCACTGGACTCACTAGGGATCTTAAGACAGTCCCCAGACATCCAGCAGTTTACTGCATCCTTTCGTTCAGAATTATCTAGATCAGCCACTGGTTAAATAGGAGACTAGTTTGGATATGCTGATCACATTAGACGCATAAAAGCGCGATCAATTAAGGGGGGGGGGGGGGGTTACGCCATTACACTTAGCAAATACGGTACATTCCTGCGAAACGTGGCTCCTGAACTTTACCTCTTCAATTAATCCATTGAGTTTTAACAAACCAAACTCGATGTTAACAATTGGTGGGGACCCAACGGCCGAATAAAGTCCCCCGAATCTACTGAATTCTGACTAAATAAAAATGTACATGTTTTCTGGACAGTTCTATTTTTTTTTTATAATGATATGGGGGGGGGGGGGTCGCCATTACTAGAGCTAGCTACGTATTTTTAAAAATAACTAGTCCTGCATGTAATATATCGCTTGGTTTGTGGTCGTGAGTTCGAGAACCGTTACTGTCATTGCCGCACCAAACCTAAGACATAAACAAAGACAGTGATTGCTCCTTTGCCAAACACTCGGCATTTAAAAGTGAGAATCACTGGTCTTTCCGTAATGACCTTAAAAACAGATATTCCGTATCGCTGCACAGGCGTTGACACGATAAAGAACCGCCATTGCTACGCACGGCCCTGTGTGCTAAGCATGTCTACATATGTGGTACATCAGTGACGTTAACTAATGAAATCCTTCGTAACAAATCAAAATAAACATTCCCTGGATGGAATACAAATGAAAAATTATACAATGCAAATGGAAAATGTAGAATACAAATGAAAATTTATACAATGCAAATGGAAGATATAGAATACAAATGGAAAATTATACAATACAAATGGAAAATATAGAATACAAATGGAAAATTATACAATACAAATGGAAAATATAGAATACAAATGGAAAATTATACAATACAAATGGAAAATATAGAATACAAATGGAAAATTATACAATACAAATGGAAAGGATCAAATATTGCAACGTTTGACATGCCATGTGTAACAACATTGTCTTTGTTTGCTCAATATTACAAATGTATTTTAAATGATCTTAGCATTAATTTCAATTTTGGTAATCCTACTTATACTCCAACTGCCCTTCCAAGAGATGAACTTCTTCAAAACCATACTTTGCTTCAGTTTTAGACACATTTAATATCCCAGTCAATGGGTCGGATGAATATGAGTTACCGTACCTATACTGGATTCCTAAACTTGTTAAAAACCCTTGCAAGCAAAGATACATTTCTGGATCCAGTAAGTGTTCTACCTAGCCTCTATCTTTGCTTCGTACAAAAATATTAACAGCTGTGAAGGAGAAACTTCAAACGTACTGTGCCACTACATATGCCAGAAGTGGTGTAAATCAAATGTGGTTTCTAAAAAAAGATTTAAAGAACTTTTAGTAAATTTGAAATCGCAAAACTTTTCTCAAATCAACAACATCAAACTTTTCAACACTTTACAGGACCATTCTTCACGATAAATTAAATGCTTGACTTTTTGACATCATAGACAGCTAAACAGCTCAACTAAAATGGAAAACCCAAATTATTCCCATCTAGTGATCAGTCATCCAAAATGTTACTTTGTATAACGCCACTCTCATTCCACGCACAAGTACGCTGAAGTTGAAATCAAAAATATGCTAGAGTTCCTCATTGACAATATCGCCGTGGTCTTTGGTGATCAAGTCTTCCAACAGTCTGTTGGAATAGCCATGGGCACGGATTGTGCTCCTTTGTTAGCTGGGCTGTTTTTATATTCATATGAAGCAGAAATTATTAAAAAAAAACTACTACGCGAGAAGAAAAAATCTTTTGCTGTGGCCTTCAATTTGACATTTAGATACATCGACGACGTTTGATCTATTAACAATAATAATTTTCATTCATATGTCGATTCGATATATCCCTGTGAACTCGAAATAAAAGATACCACAGAGTCGTCCACTTCTGCTTCATACTTAGATATTTTATTCAAAATAGATATTAACGGCAAACTAACATAAAGGGGATGATTTCAGCTTCTCCATCGTCAACTTCTAATATTTATGTAGGAGTATTCCATTATCATTTGCATATTGTGTTTATATCCCTCAACTGATTCGATACGCAAGAGCTTGTTCTGCGTATGGTCAGTTTTTAAATCGAGACAGGCTACTGACAAACAAGTAGATAGTGCAAGGGTATCAACAGTCTCGTTTAAAGTCAGCATTTCGCAAATTCTATGTTCGTTATATTGATCTAGTTTGCTAATACAACCTATCATCGGCTCAAATGCTGTCTGATATGTTTCATACCGATTGTTAGGCACACCGATTTTGACTACGGATAACTCCGTTTAACTGATCAAAATATAGGGCTCACGGCGGGTGTGACCGGTCGACAGGGGATGCTTACACCTCCTAGGCACCTGATCCCACCTCTGGTATATCCGGGGTCCGTGTTTGCCCAACTCTCTATTTTGTATTGCTTATAGGAGTTATGATCACTGTTCGTTATATTCACCTTTCACATAAACATTACCTAGGCATACGTAATATGAATTATGACATCGAATACAAATTATAATCGGCTGCAAACCACAACACTGATTAAAATGCTAAAGTCAAAGGAATTGATTATTCTACAAGAAAACATAACGAATTTGTTAAACTATGTGAAGCAGCGCAGGTACTGAATTTGCCAAATTTGACCGATATAAAGCAGTCAATCGGAAGAAGTGTAAAGGGAAAATCCCATAAATGCACACCCAACACAAGGACTTTACTTGTAAATAATGGGATTCATATGTTTTTAAAGCTATTCTGTCAGACTATGAAACTATTTTATGTTATCATACAATTAAAACAGGTTCTTATAACATTGACTTTGTATTCGTACATATACCCCCTCTCCTTTTCCAATGTCTTCAAATAAATTATCCATCGACCATACTGCATTTTTTTTTCGTTTTGAGACGTTTGTAACACTAATTAGCACAATTAAATGCGTTTCCGACCTATTTGAAAATGACAAAATATTGATGTTTTTGGTTAGAAAACCGATTTTTGGAATTTTAAAGACGTTTAAAGACACGTGTGTTTTGATAAACTAATGTTAGGGAGAAAATGCAGTTTGACCAATTGCTATTTTATTTTAAAATACACAATGTATTTTAACATTTAAAAAAAAGGGGGGGGGGTGTAACGTTATGACCGCTTTGTTTATGTCCCGGTAATCTCGCACTTGCTCGCGAAATTCTTATTATCTTACCAATGACGCACAAAAGTTATGGGGTATTGAGGTCGTTACCACAAGCTGTGCCAAATATCGAACAATGCTGGTTCACATAAAAGTGCTGAAATTGGAAATTCTACCTAATATAACTTCAAAGTGCTGTTGGTTTTTGTGGAATATTTCCTCAAGAATTCCTGAATAGTTAACTCGTTATATAATCCAATATTGGTTTTCTACGATATAAAAAAATAAACTTATACGGTATTAAAACATTTCAATTTATTTTCCATCCACTAAAAAAAGATTTAGACTCCGTATAACTAGTTACGCTGGTTGTACAAGACCTTTGAGTAGATATGTAGAATTCGTCGTTTGAAGCCAGTTGTGTAATTATTGTTCCAGAGAGTTCTTTGTAATCATCTGAGTCTTCATCATTGTCACACCTCTTAACAATTATAAGGTTACCGTTTTTCATGAACTTGAAATACAAAGAACCACCAACACCACATGTTATACCATAGGAAAATGCGTAGACGCCGTCCTCCGGGGCGGAGAATATCCCGCTGTATGAGTGGTAACCATTTCCTAAGTTGAGTTCTATGACGTTAAATTTTAGTATTTGATCGGCGCCTGGTTGTATGTTGGATGACATGTAGACAAAGAAGGCGACTGGGTTGGAAGTTGCAATCAATGCGTCAGGGGAAAGTTTTCCTACAAATATTAAAAATGTATGCATGCGTGTATTTATCTAAAACTCATCAATTTATCAGTTACACAAATTACACAATCACAGCAAACGAATGCTAAAATTCAGCAAACTATACGGACTGTCATCGATTCTTATGAAACGTCAACACACTTCTGATTTTCTCAGACACAGATCCCATTAAAAAACATCTTTAAATTGATCAAACATGCATAGTGTATATTTACGAATACGTGGATGGTTGTTACTGGTTTCTGTTTCGCCGTTAACATCCGAGTCATCGTTTCTGTGGCACTCTCTCCCAACAACATCGCGCAATACATCGACTTTTTTTGCCAAATTTCCAAATTCATGCCTGAGCAAGGAATTGTCCATTTTCAAACCACGGATTTCACGTACTTCTTGTTTCAGCAAATCATTATCTCTCTTCAGTTCCCCAATTTCTGACATAGCTTCCCGAAGAAGAGCTTTAACATCAGTGATATCCTCTTCCACATTTCCTCGGCTGAACGTAAATCCTAAGCAGAGGAGGAAAATCAACGTAGTTGATGCCATCATTTCGTCTAAAAGAACAGCTTGATCCTATCTTTAAAATTTGACGTAATATGCACTGGCTGTACATGTATAAGACATATTTATCAAAGAAGGTGACAATGTCATGTCTCATTTAGATATATTCATGTTTGCTAAGATTGTATAGGTCTTTGGTCATTATTCATGCCATATATTATTACTCAGAGAACTCTACCTTTCTCATGGAATAGTGCCAAAGAAAAGGATTTCAATTTTTCCTTTAAAATAGAACAGGAGTAGGGCATATGAATCGACCTCCAGATAGGGTAGCTAGTTTTTTTCTTGTTTTTTTTTTTAAACCAACAAACTAGCGATTTTTCTGTATTCTGTTACTATTGTTAATTATCCTCAGAAATTTGACAGTCTCTTCATGCTTAACTGAAGAACAACAACAACAACAACTACGACGGTTTTTTAAAAATCTTTTTTAAATGATTGAATACAGTGAAGTTTTACTACGCCGCTTATTGCTCCAAAATATAGTTCATACCCAATTCTAAAGTTAATTGTTAGAAGTGTAGCAAAACAGGGCAGAGTTGCATCATGGTCAAGGAATTTAAAACTGAAAATATATTTGTGCAATGGTCAATTTTCGCGTAATTTTTTTTTTCATGATTTTATGACAAGGATCCAGACATAAGTATGTCCGAACCTGTGTTTTGTAAAATAAAATTTCAACTCTTGTGGAAGTACATGCACAGTTTTAATTTCCACAGTGGAAGGGAACTATAAAAACAAAAATAAAAAGGCTTGTATATAGTTCTCCTTCACTGTAGATGTTACAAAACGATGTTAATCAAAGTACCGACAGTACTAAAAGACGAAGGCATGGGTTGCGAACAGTACAGAAATAGTAACTGTTTGAATGAGGAATCATTAATGGTAATTTATTTAGTTGTAATAATTCAATAATGGTAAAACGGGGTATAATAGTCCATAGAGAGTTTATTAAATCCAAAAGAAGCATGTACACGTGGTTTTATCTTCGCAAGCCAAGTGTCCGATTCCCTTTATCTCATATTCCCCTTGGTGAAATTAGTTGTATTTCTAAGCCTTAAAAATATCGCGCTTTGACTTTCAAATGCATCTAATCAAATCGCACCATACATTCAATTTGGTTTGAGTAATGGCGGCCCCCGTGTCTTCATGTAGCTCGTGTTGTCGCCTTTGTCATGGCATTTTGTCTAAAAAGCAAAGACAGACGATTTTTAAAAGAAAGTTTTGGCGTTTACGATATACTTCCAGAGATAATTGACCATGTACCTTACCCAAAATGACGACAAATAACGGTATGTGCTGGAATAAACTGAACAAACTCAGCAAAATTGAGTACGATATCAAAACAAAAGTAGAAACGTTGAAATCTGAAAGGCATGCTCTGATACGTGACTTACCCCTTAAACACAAAGGCGTACAGCAAGACTTAGTATGCACATATAAATAACAAATAATTTTATTGTTTTTATCTGTAAACTCCATTTGGTAAACATACGCATATAGCAGAAATCATAATGCGTTATCTGATTGATTAGATTTTGTTTTCGTCAAGAACGACAACTCGCTCGATCCGTTAGATGGCAGTTCAGTCACAACTAAATCCGCCAAGGTGGAGATGAGAGTAAGCGAATTGGGCACTTGGCTTGCAAAAATGATGTGGTTTAAAAATGCAGTTTCCGAAATTGAATTAAGAGAATGCCCTTTAATGAGCAAATTTGTTTTCTCAAGAGAATAGAGGAACATGAACTCATATCCACCCACTGTTTTCCTCTTGAGCTGATAGGGAATATTTCAGAACTTTGATAATGATCACCTTGTAAATTGGAGAATGACATTATTTAAAGTCTTTGGCCTTTCTATTTCGAAATATCCATATTTTTCTAGCATGCTGTGGCACTCAAAATTAGATATTAAACTCATGATCAGAAGAAACATGATATTTTTCTTATCACGTATTATTTATTAACAATAATAACTTTCATTCATATGTCGATTCGATATATCCCTGTGAACTCGAAATAAAAGACACCACATAGTCGTCCACTTCTGCTCCATACTTAGATATTTTATTGAAAGTAGATATTAACGGCAAACTAGCAACTCAATTTTATGACAAACGGGATGATTTCAGCTTCTCCATTGTCAACTTCCCATATTTATGTAGCAATATTACATTATTACCTGCATATGGTGTTTATTTCTCTCAACTGATTCCATACGCAAGAGCTTGTTCTGCGTATAGTCAGTTTTTAAATCGAGGCAAGCTACTGACAAACAAGTTGAAGGTACAGGGGTCTCAACAGTCTCGTTTAAAGTCAACATTTTGCAAATTATATGGTCGTTATTACGATCTAGTTCGTCAATACAACCAATCAGCGGGTCAAATGCTGTCTAACGTGTTTCATACCGATTTTTAGAACGTATTTGGTCCACTGATTTTGACTACGGATAACTTCGTTTACCTGATCAGGATATAGGGCTCACGGTGGGTGTGGCCGGTTGACAGGGGATGCTTACTCCTCCTCGGCATTTGATCCCACCTTTCGTGTGTCTCCATGGGTCCGTGTTTGCCCTACTATCTACTTCGTTTTTTCTCATAGAAGTTGATCGTTGTTCATTATCTTTATCTTTCATTAAACATTAGTATCAAAGAATTACTTACCATGTAAATGGAAATTGCTGTCACAGTTTAAGGTCTGAATAAGATAAACTCAATACTAGTTGTCACCAAAACTAAAAAAAAAAAAAAACTGTCCAACACTATGAGAAGCTAGATAAGGTATGAACCAAAAAATCGGTTGATTGGTGCAATTTTGTATTGGCTTCGTTTGATAATTTGTGCCCTTAAGGGAAGTTTACCTGTATTCAACAGCCAGGTGAAGGTGCACAGGGAGTAATTTTCAAGTTTTATTAAGTTTTTTTGTACGAATTCAATATACCTTTATACATGTTTCAAGAGTGTCTGCATGTCTTTTCAAATCGATTTAAGTTATCCCCAAAATTACTCTTTTGGACATTTTCAGGTATGATAGAAAATACTTCCAAGCGTTTTTATTTGGGTGACCAACAAGAACGGATCAGATATGCTGAGTGATATAAAACTGTCACTGTCTTTTAAATTTGTTTCAAACGATAGATTGCTGGATGTTTTACTTTATGATCGAAGCCTAAACACAAGATGGTGAGTACACATCTTATACTATGTCCATGAAGTGTTAGTGATGGGGCATAACAGATACCTCTGAGAGAGAGAGAGAGAGAGAGAGAGAGAGAGAGAGAGAGAGAGAGAGAGAGAGAGAGAGAATATCTTAAATTGATTTTTATCGCTCTATTAGTATTCTGTCTTCGAATGATTGATATAAAATTAAAAATGTAGAATTTAAGGTGGAATGATACACCTGGTGATTTTTCCTGTACCAATTCCTCATATATTTATAAAAACATCTTAATAGCCCCAAATCACAAGTGCTTGTCGTTTATTTTTCACAATTTATAATTCATTTTTTAAAGAAAATTGAATTTCTTCAATTTTTAATTGCAAACTCCAAAACTCCTCATTTCGTCTGTTGAGATATTTTTGTTTACGGTGTTTGAATTAAAATACAACACAACAGTATTTTTAGTCATATTTTGTTTATTATTTCAGAGGGAAAGGTTTTTTTAACATCAAAATTCAATTTTTTGAAAACTGGAGGTTAAATATGTACCAACTTCTGTAAATAGAAAATACACATGTATACTAATAGTATGAAAAGGTGAAATTGAAAAAAAGTTTTATACAGCCATTTATAAAAAAAACTTTATAAAAAATGTTGGTTTTGAAAATCCGGGTGGAAGAGTTATCTTTCCTGAAATAGTAAGATCCAAACAACCTGGTACTTTTTATACGAAAATTATAGAATTTGCATATATTTTCTTCCAAAAGCCATAAAAACTTTCTTAGATAAGTGATTAACGAAAGAGGAAGAAAATATACAATGTTATTGTAAGAATAAACTTTTTTGTACAGAATTTTAGTGCACACCTGGATTAATTTATTCATACATTAATTTGCATAATTATGAGCAAAGCAGTAAAATAAAATACATGTGCTGTTAAGGAGTATAATATTGTCAACATAACAGGCTACGACAGTAGTATAAATGTTCTTAAAATAATTTGAGGAAATGGAAAAATATATGCAGGCAACAAATATTTAAAACAAAATAAAGCAAAGACTACTTACGGTAGCTCATTACGCTAATTTTTTTATTTAATGGCTTGTTAAAACACCTCTTTTGAAGTATGATTTCACCATCGAAAGAGTGATACAAGCTCTCAATCATTTTATATGAATTTTTTGTGATTTATCCCGGAATGATGAAAAAGGTACGTTGTTTGCAAATAAAATACTCTAGTGTCCAAATTTTGCTGTGATTTGATGCATAATATGAATAGGAGACAGTGAGCTTTGTTTCATATTTAAGGAATGTACTTCAATAAAAAACGAAATGAGATAACGTGTGTGCGTCAACTTGATCCGCCATGACGATTTGTTATCTTAAATTTGTATAAACCAATGATTTCGCCAATTAGGAGGGGATCACAATGCAAGTAATTGACGGTTGATTAGCTGTACTCTAGGTTTTGTTGCTTTCTGTATTCTCTGAAATGGTCTCTGTCTGAGCGACTTTCGATAAGACTGTAACGCCCCCATACAAATCCTCCACAGCGTGATGACAAGCCCCCAGTATCTGCCACGAGAGGTCTTTCGAATATGAAGGTACATGTCTGCCGTCATCGTAGATCAGCAAGTTCTGTAGATCCGTGAGTGACTGTAGATACTGGGATCTGTTGCCTAGTCTGTAGTAACACACCCCTGCTAACCTTATGGTTATTGTTATTTAAATTTACACCACGTGAGTTTTTTGACCCATTAAAAGGTTAGAGGTGAGGTCAAATTCCGCAGTGAAGGAAACCGGAAATAAATCTACCAAAGCTATAGTCACTTTCATGTATCATCGATGCATTGCAATTACGAAGAAAATTCAATTAAGTACTGTCATTACCGGCGATGATTGTGAAATAGTGAAAGGTTCAGGAACTTAAAGTCATTTAAAAGTCTTACTGTCGTTTAATGGGAGTGGGGGGTGGGGGGTGGGGTGGTCTTCTTTTGTCTTGGGGGGGGGGGGGGGGTAATTGCAAATACAGAAATTGGGGTGACTGCTCTCTTCTATTTTCATTTATATTGGTAGTTAGGGTAAAGACAGAACTGCAAACATGCATCGATGGAGAATTTGTATATATGTCAACCCCCCTTCCTCCCCGAATTACAAAATCGAAGGCAAGAAAGAAATTGATCTTTGGTAGCAAGTTTTTAACACCCCCTCCCCCTACGAATTAAGAAATCAAGAACTTGGGAGAAAATTCCCCCTCCCCGATTTAGGATTTAGGATTTTGAAGTGTGGGCAAGTCACAGGACAAAAGATTTTTTTTCTCTTGTCAAGGATTTGTAACAAATTAAATTATCTTCAGCATTGGTTACAAAAACTGAATATTTTGCATTGAAAATAAAATTAAAGAAAATGTGCGATTCCTCCACTTACAATATAATTGCGACTCATATAAACTGCACAAAATAATATATCACATTATAAGTAAATAGTCAACGTCACAGAAAAAATGAAATTGATGTTATTGTTAGATACTATTACTACACTTCTATGGCATGCCGTTTTTAGATTTATTCCTCTTTAAAGATATCTCATAAATTTTATAAGATATCTTATAAAACTTACAAGATATCTTCTAAAGTTTATGAAATACCTTAATTGTGTCCTTTATAATTGGATATCTGATAAAAGATAAAATATATTTTATATTTTTTTCTTAAAAATATATGTAATATATTTTATAAGATATCTTATAAAACATATATCTAATATCTTTTAATATATCTCGAACTTAATAAGATATCTTATATATTTTATAAGATTTCTCAAAAACGAATTTTTATAAGATATCTCGTAAACTTTATAATGTATCATATGAATTTACTTTTATAAGATATCTCATAAAACATATCAGATATCTTGCATGTATTATAAGAGATATATGTAATAAGATATGTAAGATAACTTATAAAGTTTATGAGAAATCTTATAAAACATTTAAGATATCTATGTTTTATAAGATATCATTAAAATAAATTTAAGATATCTTCTATTCTATAAAATATCTCATAGACATTATAAGATATCTCATAAACATTATAAGATATCATGTTTGATATACAAGATATCTTATAAAGCTTAGGAGATATCTTGCATATTTTATAATATACATCTTAAATATTTTATAAACTGTGAATTAATTGAACATTCAAGGTCAACACACTTGCAATCCTCGACTAGTTTACCTATACCTGTACCTAGTCAAGTTCTGTAATCTTTTCCATGATGACAGTCACAACACAACTTTTTTAATTTTTTCACATTTATTGAATCAATAAGCAAACAAATCTCACAATATGACAATAAAACATTTCCGAAAGGGGTAATGGAACATAGATGGCCGCACTGTATTAACCCAAGGGTCCGAGGGAATATCCGGCATACCAACCTAGCCTTGTAAGTATAACGGCCAAACCGGTGGCCTGGCGTTGAGCACCAGTACCGAAAATCCCAAACTATGAACCCATTTGGGACTGGAAGAGTTTTCAGATTATCCGTTTACCCCGTTTCCCAGAGATTGCACCTGGTTGTTAGTACTATTCCATGTACTCCAGGACTAAGCCTCCCCTCCTGTGTATAGAGGTGGAGTGGGCACCAAGACTGACCGACTTGAGTGACCCCAATCAAGAACAACACAATTTTCAAACACATACACATGTAGAATTTCCTTTCTACAAACAAACGCCCTCTGCCTTAGGTGGCAGATGGGGGGAAACAATAGGCCGGACAAGTTTGAAAACTTTCCAATTATATCCCCTCAGACCCGCCACAGACATTGATATGATGTTCCTCCACACTAAAACCATGCAACCCAACCTAGCAATTTTATGCATTAATCATCTTAAGCAGACCTGACCTATAGTTGTCTAAAAAGACCCTATTGCCCTCGTCTGAAAGGTGTGTTCCATCATAACGAAACAAATTAATATCGTGTACTGATATATTGTCATGCCAAATAACACCTCCCCCTAGTTCTGCAATGAATTGCTTGACCTGCTTATTGATTTTCTTGCGTTTTTTGTCGATCTTGTGTCCACTTTTTAATGGTGCTCCATTCCAATATAAACGGGGGAGTATTGAGGACCATACCAACTTAGTGTTTGGTAAAAGTGCATGATATCTAAGCAAGCTACATGTTATTTCTTGAACAAAATTTTTACTAGTAAGACCCTCTGTTACGAGGTCATTAGAACCTAGATGAATTATCATAATTTTTGGTGGTGAATAATGTTTAAGAAGTTTCAAGATCTCTGGGTCTAATTGGTGCCACTGCATCCCTCTTCTGGCATGCCAGCGGATGTCGACTGGTAAATGAAGATCTTTCCCAAGGTGGGTTGATATGGCAAACTGTCCAGCCCAATAAGGTATAGATGATCCTAGAATCCATATTTCTTTCAGGGGACCTACAATTCTTTGGTTGGATTAGTATAATGTGGAAAATGTTTAAAAAGTGTAATTCTTATGTGGATCGAATGATTATGCAATTCGAATGTACTTTAAGAAAACAGGTGATATCCACCTGCCTGCTTTTTGAATGTCCTCGTGAGGGACCCCTTGTAATGCCATATCTGAAGCCCTACCGATTCTAAAACTATGTGTGCCAAAGTAACCTGCTGTGTCTGAATTTTTAAGTGCTTTTTGTAATACTGCATTAAATTGGAACCTTGTAAGGGGTGCAGTGTCACTGTGGACTAAGAAAATGTGAGTGACTGGTGTATGTGGTCTGACTTTTAAGAATTCTGTAATGGTTCGAACAGGGCACAAGGGAGAGTGTGGTTGACCTTGAATAATAAGTGTTGCTTGCCTGCCTGTTTGTTGGGTTTTTGAATGTGGGATCGTAACTTGGACTTGATTCATGTGAGGCTGAATCTGAATTCCTTGAAAACGAATAAAATGTGCGTTAGTATTATCACCTGTGAACGTGCATTCCCCTACCCTGAGCAAAGCAAAATAAGCTAAACTAAAGGCACATGTAAAACGTTTCACCTCATATGGTGATGAACAAATTGCTGGCAATGAGGCCATGATTTTAACCATGATATTAAAAGTAATAGGGCGGCGCAAGTCTTCGACCCTACCTCTGCTGCGCTTTAAGCCATGTAGTGCTTTCGTGATAAGGAAATTATTTGTTGGGTCATTAAACCCTTGAAGCTTATGATAGAAAGCTATTGCGCTTATGTACAACTGCACCGTGTTGGGAGCATGCTGGTGGATTGACAAGTCCGCTATAAAATTTAACAACACAGTTGCTGGTATGGGCCAAGTTACTATGAATTGATTGTAATGGACTTTGAGAAAACTTTGAAATTTATTAAGGGCAGTTTGATAAGATTTGTGTGTGCTGGGGGCTAAGGAGTTATGAATTAGTTTTTGTGATTCTGCTGTTAAATCTGCCAGATCTGGTTGGGAATTGGAGTTGGCCATACATCTGCACCCGGCACCAGTTTCCTGAATCGCCCCCACTGCGAACGAGAAATACTGTCAGCTACTGAATTGTGTTTTGAGGGTATATACTGAGCTTTAATTATAATGTTATATTGTAGAGTAATGAGGATTAGCTTTCTGACAATCCTCATAACTCTTGGTGATTTGGATGTCGACATATTGAGTATCTGTACCACTGCCATGTTATCTATATGAAACAGAATTCTATTGTTGGAGAGTCTATCGCACCATAATGAGAGTGCAACATACACTGGGAATAGTTCTAAAAATGTCATGTCTCTGACCACCCCTGATTTAGCCCAATCTGCTGGCCATTTTGAATGTGCCCAACTACCTGCAAAATATACACCAAATCCCCCATTTGGCCCCCCTGCGCTGTCAGTGAAAAATTGCAATGTGGTATCAGATGTCCAAATGCCAGAAGTTATAAGAGTAATCCCGTTAAAAAATTTTAAGAACTGTTGCCATACTACCAAGTCAGATTTAATGTCTTGGGTGATTCTGACCTTGTGATGCTGTTTTTTAATGCCTACAGTTGCATCAATTAGTCGTCTGCAAAAGGCACGCCCTGGAGCGATGGTTTTACATGCGAAGTTGAGTAAGCCGATGAGTGACTGAACAGATATAAGAGTGGCTTTTTTCTTGTGGAGAAAAAGGTCAATGGTTTCTTTGAGGTTGTGTAGCTTGTCTTTGGGGAGCCGCATGATCATGTTAATAGTATCAAATTCAATGCCCAAAAATGTTATGATAGTGTTAGGTTCAGTGGTTTTTTCCAAAGCTAGGGGTACACCAATAGCTTGACAAATTTGCTTAAACAAGGCAAGTGTAGCTTTGCACTGATCCGATTTTTCACTGCCAGCAAAAAGAAAATCATCAAGGTAATGCAGAATATGAGGATTGCGAGACTCATTCTGAATAATCCAGTGTAGGGCTGTTGCAAATCTTTCCCATGTTGCACAACTTATCGATGCACCAAATGGCATCATTTTATCGTAGTAATATTTGTTGTTAAATTTAAACCCCAACAATTCGAAGTCTGAGCATGCCACTGGAAGGAGGCGAAATGCAGATTTAATATCAGACTTGTCTAAAAGTGTTCCAGGACCCAAAGTGGCAACCATGGCTGCAGCATCATCAACTGAAGCATAATGGACTGAACAGGCCAATGGATCGATAAAATGATTTATGGAGTTAAATTCAGGGTGGGATAAATGATGAATGAGACGGTAGTCACCATCTTTTTTAGGGACAAGACCCAAAGGTGAGATCTGTAAAGAGGGAAAAGGGGGATGATCGAAGGGACCCCCAACCCTTTGTAAGGAAACTTCTTTGTGTATCTTTTCTTGTGCAACTTCTGGATGTTCATAAATGCTTTTGAGATTTTTTGCCTCCCTAAAAGATCTGGGACCATTGTACTGTAAATTGAAACCATGTGTAAAACCATTTAGAACTACCGATTTTCCCTTATAATTATGTAAATAGTTAGACAGTATGTGAACATTAACTGGAGTTTTTCCTAGTGGACAAGCGGAAGTGAGAAGGCTAGAACTGTTTTGGGCTCGTGCACTTGGCTGCCGAGTGTCTTCCGCCACACCTGTTGCATGCATGGTTGAACCTACAATTTGGGTAAAACCTGCATGATTTACCTGCATTGTAATAATTGCAATAGTGAGTAGCCCTAGTATAATTGGGAGTTAAATGGTTTTGTGTTGCTGAGTTAGCAGTTGAATTAACTTTGCCTTGCTGGCTAAACTTGTCTGGGACCTGGGATGAGCTGTTGTTTGTGATATACAATAACCACAACTCACTATTTATCTGACCCCAAGGAGAGTGGGGGTTGGCTACCTTAAGTAGACGAAATTGTTCGTCGTATTGAAACCACCCAGGAGATCGGGATGCCGCAATGAGTATGTTCCGCATGTATTTCAATAATTCCTGCGATCTGGTTGGATATTTTTCAAGCATAGTACTGATGAATACAATGAATGCCGAAGTCCATTTTTCAATGGATAAAAAGGTGTTTGACTTTTGCTTAACCAAGCACATGGTGCCGTTACGTATTTGTATTTGACCTTGTGTGTCCACGTGGTCGACCAATTCCCGGGCGGATTTTAAAAGGAGGGATAAATCAATAAAGTGGCCCTCCCAGATTTGACTCTTAATTTTTTGGGTTAAGTGTGAACTGATCGGGTCAAAAGTGCTAGTAGTCACACACGGTTGGTACTCTTGGATGTGGAAATTTGGGCCATCGAAATTTACTGTTTGGATATGGTCGATTTGAGGGAGTATGATATTTGACTCACCGCTTTCCGTTACTATTGGCTCTGTATTGATACCGGGCTGTCCGGCTTCGACCCCGGTCTGGTAGTGGGTATCTGTTTCAATACTGGCACCGGCCACATTAATGATGGCCCTCGTTGGTGTGGTCTGAGGGGCTTGTTGCATTTGGGGTTGGCGCCTTCGTCCGCGTCCTCTTGCGGGTGAAATAAAATTCTGCTCGCGTTCCTTGCGGCTTCTGGTAACCACACGGTTACGAATGGGTGGCATTTTTGACGATTAACGATCAGATGACAGCTGGATAGGAAAAGCTATGAGCGTATGCTGTAACCACTTCGGCATAAATTGGAAACGGAAGTAGCGTGCTTGCCTTAGATAAGTCGTACCAAAGTACCATTGTAGAAATGTTAATTTGTACACCTATTCCCGATAGTAAGACCTAGTAACACTAAAGTCTTTCGTCAATTAAATGAGATTATTTAATATGCCAATAAAATAATCTGTCTTATATGAGATATCTTTATAAGATTTATTAGATATCTTGTCAGAAATAGAAGATATTTCATAAATTATATACGAAATCCTTATAGGAATAGATATACATATATGTAAATATGGCGTGCTATACACCTCACTTAGGAAGAAACAATATTAGCAGGATTTATACAAATTATATGAATATATACATATTTTCTATATATATATCCTAAGAAATATCTGTGAAAAGCCTAATATGCATTTTCATAAATTTAAAACTTAACGTAACAATTTTACTCTTTATACTAAAGCAATTCATCAGCAAATGTGAATCATTACTACGGCTGTGCTCTGCAATGTATGCAAGCAGGCAGTTATTTAAAGTACTCTGTACAAGTTACTGATTGAATGGTTGAAAATTTCTCACATATTGTCTTGAAATATACATGTACATAGTTTACTTCTCTATATGTATTGATCAGAAAATAAGACAATGTTACACCACTGTATCTGCATAAAAGTTTTTTTAGTCTTAAATATTAAAGAAATTAAACCTTTAGAGTGGAAAATCTCTACAATATGTCTATGTACATATAAAATCAGATGCTGAAATTTTATAAAATTCAATTCAATATCAGTATATATACATACATTTTAAAGTTATAACAATATCTTTAAAAATTATTTGAAGTTATCTTTATAACTTTTGTCTGTGACGTGCACTTTAGAGTATCCCGGACACCATATTACAGATTTGAAAGTAGACTGATTCATTTAGGAATGTGCACTGCACACCAGCTATTTTCTCAAAATGAATCTCTGAAAGAAAAAAATCACATTGATCAATATAAGCTATCTAAATTTTATTTTCCAGTATGAAATATGAATACTGACTGATTGTTTTTTGTTTCCTCGACGTGGATTTTTCACTTATATTGAAACTTCACCAGCTGTAGGTGGGGTATCACAAATTTAGATCTATGCTTAACGCCCAGGGCGTTAAGTGATGGGACTATTAAACTCTCTATCACTGTTAATTTTGCATTGTTTACCGTGTAGGTATAAAAAACCCACCAACAAATAAATAAATACAGTCATTGGATTTTCCATTCAAATGAGGACTCCCTTGAAGGAATTATTTCTTATCTCCAGATATAGAAGAGTTCCCATAGTATAGTTGGTAAAATGGGTAGTAAAAACCGGGCCGGGCCGGATCACCTTGGTAATCTGAAGTTTTTAGTTTTCTTCGTTACTTTATTTTCGTTTGATATGAAATTTCTTAATCTTAATCTGGATGATACATTGGGTCTTCGCTACAAAAATTACGGCATAATTTTGCTTCACTATGAAAATAGCAACGATTGTTTATTTCAGGTTGGTAAAATGGGTAGCGAGAAAAAATACACACTTTTCTGTGATTAAAACTGATATATGTTACACAACAATGAAACTAGACATAATTTAGATAAATATTATGACAATTTATCACCAAAATGCTGCAGTACCTGTTATGTG
The DNA here is from genome assembly GCF_947568905.1 of Ostrea edulis. Classification (NCBI taxonomy): domain Eukaryota; kingdom Metazoa; phylum Mollusca; class Bivalvia; order Ostreida; family Ostreidae; genus Ostrea; species Ostrea edulis. The sequence goes on along the minus strand of NC_079166.1, from coordinate 60,171,172 downwards.
AGTCTTATATATTTGATATTTACGATTTATTAAAACCCGGGTCAAAAGGAATCCGGACACGAGTAACCCATGGCCGAATATTAAAATTCCGAATAAACTGAAGTGTTAGCTGTCACTTTCATCTTCGACGCATCCTGAACGTAATTCAGCTTCCCATCAATTACTAATTATGAATGGATATAACTTTGATCGCATAATTATGGTTCATTAATCAAAAACAGTAGCAACTAAATCGGAATAAATAACTTCGGCCCGAGTCAACCGCATCCGGTTTCCTCTTGGCCCGGGTTTGGAAAAATCGCCTATAATTAAAATAAAAGGCATTGAAATGGTCAAATAATGCATTGTACGGAAGCCCATTAGTGCAAACCAAAACTAAATAAAAAACGAAATTATTATATAAAAAACGAAATTCTTAAATAAAAAACGAAATTATTATATAAAAAACGAAAACTAAATAAAAAACGAAATTATTATATAAAAAACGAAATTATTATATAAAAAACGAAATTATTATATAAAAAACAAAATTGATAAATAAAAACGAAAATATTAAATTAAAAACGTAATTAATATATAAAAAACCCAAAATTAAATAAAAAACGAAATTATTAAATAAAAAATGAAAACTAAATAAAAAACGAAATTATTAAATAAAAAACGAAATCAAGAACAGTTTTTGAGAATATAATGTGTATGTGTCACTGGAGCTTAACAAGGAAGGAAACATGGCTCCTAATTCTTTGATTTACTGCGATTTCAGCATCGCCAATGGAGTTTTACAGAAATCTAATGACATTACAAATTAGCCGACTTATCCATTCACTACACGTTTATCTACCATGTTCGCTGAAAGATCCCAAACCTCGTGTATCAGATTACAGGATTTCTCCAAAATTACTTCAACACTAGCCCCCATAAATCTAGTAAGAATATATATGGCTCCCATCAGCCACATACCTCAACAATCACTTGACTCTACACTAATTAAGTGTTTCGGCGGTGTGAAAAATGAGCAAATTGATTGGATTGATCGATAGATTGAAGTTTAGCTGCATGCAGATCCGCCTCATCAGAAGTCTATTTGCACGTCACAATTATCATGCAGGTTGATTATTCTGAAATGAAGGTGTGAGCATCTCCCTTAAATTTTTATTGCGTTGGTATGAACCACACTATAGGTACAATGTAGAACAGAGAAAACGACTTTGTCTCTCTGGAGGATGTACCATTAATTTAAAAGCTTTTGCTTTATGGGTTGTATTTGGTGATAAAAACAAGGGGTATACCCGGTTTTTTGCTTTTATTTACACCGAATAACAGAGGTGGCTCGATCGTAGCTTGTACTTTTTTTTATTGATTTAATTATCACTATAGCCCCTCTTTAGAGGGTTTGTTTTGAAATCTTTAAGAATTTCTTCAATCAATTCAATTAATTTATTCACTCAAATCATTCATACAATGGTACACGAGGTACAAAGATATATAAGTTTTATATGATAATTTCGTTTTTTATTTAGTTTTGGTTTTTTATTTAATATTTTCGTTTTTTATTTAATAATTCCGTTTTTTATATAATAATTTCGTTTTTTATTTAATAATTTCGTTTTTTATTTAGTTTTGGTTTTTTATTTAACATTTTCGTTTTTTATATATTAATTTCGTTTTTTATTTAATAATTTCGTTTTTTATTTAGTTTTGGTTTTTTATTTAATATTTTCGTTTTTTATATAATAATTTCGTTTTTTATTTAGTTTTGGTTTGCACTAATGTGCTTCCGTAGCATTGAGTATCAAATTCAACTCTCTATGAATTGAAAAAATGTAAGGTTTTCAGCATAGTTTACAGAAAATATGCAATAATGTGTGTTCTGGTCTCGCTACCCATTTTACCAACCAGATTTTATAGAATCATTGTATTCTTTATCTGTAGGTAATGTTTTGTGCTAAATTTTGTACCGAAGACTAAATGTATCATTAAGAATATATTCTGTAAGTTTCAAAACAAGCAGAGATATATCAACGAAGAAAACTAAACAAAATCGGTTTACGAAGGTGACCCGGCCTGGTTTTTACTACCTATTTTACCAACTTTCTTCCCATAGTCTGTTCTTCTTTGTTAGTGATATACAGTAGGTATGGGCAATTACTACAGCTACAGTTGGACATTTATTTTTAGAACGGGCCAAAGCTGAATGCAGATATCCAGACATGAATTAAGAAGGATGACTTCGAGATTCGGTGAAGGCGTCAGTTCAGATATCCGAGGTGAATGTTGTGTATTCATTCACGATATAGTCCGAAGTTAAGGGAAATAATAAGAGGAATTCACGTCATTTGATTTAAACAACTACAGTTTCCATATGGTGAATATTCGATTTTCATGTCGGAAAACAAATGATTTTGTTGGATTCAACATTCAAAAAGTGTACAGAAATCTTGTTGACACTGACAGAGGTGTAGGTGAAACTGTCAGAGTGGTATAGAAAATATTTTGTTGCAAAATTGTGATATACTAATTCAATGACAGAAACAATAAGGTATATAAACTTTTGTTATTGACATTTGTGTTAGAAAACCTATCAAGGGGCTCTGAATGAAGCAAAATTACATCATTGTCTTCCCGCAAAAAAGGGGCCTACGTGGCAGAGTGGTTATAGAGCATCGCGCTCAAAGCCACACGGCCTCTCACCTCTGGTCGGCGCGGGTTCGAACCCCGCTCGCGCCAGTAAGTGAGAAAGTTTCCCAGTTTACTTTCGGAAGGTCGGTGGTCTCTTCCCAGGTCAATTGCATCTGGGTTCTCTCTTCCACCAATAAAAACCGGGCGCCACCAGATAACTGAAAAATTGTTGAGTGTGGCGGAAAACAGCAAAACAATGAATCCCGCACAAAAATTGATTTCTATGTAATGCTATATATTCAAAAGAACTGAAATCTTTATTTTGATAAAATCTTAAAGTTAGTTTTAATTTCACCAATGACTATGGTCAAAGTTAGAACCTATCATTGGGCCAAATGCTGTCTGACTTGTTTTATATTGAATGTAAGGCTGTTATTGGCACACCGATTTGATTACGGATTACCCCGTTTACCTGATCGGGATATGGGGCTCACGACGCGTGTGAACGGTCGATAGGAGATGTTTACTCCTCCTAGGCACCTGATCACACCTCTGATATATTCAGGGGTCCGTGTTTGCCTAACTCTCTATTTTGTATTGCTTATAGGAGTTATGAGATTGATCACTGTTCGTTATCTTCACCTTTCATACAAAACTATATCATAATAGCAAATTTTTACAACAAAATAAATTTTTCAGATTTAGAGCTGATATTACTTTAATGAAAAATGCATCATATTACAGACAATCATATAGCGTTTGAAAGCATGTAAATATGCTTTATTCGATTCCGTTTCATTTGTTTGTTAAAAAAATATAGACTAATGCTTGCATGTATATTATCTTTAATCAATCAAGCGCGTCATTTGACAAAGTTCAGAAGAATCTAGTCCAATTTCATCTCATCAATTCAACTTTTCACGGTTACATTTTGTACAATGTACTACATACATAGAACAAGTCCTAAACAGATAAAGATATGGATTCAACTATCGTTGATGGAATTGGGAAGGGGTGGGGGTATATGAAATGAGAGAAGTAATTTACTCAATATTTAATGATAAATAAACACCACATGTTTTAAAGAAATGAAAAGAAAATTGTTGGGCAAGAGGAAGCCAGTGGTTATATGATATCAAAGGATTAATTCATTCAATGTTTGATTTGAAATTTTCCTGGAAGATAAAACTCAAATCACTGACGCAAAGAGTGCACACATTAATAATTGAAGGGTCAAGGTTAAAAAGTTTGACGTAAATATAACCGACCAAATAATTTCAACAAGATTAAAAAAAACAACAACAACATTTGACGGTCTGATTCTATAATGTTCCAACATTGCTCCGTACATTTACCATGTTATGTATCACAGGGGCGGATTCAGGAATTTTTTAAGGGGAGGGGAGGGGTCCACTATTAATTTTGGGTTTCAGGGGGCGGGGAAGCCCCCCCCCCCCCCTCAAAATCCGCCAATGTACACATCTATATACCCCGTTTTTCCTCTCCTGGCAATTCCTGATATTGATTTTTTTTTAAATTGAACAATGTCAATATATTTAAAACGAAATTTAAATTGTATTGTTCCAGTTGTAGACCAGGAACTACATATGTAATGCTATTTTACACACTATATATACACGATCTTCCTGAAACTTGTTTGCATCTTTATGTTTGTGGAGAGATCCCTGCAGATGTTATCTGAAATTACCCTGCAGTTGTTATCTGAAATTACATAAGAGGAAGTATACACACCGATATACAATACCAACACAAACTGTAAATAGATCCAAAACTGTTAATGCGGAAGTCTTTCTCAGCCTTCATTGAGGAAAACCCAAGCAGGTACACACTGTAATATATCCACCCTGGTGTTTCTTTTTTGTGTGGGTGCGTGTGCGCATGTGTGTGTGCATGAGAGAGAGAGAGAGAGAGAGAGAGAGAGAGAGAGAGGGGGGGGGGGAGAGTCTTCCTAGTTATATGGTAATAAACGCCACCAAGCTCTTCTTTACAATAACAAATAAGCTATATTTATCTCCGTGCTTGGTCACTGAAACGGAAATTCCCTATTTGAATGCTTCAAACTGAAAGTAGACTATAGTAACTTCTTCCTTCCCTATGCTATCCAAAAAATGGCAAAAACAGAATCCTTATACACCGCGCGGTACGGCGGAATTCAGAAGTAAGCAGCTGAATATGGACTTTACAGAGGAGTGCAATCACATGTACCCAAAATTTATCCGAAACGATGACGGCGATAATTTGGTGGACGACAAGTCTCCTCTAATATCGGAGTCATCCATTCAAACAGAATCCATGGGGAGAGATGCCATTGAAGAGTGTGCCGGAGTAATGTCACCCACACCCGCGGAGAGAGGAGAGCAGGGCGTTTTATTTATGGAAGAACAGGGAAAACTTCGAGGAACATTGGAGTTTTCCGATCCATCTTCAACGGAGGAGTGGATCAATCAAGCAGTGTCAGCTATCACGATGGTCCCATGTAAGTATTGAGTGTCATCAATTTAGTTCCGCTTTAATCTACTAATTCCCCGAGCTCAAACCAGACAAATCGTGTTTTTAAATCTTAGCTTGATTTACATTTTAAATCCATTTACACATGTATATCGTGCAGTCAAACATAAGATTTATAATCAACAACTTTGCGTCAGAATCCAGAGACAACACATATAAAAAATAATTCAATTTCTTTCCAACACTGTAAAAAGATTCTAAATTGAATACCTTGTAGGTGATATTTGCGAGATATGTGAAAAAAGTTACCCGGATCACGACTCCATAGAGTTCTGGAAGAGCATTGAGGAATCCTCGGACTTCCGGACTCGATGTCATAAGAAGGTCAGTGTGCAGTCATGTGCTGCGTGCAGGATCATAGGATAGGTATGGTGACTGATTTGTGATATTTCACATTTTATCGTCTCTTTCTTATTTCGAAGCGAAATGACAACGATACAAAATTTAGTGACTTTTCGTCCCAAAATAATGAAAAGACGACAAAATGATAATACATGTATTAGCTACTTTTCACCTCAAAATAACGAAAAGACAACACATTATGAAATGGCACAAATTTAGGCCTGGTTCTCTGTTGCACAAATCAGCCACCATACCTACCGTAGCCCATAGGCTAGCCGCTACGATCTCCAACGAAGCCCAATCTTTTGAGCTGAAAATTATCAAATTTTATATTTCCATTTTTATTGTTTGCAATGCTTAACTAATGTAATTCTAATGGTCAACCAAAATTTGAATATCAGTTGTTGAGTTATCAGTGAGATACAGCACACACAATTCTTTGTTATGTAAACAATACTCGTGCCATGTTTTGTTTACATACATGTATAGATTGCTTAATAGAAAATAGCATGTTTAAAACAAAATGTGAAGGGCCAAACATCTGAAACTATTCAACTGTGTTCAAAATTAACTTGTAAGTTGAAAAAAAAATATGCTTTAAACGAAACTTTTGCTTGTATGTTTAACCTATGTAAACAAAAACATGGCACGAACTTTGTTTACATAACCAAGAATTTTGAGCTCTGTATCTTCCATGTACAACTGATGTTCAAATTTTTGCTGACCATTAGAAATTCCTTAGTTTAGCATTCTAAACATTTAAAGTCACAAGTAAATCCGGAATTTGACAAAGAATAAAAATACGAGTATATTTAGTTCAGTATCTAAAATAAACAAAAACTTGACTGTTTTTTATGTTGGCTATAAAGCACATGCAAGTATTGCTCAAATATTTTAATAGATCATATTTCTCTCAGCACATGTTTGCAGAGTTGAAAATATTATGAACGGTTACACGATCTCTCTTAGGAAACAATTCTTGCATATAAACATGTAGGCCATGTTATAGAAAAGATACTCAAAACCATCGCAGAACTCCGAAACCTCTGCTAAAAGTTGAATTTCTTTGACATCAGAAAGTAAATAAAAATCGTAGAGACCTTGAACAGAGGCTCCTTCGCCAAGGGTGTGAGTCATGGACATTTCGGATAGCACGGGGGTCACGTGTCACAGTACATTCAGGTGTTAGCACAGGGACTAAGCCCGTTTTGGGCCCGAACACTGTGATACCATAGCACGATAGAGAATCCTCACTGGTACGGCCCTGAACGCCAGGCTTAGGTCAAATTTCTTGGCCTTTCACCTACAATGGTTGACTCCTCTCTCGGAGTGAAAAATTGTCGAATGGGACATAGAAAGTAATACACTTAAAAATCCAACAAGATTAGAAAGTTCTCGTATTATATATCCACCGGTGTAATAAAACACGTGACAACTAAGTACGAATACAGAACTTTATCTTGACTATATATTATTCAAAAGCTAAATACGGTGCCACTGAATTACATTATTCAGGATGACTATAAATGCATCGGAAAACTTTGTTTCCGCTGTTTGTTCGCATACTATAAAGTTGTCTTGTTGTGTAGTTTTACAAAAGATTGACCCAGAGATTCCGCGAAGCCTTTCCGGAGGAGCCGGCTCTACGGAACAGCCGCACCATGAATCTCCTGAAACAGCTGCTACACATAGAGGGGACAGGTACATGTAGTGCTTAACAGACACAGTCAATACAGCGGGCACGGTAGGCACAAATCGGGGCGGATCCAGGAAACCTTTAAAAAAGGATACAGCCAGAGAGAGAGAGAGAGAGAGAGAGAGAGAGAGAGAGAGAGAGAGAGAACAATTCCTTCTAGATCCGCTACTGCAAATTATACATCAATTTATATTGAATATTTCCTGGACAAGCATAACATTTCTAATCATCATTTTACTGACATGATAGAATGTAGAACATGTTGCTCAATATGAATTTCTATTCTTCTACTCTAAATAATGTTTGATCCGCTCCTTAATTATAGATGACACGGTAGAAGTCTATTTTGACAAGTTTGTCCGAGTCCTTAAATTTTTCGGCCCAGTGAAAGCCTCGGAACGGCGATGCATTCTTCTACAACAGGTATATAAGTATTATCTCTAATACAGTGACTTCTAGTGCTGCATTCTGGGTAATTGAATATCAAATCGATCTACTTCGTGTTCGAAAGTGTTTACTCTCAACCGTATCCGAGTATTGTGACAAACAAGTAATGAGCATTTCCTGTTTCCAGTTGCAGTTATTGACGGATAAATCTTTGAAGTACAGCGGTAAGCAAAGAAAAGAAAAAACAAGGTGAATATTTTTTGTATGTGTTAGACGTATATTTTTTTCATATTACATTTAGCACCCCCAATTAACAGGATCGACTAATGTTGTTTTATTTCCTCTATTTCGCACAAAAATAGTTTCAATTATAACTAACGTTAAGTGAATTAAAGTAAATTATCAAGTGTTTGCCATTTATGAATGACAGCCGTTTCCTCGTTCATGTTTTCATTATGAAATTTAAAAAAGTAGAATCTTAAGTGTTTACCATTGATCGATTCTTCCTGATTAGTTGGTTCGCGGGCGACATGACGAGGCAACAATCTGAAGATAGATTATATTCAGAACCCGACGGAACATACCTCATTAGGTACGTGTGTAAATAAGTATGTTATTCAAGATGTAAATCGGGACAGGAAATTAATGTTTGAATCTTTGGAAAACATATTCGTTTTCATTTGTAACTGTTTAAGTTTCGTGTCATCAAGATTTCCTCATCAAATTTGAATTGCTCTTGTGAAAAGCATTTAAATGCTGATAGAAACTAACACTCATCTATAGACATCTTGGCTATCAAATCGCGCCATATTATTCTCCAGAAGAACACAATCTAGTGTATGTGATAATAATTGAAATAGTGAAATTTAGTTTTTGAAATTTCTTGCAAGATATACGAAAGGTGGATCTCGCAAAATAATGCATAAACGAATCTCTGGCGATATAATTAAAGCTGTGTATTTTCAGTATTGACGATATGCTTTCTATACATACAACAGTTTGTTCTGTCTGATAAGACTGTTACCAAAAGCAATCCGAATTATTTCGTGATTATCGATACATGATATGACGCCCTTATTGATTTTAAACCTTAACGTTTTCCTTCTGTTATAGGATGAGTCAGAACAATGCAGAACATGGAGATTTTGTCCTATCGGTTAAACAAGGAGATGCTGTTCACCATATAGAAATCAAAGTAAGAAAAGGCCCATTTTGTTACAATAATTTCCGGACGAGAGTGGAATTTCATTATCTTGTTCATACCAACGTTTGTTAAGTCTGGACTCTTTGTACAGTTTTTTTTTCATCTGAACATAAAGTGAGGTGTATTGAAATTCAGATAAAATGCTGATTGGTTGGATAAAAAAGACAATGACTGCGACCGTAAAAGCTACTTTGAATAGTTAGTTCTATACTTTAAAGCATTTTTTTTCTTTCCTCCGGAAAAGATGTGTTTGGACTCTTCCGATTCTAACTATTATGCGAGCTGAATGTGACGCTTGGAATGACCCTGGTTCGAAATGCACAATATCGTATACACATTCCCCCCCCCCCCCCCCCCCGCTTGTTTTATGCTTCATACTTCCTACAGGTCTTGTACTTGTATGCACATGTATGACAAATTATGATTCGCAAGAAAAAAAGATCATCCATGGATCCAAATTGAGAACCATGACAGTTGATTATAGCGCTGGTTGACTCGAAAAAACCCAGCGCGTACTGCAATTAAGAAGTCATCTTTAGAACAGTGTTCCTGTCTCCAGGGTCACATAACACACATTCAGTTAATTGTAAATATAGAGTACATCGAACACATTTTACCTTTTTTATCCTGCATTGGGATATTATCAGTTTCATTGTAATTACACTTCATTCCCCTGCTACAATATAGAGTTCTGTGTGATCAAATGAGTCTCCGAATCTTTATTTTCCAATCAGGACACAAGATGAATAACGTTATAGTTTATTATATACCTAACAGTGTATCGTTCTTTGATACTGTGGATTTCACAACATGTGATCCGGTTTTCCGGATCAAGTATCCTCTGAAACTGATGACGTCACAATGCATCAACGCAACGTTATTTGTGAAAAACATTGACCGCGTCACAAAACAAAATTGCGTACACAAAACATAATTTCATGGTATGTCTGTGTTTTTGATAATTTGGATTACATTTATCATCTTATAAATGTAGATTTAAAATGCATAAGTGGGTATACACTGTATAATAAATTTATCATTACTACAGTAACTTGATCCGAAGAGTTGGATCACGTCTCGTTGACGTCATCGTATGTCTGTTCCTACAGTATAATTACAGGGATTGTTTCAATGTTATTGTATGTCTGTTCCTGCAGTATAATTACAGGGATTGTTTCAATGTTATTGTATGTCTGTTCCTACAGTATAATTACAGGGATTGTTTTAATGTCATCGTATGTCTACCCCTACAGTATAATTACAGGGATTGTTTTAATGTTATCGTATGTCTGCTCCTACAGTATAATTACAGGGATTGTTTCAATGCCATCGTAGGTCTGTTCCTACAGTATAATTACAGGGATTGTTTTAATGTCATCGTATGTCTACCCCTACAGTATAATTACAGGGATTGTTTCAATGTTATCGTATGTCTGTTCCTACAGTATAATTACAGGGATTGTTTTAATGTCATCGTATGTCTACCCCTACAGTATAATTACAGGGATTGTTTCAATGTTATCGTATGTCTGTTCCTGCAGTATAATTACAGGGATTGTTTCAATGTTATCGTATGTCTGTTCCTGCAGTATAATTACAGGGATTGTTTTAATGTCATCGTATGTCTGTTCCTACAGTATTTACATGGATTGTTTCAATTACTAAATTCATTTGACATAAATACTTTTTATTAAAAAATGTTTTTCATAAGTGAATAAATGAACAGTAAGGAAGAAAGTTATTCCCCTTCTACGAAAATACCGAATTGGAAAACCATTTGATCTGCTTTAGGTCATAGTGATTCAGCATGTTGTATCCCGCTTGAGAAGTTTTCGCTCACATGTAGACGTGACGTTGTATTTGTTACATATGTAGGTATTTCTCAAAGAGAAGTTCAGACTTTTTTTTTATTTTTCGGTGCACACGCGCGCGTGTATGTAAAAGTATATGCAATTGCATTGTCAAACTCTTGTTATATACTACAGGGACAGCCACTGAAGGCATTTAATCAGGATCCGTTCTCAAGTTGTCTCATCTTTCGAGAAACAGAGTACTCTTCCCTTGTCGATCTGGTGGAGGAACTAAAATACGAACCGATAACGGTCACTGATGATGCTGGGGACGTAGAGGTTTGGTGCAACACCACTTGTCCGGGACTTCCCCTCAATGCCGTGATAACCGGATATAAGAGGACGAAGGCCAAGCAATAAGGAACTATGAGTTATGTGACGGGTATAAAGTCGTACATAATGCACGGAAGTTCGTCAACATATTCTTAGATTTTTCTCTCTCAAAAGTGTCCTATTGAGAATAGTTGTATGTAGTTCTTTTTATTACATAGCTAACATTCTTCAGTGATAACGTGTTCCTAAATCCTAGAGAATTTTAACGTGCAGTACCTGGATCATTATTGAATTTAAACTTTTTATGAAATAATAGGATCCGCACCGAAACGTTCCAGGAACAAGTTAATGTTTTATTTCACACTAGCTGTAATGAAAGATGGTGTACCATCTATAGTTTGGTAAGCTGTGGTAGCCGATTTCGATATTTTATATATCAAGTATCAATCAATTCTTTTGATATGTTTGCACTGATTTACTGTTAAGGACCAGTAAATATTATCATTAACTAATTGAAATATTTGTGGTGGGATGAAAGTTGAAAATAGTGTAACGGTGATATTGCATACATTATATCAATGTCAATAATTCTTCAGGTTTTCAACTTGACAAGAATATGAATAAAATACCAACGTAAAACAACTGATATATAGTTTACAGTGTATATAGTTTAGCTATATAATAATAATAATAATATTTAATAATAATAATTAAATATTTATTTATATAGCGCCCTATATGACTATAAATAACCACTCTAAAGCGCTGCACACAATAAAAATGATACAGCATGTTATAAAAGTAGTAAAAGGAAATTATAATAGCATTAAGACAGATACTATCAAAACAATGCTAGAAAAAACATCAATAATGTAAAGTAAAATTACTAAAATCTAATACAAAATATACATGAAAAAAGTTCCACGCCGTACAATCAAATAATATGAAATACAATAGTTAAAATAAATATACAATTATACACTTGAAAAAGTCAATATACATGACATGTTAAAATGATGGTAAAGACACCATAAATATTTAACCCCCTATAATACTAATAATATGTAAGTCTAAAAAGATGTGTTTTGAAAAGAGTTACTTAACCTGTATGTGTAAATATTGGTGCACTTTGGGTGTTTGCGAATTGCTCAAACTCAACTCGGCCAATATTCGCCAAGTGAATATAAAATGAATAACCTCCTATATTATATATGTACTTCCACGATTAACTTTCCTGCTCAACAAGGATTGACAATTGCTTTAGATTGTAAAAGAGAAGGATTTCATCCTATTGTTGGTAATCACAATTTGAACGTGTTATAAATCTAAACTGGAACACATTGCATTCTAGGCACACTAATTTTGACTACGGATAACTCCGTTTACCTGATCAGGATATAGGGTTCACGGTGGGTGTGACCGGTCGACAGTGGATGTTTACTCCTCCTAGGCACCTAATCCCACCCCTGGTGTGGCAAGGGGTCCGTGTTTGACCAACTATCTATTTTGTATTGCTTATAGGAGTTATGAGATGGATTACTGTTCGTTATCTTCGCCTTTCATTGCAAGCGTAGGAAGTTAGTATAACATGGGTAGTTCTACATCGTCCACATCTTGCATGAACAAATCACGTTTAACGTTGTTTTAATGAACAAATCATGATTAGAAGTTTTTTTTTAAAAAGATAAACAGATCACGTTTAACGTTGTTTTACATGAACAAATTACGTTTTAACGTAGTTTTACCAATCAGAACCCCTCGCCCTTTACCACATAAAAAGAAATAACGGAGTAAAAGGCGAGATGTTCCAGTTGGTTGCTTTACATGAGCATATCACGTTTAACGTTGTTTTACATGAACAAATCACGTTTTAACGTTGTTTAACATGAACAAATTACGTTTAACGTTGTTTTACATGAACAAAGCACGATTTAACGTTGTTGGACATGAAGAAATCACATTGTAATGTTGTCTTACATAAACAAATCACGTTTAACGTTGTTGGACATGAAGAAATCACATTGTAATGTTGTCTTACATAAACAAATCACGTTTTAAAGTGTTTTTTATACGAACAAATCAAATCTTAACGTAGATTTACATGAACAAATCACGTTATAACGTTGTTTTATACGAAAAAATCATTTTAACGTAGTTTTACATGAACACATAACATTTTAACGTTGTTTCACATGAGCAAATCACGTTTAACATTGTTTTACATGAACAAATCACGATTAATGTTATATCACATGAACAAGTCGCGTTTAATGTTGTTTTACATGAACAAATCACGTTTAACGTTATTTCACATGAACAAATCACGTTTAATGTTGTTTTACATGGGTTTACTGTCTTTTCATGTCATATTAGAAAACGACAGATAGGGCATTTTTGCACGTGTTCGTATTTCCTCATTTCTCATCTACGAGTACCCCATAGCAATATTACCATCTTCATACTTCCATAACATGCTATGTCCCATAGGGATCATGTGATCACATGATCCTTAAGCTATGTTTAGTCTGTATCATGTGTAAACTAGTATCATCCAACATTTCCTGGCGAACCCAAGTACTCTATAAAACTGTACTTTTAAAAGTCTGCATCCTGACAAATCTACTGAATGCATGTTTTATTTTAATCTACACAGAATAGTAAAAGCCGGTACCTGCATATGGTGTGTATGCGTGTATATGTGTTATGTGCGTACAACTCTACTGGTGTACTTGCATTCGGGGTTGATACTTATTTGCGATGTAGATGTCATTATTTTATTTTTGATTTACAGATTCTGGGGGTAGGGGAGTGTTTCATCTCTTTACCCCATGTGTTTCGTTTGCTTATAGTATAATGTTTTTCTGTAGTACAGTATATTAAGGATGAAATAGTATACAGTTTTTCTTTTAATCGCTTACTCCTCTTACGCACCCGATCACACCTCTGGTATATCCAGTGGTCCGTGTATGCCCAGCTCACTATTTTGTATTTCTCATAGGCGTTATGAGATTGATCACTGTTCGTTATCTTCGCCTTTCATAAATTATGTTCATATACATGTATTTGTGCATATTCATACTCAATAGCTAATTAAGATGGTCAATGCTTTTCTATGTGTATACATGTTGAACAACGACAAGGTTATTCCTGGTTTCAAGATACCAAGCAGAATTGTTCAACATCGACACTTTTCTAATTTACTTAATGTATTTCAACATATTTTACGAAACTTTGGATGACTGGGATCGGAAACAAGTTGTATAACTTAATTCCCATTTTCAGTACACACACTTGAGTAAGAATACTGTTTCAAAAGCTAGGTAGAAGTAAATAAAACTGACATTGTTACACTGTGCTGAACATTAAATAGTATTTTATTACTTAATGACCTGCATGTTAGATATTGTTGCACATCAATACTATTTCCAATTTGTTTGCCAATGGATAATGACGGACAATATTTTTTATTGTATCAAAATTTTGTAAGCATTGGTTTTATTTTTTTTTTTTTTTTTTTTTTTTTTTTTTTTAAATCTTATCACCTTTCCCTCTGTACAGTATGTGTATACGCTAGTATATGTAAATAGTATATATGTCTTTAAATATTTCTATGAGATGATACTGTATATCTTCATGTAGTTCGGGTACAACTAACCTATATTACATGTATCTTGCAATGTATGCATCCTAGTAAAGGAATTTAATAATTGTCATCTTTATTGTTATTATCATTATTATGTACACGTGCGTCTACAAATAACATCTTTTAAAAACAAACAAACATGGCTATATCAATTATTTTGAGTGGATACTAATTCTTAATATAACTGAATGAATCATCGCCCCAAGTATGAAATTTTTTCTGTTTTTATTTATTTTTTAATCCCTAAACATTGCATTTCTGGTCTACATATACAGGAGAAACAGGTCTAAGGATAGGCGATCTTAGCTTTGTCATACACAGTATAAATATTATACTTAACACACCAAGGTGTGGTTTCTGTTCTCGGACATTAAGAACATGTTGTGTTTTTCAATACTTCTTAACCAATCAGATTCCAGTGAATTACATATAAATCTAATAAAAGGATTAACGACCATACTGCATCGAAATGAACCTGTATAGAGATTACAGTTGTGTAAAAATATCTAGGTACTGTATACATGTATATCGATCGCCCTCTAACAAGCAAGAAAATAAAGCAACTTTTTAAATAGATAATTTGTTAATGAGAATGATTTGTTGCTTATCATGGCTTGATTAACTTTTTTGTAAAAACTATAAATAATGCATTATATAATCTTTAAAAAACCCAAATAAATGTAAAAGAGTAATAATGTTAATACTTTAGTACAAGTGTACATATTACAGGTTCTTTTTACTTATATTGATCACAAAGGTCTTATAAGCATTTATTACAGGTAATCCCCATCTGTTAAAATCCTTTGTAGTAAGTTTAGTTTTCTATTTTATGTCAGCATGTTGATGCTATCTATTATTTATGTTGCTCTTTACTTGTATCCCGTCAAGGATCCCAAATTGGTTTCAAAAAATTTATACTAAATACTGTTCTTTACTATCAACAAGCTAGAGAATGAAAAAACCTTGGGTATCAATCCTGCAACAGCTGAAGTGTTGTACGTAGATATTGAAACACGTATAAATGTATTTCACAAGTTTTTGTCAACAGATTTGGAAACACAAAAGAATACTTAGTACCCAATGACCGACAAAGATTCATCATAAAAAAAGGAAACATCATTGAATGCAACAGCTGGAGGGGTCCATCCCCTGAAAATTATTCCTTAGAGTGATGCTTAACAGAGATAGGAGAATTAGATGAAATTATTAGGAAGGAACAAGCAAGTTTCAAATCGTGAAGATGATGCGTTCACCACATCTTCGATTCACGCTTAGTGGTAGAACGAACTAATATCACAAACTTAATAGATATTAAATGGTGCCTTGCAAAACGTCCAAGTTTTCATACGAGCATTAAAGATTGAATGTTCTGTTCTATACTCCACGGACGGGGGTGAAACTGGTTTCTGGCATCCCCAGAGATGACTCATTTCTCCCAACTTCTTTATAACAGCCATTGACTACATGTTATATACACATACACGAGAACTACATTTGGAAATGCAACAACTGGAATATATTGGACCCACAACTCGTTTATGAATATATAGGATCGAAATCTTGATTTTGCCAAGCAGCAGAGGATAACAGAGGGATATGAATAAGGTTCCAGAGAGAAAAAATCCCGGTGCACTGCAGAAATCGGACAGTATATGACGTCGCAATGAAACATAATTCACGGCAGTCAATTAAGTCCACAGCTTTATGGGGTATGATATAGCTGGAATAATGTAGATTTATCTAACACTCTCCGACTTCTTATTATTATTGGGGGTGTTACAAATCCTTAGGATCTCGTTAATGGTGCAGGTACGGAAGTGATTCACTTCCCCAACATTTTCGAGCATTCTAAACATTTGCTGACTTTCTATTTACGAATTGTGTAGCTCTGTTCTACCGGTTTCTTTCTCACAGTTTCGATGTATTCCAATTTCTCGATTCATATTTTTGCGCCATGTTTGATTGTTAAGTTGTTTGCATATTATTATTTTATTCATTTATAAAGCGCAAAATTACATAGTTTCTATGCGCTGTACAATGTGTGTGCTAATAATCAATGATGATCTACCAATAAAAGACTTGTAGGAGCTATAAAGTAAATGATAAAACAATAGAAAGACGTTGAATAAAACATGGTAGTAAGATGACAAGGTGGTTAACTTTGACTAGACAATATACAACTGGCACACAGGTAATTACATTCATATACTGGATCAAAGTTCAGTTTGCAAGGTATTGCACATGGAATCCTTGATTTTGCATTGAATTTTACATTCACAGGACATATTCACGTTTGAACAAGAGTGTTTTTAGGTTCTTGCGCAATGCTCCATGTGCTTCAAACTCTCGAGGTTCCAATGGCAGTTTATTCCACAATTGTGCATCTAGTGTTTTTATGACTCTTGAATCGTATTTGTTTGATGACGTCTTCACTACCAGTTTCCATTTGTCAAATTATGATGATGTCAAGATCCTATGTAGCTGGTAAACAGGACATAACTCTCTCATGTATGCTGGTACTGAGAGAGAGTGTAGTGACTGATGTATGGTTGTTAGCACTTTAAATACAACACGTTTCTTTACAGACAGCCAGTGTAGTTGTTGAAGTACCGGCGAAATATGTTGTCTGTAGCATATTCTTGTGAGACAACGTGTAGCGTTATTCTGAGCCACTTGTAGTCGGTGCATGGGGCGATCGGTTATGCCAAGCAGGAGGTCATTGTGATAGTCAAGGTGGGATATAACTGTTGCATTGATGACCTTCGCACAAGCTTCCTGGGTGAGATGGTGTTTCACCTTTGAGATTCTCCTTGATGTTGAAGTACATCTTCCTAACAAAAGCTAGTTTTCATTCATATGTCGATTTGATATATCCCTGTGCGCTCGAAATAAAGGACACCACAGAGTCGTCCACTTCCAGGGGCGGATCCAGGAAATTCGGTTAGGTGGGTCACCTTATGAGGTAGGGGGTCTGGGGCCGCCTTGAGGCCTTGAGGGGGCCCAGGGGGCGAAGCCCCCGGAAGCTCCTGGATTTTACAGGGCTTGGAACATGTCTCCTATTTAAGTCATTTGTACTATTTTCGATCAATTTTAATAAAGTGAATTTAGTAAAATGATGCAAATTTTAAGGGATTCTGGAAAAAATTAAGTTCTCCCAATTAAATAATTCAAGAAATCAGAAGATTTTGTCATTTATTTCTCTGGGAGTGGAAGAGATTATTGCTTATTTTATCGTTTAGTACATTTATCTAAACAAGATACCAAGATTGACCTAAATTTGAAAATTTTAGGGGGGCGGGGCCGGCTGCGCCCCCACTCTTAAATCCGCTAGTGACTTCTGCTTCATACTTAGATATTTTATTGACACTAACGGCAAACTGACAATTCAACTGTATGATTTCAGCTTCTCCATCGTCAAATTCCTATATTTATGTACCAATATTCCATTATCACCTGCATATAGTGTTTATATATTTCAACTGATTCGATATGCAAGAGCTTGTTCTGCGTATAGTCAGTTTTTAAATCTAGGTAAACTACTGACAAACAAGTTGATGGTACAGGGCTTTCAACAGTCTCGATTGAAATCAGCATTTCGCAAATTCTATGGTCGTTATAACGATCTATTTCGTCAATACAACCTCACATTGGGTCAAATGCTGTCTGACGTGTTTCATACCGATTGTTAAGCCGTTCTTGGCACACTGATTTTAACTGCGGATAACTCCGTTTACCTGATCAGGGTATAGGGCTCACGGCGGGTGTGACCGGTCGACAGGGGATGCTTACTCCTCCTAGGTACCTGATCCCACCTCTGGTGTGTCCAGGGGTCCGTGTTTGCCCATCTATCTATTTTGTATTGCTTATAGGAGTTATGAGATTGATCACTGTTCGTTATTTTCACCTTGCATTGCTAAGGTGGCGTCCAGGGCAGCACTAAGGTTTTAACAGTAGACTTAGGTGTCAATATTGCCTCACCAATCTCCAGACGGATATCCTTCACACGACACTGGTTGTGGGCACTGTCAACCAACATTATCTCAGTTTTTCCATCAATTAGTTTGAGTTTGTTCACGGTCATCCAGATTCGGACACTCTCTATGCCCTCCTTCATAATGTAGACTTGATAGGTGTGCATGGCAGGGTTTTTTGTTTTTGTTTTTTTTTACACTCAAATGGCTGTAAAGTTGAGTATCATCTGTGAACCCATGATGGTTTATGGCATACTGTTTTATAACTGTCCTGAGTGGGAGAAGGTACATCAGGAAGTGAAGGGGACCGAAAACAGATCCTTTGGACACTCCGATGGACAGTGGTACATCTGAAGACACACTGGTGTTGATCTGCAACGCTTGGATACGGCCACCCAGGTAAGACTGTACCCAACGGTGTGCTGTGTCCGTCAATCCAATTACCTACTCACGTAGTCTCTCCAGCAAGAGGGTATGATCGATGGTATCAAATGCCACATTTAGGTCATGAAGGACCAAGTGTATAGAGTCACCTTCATCCACTGCTGCTTCTACGTCTGCTTTTATTCGCAGGATGGCTGTCTCGGTGCAGGTATTGGTCTGATAAGCTGACTGCAGATCACCATGTATACCATTCCTGGTAAGGTGACTGTTAAGCTGCTGTGCAAAAATACGCTCGGTGACCTTTCTGATGAATGGGACATTTGAGACTGGGTTTTAGTTACTAAAAGTTTTCATATCAACTCCAGGATTTTTCAGACGTGGTGTAACAAGTACACGTTTCAGCTCATTTGGAAAGGCCCCGGTTGAAAGTAATGTATTTACCGGCTCAGTAAATGTCGGCTGCACCACAGAGAGAACAGTGCTGTTCTTCAAGAGTACAGTGGAGATGACATCCAGTGAGCAGGTCTTATTAGCACAGCTCATGATGACATTTTCCACTACTTTCTGCGTCTGGACTTTAAAGGAACTGGTCTGTCCAGGTGTGGGAAAGCTGTATTGTCATGGAGATTTGAGACATCGATACCTTGTCTGATCTTTATAACTTTCTTATAGAAAAACTGCACAAAATAGTTGGGAAGGGTCTGGTCACTGGTAACCGGTGGTAAGGGAGTCCATGCATAATAATTCACCAAACTACTAATAACTCTGAAAGTCTCTTTACTGTCCACTTTGATAAGCTTTTCCTGATAATAGCTGAACTTGAAGGAGTTGATCATATGCACCACAGCTCGGGTCTGCTCCGCAAGCATCTATTTATGCACCTCCAGGCTTGATCTCATTGCTTTACGCTCCAACTGTCTTGTCCGTTTCCTGACTTCATGAATTGAGTCATCGTACCACGGTTTGAGGGAGTCGCCTTTGATTGTGACAGTTCGAATGGGTGCTATATTGTTCAGAACCTCTTTTGCTCTGGAATCGAAATTTGACAGCAGATCGTCGACATTGCTTCCCTCTTTGATGGAAGACAGCGATTCACCTCGCTACTGTGCCAATATTTCCACAGGGATGCGCTCCAATGGCCCAGCTATCCGAGTTTTGTTTGCCAGGTGTAGTGGACAGGTATGGAGTAGGCATGTAACAGTATAATGATCTGGTATCCCTATATCAATCACTGAAATTGACTTCACTAGTGAGTACATAGGGTCATCCCTTGTGAACATTAAGTCCAGAATATGTCCAGCTGCATAAGTGGGGACATCTACATGTTGTTTGCATCTGTTTGGTGTTGGGACATTCCCGGTTCGTCATAATGGATGTTCATGTCTCCGAGGATGCACAGTTGGGATGGAGTAGTGGTACATACGTGTGGCAGAAACTGTTCCCACTCCTGGAAAATTGGGTCACTGTGAGACCATTCTTTTGTGAGGGGAGGGGGGGGGGGTAATACACAAGCACTAGAGTGACAGGATGGTTGCCATTGAATCTGACCGTGCAAGTTTCAAATGTCTTGGATTCAGGTTGAGAGGTACATGTGATATTCATGCTGGTCCTGATAACAAAGTCAACCCCTAGCCTCTAGCACCATCGGATGTAGGTCTGGGCACACCAATGTATTTTTACCCGGAGGGGCAGATGTCATTTATATGTGAATCATCTCCTTCACGCAACCAGTTTTCAGTTTTAGCCAAGATGTCGACACATTTATCAGTGGTATATTCACAGAGGGATACAGCTGTTCCTGCTATAGATCTTGCATTAATCAGATGAAGATTGATGCATTCGTCTGTAATGTGTACATGCTTGTTCTTGGTACAGACTATGGAGAATAGTATTCGCACGGGCGACAAACATGTTTTTGGAGTGTCTGAACAGGACAAATAACTTGTAAATGCAAAAATATTGTAAATAAACAATTTGTTTCTGTCAATAATCAATGCAAATAAATAAAAGAATGTTAAGTACTTTAATACTTGCATGATATACCCTCGGGTCCTTTGAACTTGGCGCACTTGTTGTAGAAGGGTGCATGGAGATTTTGTATAATTGACTGTAAATGAAGTCCAGATTTCCAGAATTACAAGTATGTGATACAGTTTATCACCAGAATTTAATGTACAAATGTGATAATGAAGTTTTCTTTTAATTACTGGCCAAATGTTTTCTACGGGGCATAAATCCTGTGTGGGCCACTTCAGTGCTGGAATTTGTTTGTCAGTTTTGTAATTGATTGAAAGACAAGACCAATGAACAGGTGTATGACCATCCATGAACAGATAATTGTCATATGGAAAGAGTTTTGCTATACAGGCCACAAGTTATCTACGTATTTTTCAGAGTTATTCATGTTGATATATGTATTGACTCAGTTAAGAGTACCAACGCCATGACACGTAATGCATCCCCAAATATTTTACCAGTTTTGGGAGGAAATACAGTTCGACAATCAAGATTTAAATCACTTCTTCTCCATATATATACTCGACAGTATTTTCCAAATACAATCTGGCACTTGTCAGAAGAAATTACCATTTTCCACGGTACAGTTTATTTTACCCGCACACCATTGCACACGTTTTACACGATTGACAACTCGGACCGTATTTTCTTGATACAAACACATATTTAGTATCCACTTCAGTCTTGAACATCGCCAAATAGTTTTCTTTGAAATATTTGCATTGTTATTTTCATTATATGTTTTGTAACGTCCGACAGTGGTCTTTTTCTATCCAACTGTGTCTATCTAACAAGAGTCCGATCTGCACGTGCACTCACTAATTTCTTTCGTCCACTTCTTTGTTATTTTCTGTTGTACCTCGCTCTCGAAACTTATTCCAAGCACTATACACAGTTGATATAGGAATTCTTAATAATTTTCCAACTTCCCCGGAACCTTTACAGCCCTGAACTAGGCCTAATGTTACGATGTTTTCTCAGCAGCCTTTACTGAGTTCCGATGTTTACAACCCATGTTTTCTAATCACTATCTTGCATGTATTTAAACAGAGTTGGTGAAAGGATAACTCATGTCTGTGCAAAGAGAGATAACCCGCAATGTATGTCGTGCCTGACAATGGGCCAGATATTTGTCCACAGTCTGTAGGTATATGCACTAAGTTATATTTATTTACTGCACGTATTTGTTTGATGTTTACTTTTCTCTCCAGAGACACTTTCACGTGTGTTCTCTTGTTTTGAAAACTGGTCCCCAACTGTTGGAATAGGAACAACCTCGCTAGGCTCATTGGAGACTGTTATGGCTGATATGTGTGTGCTGGGAGTATCATATGGGATACAAAGTAGGTGATGGTAGCAGGGGACAGTTTCGCACTATAGGCCCGGTCAACTTTAAAAAAAAAAATGGAACTACCCCAAATTTGAAGTGATATTACATGTGTAAAAATGTACATGTATACAATAATTTTAGGATGCATGTCAAATATAGCTGAATGCTTAATAAAAATGTTGATGTACAACATGTAGGTATCACCATGATTCCTAGCATATAGATGGGTGCAAATACGAAACTAAGACACGTGGTCAGTTGCTGAAGAAATTCCAGTGAAAACATGCATGGTCCAGCAAAAGGTCTGTAGCTGTGAGGGAAGGTGGATGGCCCCATATGAGAGGTAGATTTTGAGAAGGGCAGATAGGGTTCTTGATCGTGCACAGTGTCTAAATCCCCATGTTTGGTACTGTGATGGTGGTGTGGATTAGCCCAAATGAGAGAAAATCAAAGCAAAAAAGGGGAACCTGTTCAGAGCATGTTTTGTACACCAGCACCAGTATTTATAGATTATATGTAATTTAGGGTCATATTTTATTAACTACACCAATATGAAATACAAGTATTGACATAAAAGGGAAATATGATTTTTCATTAGTCTGTCATGATCTGACTTTGATGTATACCCCCCATCCACATGTTTCAGAACCAAAGAAACTGTCCCCTGCCACCTATCCCCGTTAACTTTAGATTGTTGGTGTCCCACATATCTAGAACGCTCAACACACACTATATGGATATGTCTGATGAGCCTGCGTCCGGCTTTCGTTCCTCTTCTAACGCGAAAAAGTTTAGTATGACCTGTCAGAGGTAGGTCAGTTGATCTGACAAAACACATCATACAACTATTGAATATCTTGATATGCACGAAATTTGATGGAGCGACCTACTAATACAATTAAAGTCAAATCATAAGGCATCTAAATATATTTACATATATATCTTTTGTAAGAAATATGCCCATATAAGGTACGTAGTGTTTACATCAATGGACGAGTACGGAGAAGAAAGCGATTTCGTCATTATTGAAAAGGTTTGAATTTGATATCAAGTTAAAAAACGAACAGCACAGTGTAATTTGTTTTGCGACCATATTATTTTCCTCGCGTAACTACTTTTTCGCGCTGATTGTCAATGAATGTTGGGACGCTGAACATTCTATCTCCAAATACATCCAAAGAATTTTTGACGTCGAATATTTTATTATGAAAATCAATCATGTCATTTACTATGGCAGAAAAAAATTGGATCTATAAAGATGTGTAACTATATGTGTACATGTATAAACTTGACGTCAAATGTTCTCGTTACAGAAAATCTCTGTTAAAGAATTGGATTTCAAGACTGCAGCACGAAGATGATTTATATGAATAAAATTATGATCATGTATGATTATTTTTATGTCTATATCGGACGATATAGAAAAAGTTTTATACCAAAAAAAAAAAAAAAAAAAAGAAAAAAAAAAAAAAAAAAAAAAAAAAGAAAAAAAAAAAAGAAAGAAAAAAAAAGAAAAAAAAAAAAATTGGCTTGTGATTTATTTATAACTTATAAAGTAAACCAAATCAAAAATCTAAAAATGAAAAATCTCAATGTGCTTGGACAATGTCACAGTCTGAATTGTAGGAATTTAAGCTTGGGAATGATATATTACATTTGAAAACCAAGGGCCGGGTCAAGTCCAAGTTGTGTGTTACTGGGTGGGTGGGTAGAAATATCGTGGAATGAATCCCATATTCTGAATAAGTAAGAACATGTAAGTAAATGGTTTAGTATAATCTCGGTTGAGATTTGGCTCGGCTGAATATTCACTGATGAAGGCGCCAGTCCAAATATTCAGTCGAGCCGAATCTCAATCGAGATTAGGTTTAGTAGTGACATTTGCTATATACAATCACATGGAAATACACATATAAATAGAATTTAAACAACCGGCCCATCGGGTATATCACTTTTAACAGTACAACATTCATTTAAAATACACTGGCACTACCGGTACGCACAGATCGTGGTGTTGCATGTAATATACATGTATCATCGATTTGTCTGCGAGTATATGCTAAATATAGCAAGAATTTTTGCGGTTTGTTTAGGACAATTTAATAAGAAAAATTCAGTTTCGTTTGAATCTGACATATTGATTACGGTGGGGGTCAAATCCAACACTGGTAAAAAAAACCACCTTGTTCTAAGATTTGAAAATGCGGTACAATGAAGCAAAAAATTGCATTTATCTTCTACAATATTTGAAGAATCTATCAGATAAAGCCACCCCTATTCCAACAAGTTAGATCCACAGTTAACTCCCTTGCCAGGTCAAAAGTATCGCCGTGAACTTCTGTGCATGCTGGAATAAAGCTCTCAATTTTACGGATTTAAATGTAATACTGTTATAGGTTTTGTAATCTACAACTTATATTGTACTTTCGTTTTCGGTTGTGTTGAGTTTGGATTTCCCTTATTCATATTTTAGGAATCCTTCTCGAATGGGAAGCGTGTTTTCCAAGTAGGCCTAATATGTTATTGATTTAATCAATTGATGTGAATGACGAATTGTTTACAGCGAGTTGTAGAACATGTTATGCCGATTAGTCATTAACAATGTGTAGTACACGGCAAGGAATTTTGCAGTTACTTGGTGGATCGCATGATTTAGGCTACACGATGCACACTTGTAAGTTACGCAGCTTATACTGACATTTTTTAACAGGCGCTAAAATTTTAGTAATGGTGAGAAGAAAAGTTGAACATACCGTTCATCTTCTCGCTCGATGGTCGTAATTAAACAATGAATCATAGTACACATAAACAGCTGGTACTACTATTCTATTCTATACTATTCCTATATATAGACTAAGATCTCGGTCATGTTAGAGCGTTCGTTTAACAGGAATCGCTTTAGTATGCGCCCAAGGTTGTGCCAATGTTGACGCAATGGAGCATTTAAGAGGGTAATCCGAGATTCCTCTGACTCTTACCCCCCCCCCCCCCCCGTTTTCACAATATTGGTGTATAGTTTACTGAGCTGATAAGGCATATGCAGTGTATAATAATAAATGAAATAGACTACATGAATATTTTGACCAATGAAATCAGTCCTGTTTCATCAGTTTTTAATATTGTAATCGGTTTTATATTGTGTTCACTGCAAAAGTCGTACTTCCTCAGTCAGGCACAATACTCTATTTTGCAAGGCGAGGATCTCAAATTGAATGATAATCTGAAGTGTCTTGGACATTACCATTGTTAACTTAATAAATGTTCGTACATCGCAATACTAGATATTATCTGTGTGTGTACACTATGCATTAGGCCTACTTACAAAAAATAATTGCGTAATATACACTCGAAATCATCAATATACCTTAAAATCAGTGTCTATCATACGTTTTTCTAGGGTGACACCCCTTGACCATAAAACAACATTTCCAATAGTTAGTGAAAAAAAAGTCGTTTCCAACCTTTAAATTGGAGATTAGTTGATTTCTGATTTTCTCTCTGTACATATTCCTTCTCATAATTATTCCAAAAACACTCACCATTTCATTAATTTATCGTACAGAACAAGCCTTGAAGTTACTAGTGTGACTCATTTTCAATGTGAAAGATGAAGAAAAAACCTGCATTAGTTTTGAAATGGTTCATTCATGATTAAATGAATTATTGAGACTTCGTTTATATTTTATTTGTAACAAATAATGATAATTTTTAATCATGCTAATGTTCATGATGTTAGTAAATGGAGTTAAACTGTAAATCCAGCAAATCAACATGCATTAACCACTAGTATTGATGTTTTATGTCGGGGTATGAAAAAGATCTAAGGATTTCCAATTTCAAAATTTAGTCCCGTAGGGACCCGGGTTAGAATAGGTCCTCAGTACCCCTTGCACGTTGTAAGAGTCGACTAAATGGGGCGGTCCGTCGGCTGAGACCGCGAAAATCGAGGCCCTGTATCACAGGATGTGTGTCACGATAAATATCCCTCCCTGCTCAATGGCCATAAGTGCCGAGCATAGGCCTAAATTTTGCAGCCCTTTACCGTCAGTGGTGACGTCTTTATATGAGTGAAATATTCTCGAGCGTACCGCTCGAGAACCAAATTGAATATACAATCAATCAGTCAACCAAAATTAGTTAAACTTTACAAATGATGAGACCCAGCTAGGGGTCTATGAATAGAGTAGAATGTGAAACCACGTCTGTCCTCATATCGACTTTTATAAAAGCAATGAAAATCTTAACTCTGCTGGTGGACTGTTAGTCCCTGAGGGTCTCTACAGCCCAGTACCTAAGTACTTCGTTACTAGCTTGAAAATACGGACGTATATTTAAATGCTGGGATAAAATTTAGAAATTCATTTCAAAATTAAGGATTATTTCCCTCATGCATAGCTCTTATCCTTGGACGAATTTTGCTCCAGTTTTTTGCCACTCTAGTTTTCCTTTTAGCTCTTACAAGTTTATCGTTATTTCGATTTTCCAAAATTTCGGCTTGATCATCACTGAAAAGACATTATTTGTCGAATTGCGCATCTCGTGCATCAAAATTGGTAACGTATAAGTTTTACATACAATAGATCTATTCAAATCTCAAGGCAAGAAAATTATATTTCAAAATATTTCTCTACACGTGTATGTAAGGCGGAAGACATGGCAATTTGTGCAAAGTTGTTTTCCCCCACCATGAAAGGGGGAAATATTAAACTGAAAATGAAAGTAAGAAATAACCGCTTTTAATTTGTGTATGTACTAACTTCAACAACGTTTAATTAGTCAATTGATGCTTCATATCAAATTCAGATCGGACTTGGTACTTATTGGAAGATCAGAAATGTATTCTCAAAATCCCTCCTTAAATAATATCCAAAAGCTGGATAAAGCTCTATTGCACTATTCAGCACGGTAATTTGTGCGTGGTGTGGACTGGGAAAGAAGTATGTACTCCTACACGTAACAGTCTCGGTTAATTTCCCTACATGTACGCTCCTTAAAAAAATGATACAAAATGAATTTGAAATATATATAAAAATAAAATAAAAAAAATATATATACCGGTACATGATAACATGAATAAGAGTGTTGCTTCTGAACTTGCTGGCTGGATTAGGAAAAAAGGGGTCAATTTATGCACAAAACTGACCTACATGTAGTTCTTTGTAACTCAAAGAAAATATCTCAGAATTTTTTACATCCAGTCTCTTGCCAGTAAAATTTTAGGCCATTTTCTGAATCAAGGTTACGCATAATTTACCGGTAACCACTTTATTGCATGTTTTTAATGTTAAATTTCATATCTCAATGTACTCCCATTTTATACATGTATCCAAGGGTATTTGACCGACCGCCTCCGCCCCTGTAAATTACATATGTGATATGATCGCCCGCCTCCGTCCATGTTTATTACACGTGATGTGACCACACCTCCCCTCCCCTGTATATCACATGTGATATGACCGTCTGCCTCTGTTTATTACATCTGAATGACCGCGGCACCCCACCCCACCCCTGTTTGATACATGTGATGTGACCGCCTGACCCCGTCCCTGTTTATTACTTGTGAAGTGACCACCTGACCCCGTCCCTGTTTATTACTTGTGAAGTGACCGCCTGACCCCTCCCCTGTTTATTGTGATGTGACCGCCCCACCCCGCCCCTGTTTATTACATGTGATGTGACCGCCCCCACCCCGCCCCTGTTTATTACATGTGATGTGACCGCCCCACCCCGCCCCTGTTTATTACATGTGATGTGACCGCTCCACCCCGCCTCTGTTTATTACTTGTGATGTGACCGCCCCCATCCCGCCCCTGTTTATTACATGTGATGTGACCGCCCTCACCCCTTCCCTGTTTATTACATGTCATATGACCGCCCCCACCCCGCCCCTGTTTATTACATGTGATGTGACCGCCCCCACCCCGCCTCTGTTTATTACTTGTGATGTGACCGCCCCCACCCCGCCTCTGTTTATTACATGTGATGTGACCGCCCCCATCCCGCCTCTGTTTATTACATGTGATGTGACCGCCCTCACCCCGCCCCTGTTTAGTACTCGACCACCTTTGTTACAGTACACCACACTGGTAGTACGTATAGGGTACTAGCTAGTATATTACATGTACATTGCAATTGTACATACTAAGTGGCGGGTCTAGAAAATTTCAATTAAAGGGGGAAGGGTTGCGACCGAAATTTGCACCTTTTCCGCCCAAGAAAGGGGAGGGGGTTGAAGACCCCCCAAAATTAACCTTCTACAATTATATTCAATCAAAAGGGGATGGGGTTGTAACCCCCGTTGCTCTTCCCTCTAGATCCGCCACCCCATATAATTACATGTATGATCCAATTGTACCGCGGTATTTGTTGTTTGAGACTTGGTGTACTTCGTGCCTTGTTAAAGTTCAAGATTCAAGCGTTCGATCTACTATTTCGCATTCCTATCCGTTGAGAAGGCAACGTAAACCAGACAAGCGAAAGCCTGGTCAACGTCCCCGCGGTCCTTATAAACACGCAGTAATTAAAATAAATACTAGTAAAACAAAATAAGATGAAAATTAAATGTAATTAAAGTACACCCCTCCATAAGAGAAATATCACATTCTAAACACAATAACATATTAAAGTGTAGCTTTAATATTATAAAATCTCAAGCTGTTTTTTAATACTTATGTATATACCTATCACTCTACAGACGGTATCAGGCATGGGCTACTAGTATAATTCACACGTGAATAAAGAAAGGATAGTCGATTGATTAGCGAGTTCCTAAATCACAAAACTCTTTGTTTGATGTCACATCAGATGTCAGAATCACCACAGACAATATTCCATCAGGGTTCGAAATTAACTCATGTCCGTAAGTCCGAGACTAGTAGAATACATGTCGGACTAGTGAACTCTCTATAGCACTAGTCCGTACGGACTAGTGAAAATCCGGAAATCAATTTTGAATTGGTAAAGATTTTAGCAAGATTTGTCTGAGTCTCTTAGATGTTTGAACTTATGGTTGATTACCTGCATGGTCAGGTGTTTGCCTGACTATGACAGTCTGATCTTCCAAACACATTTGAGACCGCCGTTCTTCGAACGTGCACACATTGTCAAATTCCTGCCGATTCCGAACGCCGAGTACACATCACGAGAACGTGTTCTAGGTGCAAGAATTGCAAGTAGTGTGGTCTGAGAACATGTAGGTTTGTGCGCACATGTTCTCGTCATTCGCGACTCTAACACAGTAGTTCATAACACTATAGCTCATGACTTGGTCAATCGAGTGAATTTTATTGACTTTCTTGATAAAATTTCGAACTCCTGTGACTCTAAGGTCTGAACACCAAAACAACAGGAATGTCGATCTCGAACGCACTTATGGACGTTTATCAAAGGATTAACTCGGAGGTTAATATTGTATGCTTTTGAAGATCTTGAATACGAAATAAAATATGGTGGTCTCTTTTTCTTCTGTAGGTGTCAGAAATTGAATTGTTTGCAACTGTGATGTGTTTAGTTTGATTAAAATGAAGATAATTTTTTGATATACTGGACGGACTAGTGAAATGCTTTGCGGACTAGTGAACATCAATAGTGACTAGTCCGTACGGACTAGTGCTTGAAAAAGTTAATTTCGAACCCTGTCCATGAATGTGATACTCATCATCATCAATTCCCTTTTTTTTTTAAATTAGTTACAATGCTTTGTTAATTTTCATTTTGGTTTTGAAAGAGATATTTATTTTTTATTTATTTTTAAATAAAGATTCAAAAGAAATTCTTGAGAGAAGTAAATTGAACAGCCACTGAAAAAAATATCCAGCAAAAATGCTAAAAGGTGCAAGAAGAAACAATCTTTGTCATACACAGTGTGCTTTCATCATACTATGTAATGGAATTTCCATTTTGTCGTTCATTCAAATTTTTTATTTCGTGATGGCTAAGGTCAATTGAATATAAAAAGGTCTCGATTATTCACACGGATTTTCTCCATTTATTTCCGGTTTAATGGTGAAGTGTATGAAAGATGATGTATAAGAAAACACTTTTAGAAAACTAGTTTGATGACTAGAGAACGACAGACATTTAAACAGTGACGACCGAGCGGGGTATTGTTATGTTAATTACACGCATCCAATGTCGTCTGTGTGGAATTAGAACAGTTTGCCCATTTTATAGCATCGTAGAATTTTGAATATGGCAAACAGGTATGTACAGTGTATATTTAATTTTTACATCATTCACATTCCTCGCAAATATATACACAATACCGGCATTTGTGTACACGTTTGATTTGTCATGGATGTTTTTCAGACTGTTAAGAGTCTGTTGATTTAGACAGATGCATCAACAGAGTTTATAGAGTAAGTGTATATATAGACAAAAGTTTAGAACATTCGTGAATGATCCGGAGATACATGTAATAGTGTCACGTGCTCACATGTGTACAAGTAGGTCTTCATTTCACCCTTACTGTTACATTTTGTTACCATTTAAAATCATTTTTTTAAAGGCATTTATTTTAGTTTGATTACCCATACTTACATATGTATACTCTTATAGGCATTGCTGTCATTAATTAAATCACGTGTTGGATACTACGCGCTCGTAGGTTGCGCTATTTACATGTACATGTGATAAGGGTGTGGAAATGCTATGTACATGTATTATTATGTATGTTGCATTTAATATGGAAATGTACAGGGATAACAGATGTTACAAGTAACTACATCACTAGTAGTGTTCACTGCCATGTTCTTTAATACCAGGCCTAGATCCAAGGAAGAGATAGCGTGTATAAAAATAAAATTCAACGCCTTATGCATTCGCATGAATAGGTATTGGAAAAAAAATGTGATATGCATTTAGTACTAGTGATCTTTGTCAAAATATTGGACCGATTTCGAAAGAAAAAAATTTACCAACAGCACTGAACTCTTGATAGAGCGACCCTAGCTGCGGATCGGTCCGTCCTGTAATGAGCATTCAACTTTTTATTCTCTTATAACGGGACCCAATATTTCCCAATATGTTCCCTGAGAGCTAGAGTGTGTGTTTTTATTCTCTGTAAATGAAGAACATTTTGCAGGTACATGTACATGTAGTTTCATTTTCATTAACCAGTATACACGCCGGACGTCGTTTTGGAATAAGTACATATTAGTCTCTGCCATTGTATGCGATATTAACAACGGAAATGAACTGCGCGAACAATCATCTTTGCTATAATTGTGTTTTGTTCTAACCACATTCTGAGTGTGTAAGTGGATATTCAATATATACATTGAATATACACCATATACACCGTTTTATTATCAGACGTTTCTTAGAAATGAAAGAGTTTTTAACTTTACTCGACTATATCTACTGAAGGAGAGCGAAATCCAATTCCATTAGAGCTCAGCTCATGTGAACTTTTCTTATCACCCGTTGTCTTCCGTCTGTCCGTCCGTCTATCTGTAAACTTTTCACATTTTCAACTTGTTCTCCACAACAACTAACCCAATTTCAATATCCTTGGGTGAAGGGCATTCTAATTTGTTGGAAAAAGGGCCATGCTCCCTTCAAAAGGGAGATGATCACAAAAATAGGATGCGATGATTTAAAATATTTTTCTTAAGAACCACTGGGCAAGTTGGAATAAGTTGCAATTTACATAAAAGCTTCCTGAAATAATGCAGATTCAAGTTTGTTAAAACCATGACTCTTTGGGGTAAGACACGGAATCAAAGTTTTACATGCGAATTATCTGTGTATATATATATATATATATATATATATATATGTATATATATATATATATATATATATATATATATATATAAACAGCATTGAACGTACTAGCTGCAGATCTGTAGCTTTCTGGGAAAATAACGGGAACCAATATGTTCCCTGAGAGCTAGAGTGTGTGGTTTTTAATTGAATGAACATTCGAACATTCATTTTGATTAGTGTCAAAATCTGGGTCATGTCATGAATCCCGACATTAATATTAAAATTCTACCACTTTTAAATATAAAGTTATGATAAACAGTATGTATATGAAAAGGTGAGCATATAAGCATAATAACCTGCACAAGCTCCTCTGTTTCTTACTATGTATACAGATAAACATAGATTAAAATTTATTACAAAAACTCTTAATATGTACATCCATACCTATATATCTAGATATAAATCGTTACACGCATTTCTGTATTGATGAATATACCCGAAGTTTTTTTTCTATTTCTTTCAGAAGTGTGACAGTTAAAGTAGAGATAGCATTACCTGACTTCTTCTCAAACTTCCCAGTGACGGTAAATCATCCCCTGGGAGGAGGGATGTCGAGGACGAGTGGAGACGATTGCGCGAAGATTGTCCATGAGTCAGAACCACAAAAAGAGACAGAAGATCCAGGGGATTTATTAGATGAACCCCGAAGTATCAGCGAGATCAAAGAAAATTTGTATTCAGCGTCAGCACGTGATCCTGGTGGTGCCAAAAATTTAGCTGTTTGCTCTGAGAACAGTCAACAACTTTACGCACGTGCAGCTACTGATCTGAGTTCTTCCGCGTCTTCTCTTGGTTTTTCTGTTCATGGTCCAACTGAAAATGACGAGTTGGAGCACAACTATTTGGAAGAGGAAGCACGCGCCGGTTCGCGTCCCGATTCACAGAGTTCGGGATACGCAGGATCCGATGTAAGTGAACGACACATTCATGTGGAAAACCGATCTCC
The DNA here is from genome assembly GCF_947568905.1 of Ostrea edulis. NCBI lineage: Eukaryota > Metazoa > Mollusca > Bivalvia > Ostreida > Ostreidae > Ostrea > Ostrea edulis. Next base: position 60,138,214 of record NC_079166.1, on the reverse strand, counting down.
TCATGACGAAGTTATGCTGCGTCAAGCAGCGATTCAGCGGACCACTAGTGGCACCAGCAGTTTAAGCAGCAGCCTCAACACGGAGGAAATGAGACGTCTGTATGACAAAGAGTTATATATATCTGGATGTAAGGTTTACCCTCAACTATTTTCTAATTTCTCTCCATCGGAGATAGAATAGTGCCCTTCATCATTCAGGCTGGATTTATTATTTTTTTTAATTTACAGGTGACACGTGCAAGATGCTGAGGGGAACGTCCCCGTCCAAAGAGTCGATAGAATTTTGGGACGAAGTTGAGATTTGTGGAGGTGACGATAGAATAAAATGTCACAGTAAGGTAAGATGGAATCGGCTGTTTTCTTCCTCCGTGAATTTAGTTGATCTGTCACTTATCTGTATCTGTGAATGTAATTATATATACATCATGATATGGTTCAGTGCTTCACTCTGTCTGTCCATCCGTCTGTATTTCTGTCGCTTTGTCACCGCCGTGTGAGTCACATAAAAACAGTATTTTCAAAGCTAAGATCATCAAACTTGGTACACGTGTTAACAAGAATATGAGGAAGAGTACTCTTTAGTCTGACGCATGCTTGCAGACCCACTTTTCGCTTCGCTAATGCAGCCAGACTAGAGTGCTCATGTTTTGCAAGGTCAAAGGTCAAGGTGAATGTTGATGGGGAATTTTATTTTTGCAGAAAACAAGGTAAAAAAGTATGATTTGATTAAAACTAGGACAATCAATGGGATGTGTTATGGTATGATAAATGTTTTTGTGTGTCTGTCAGATTATCATGTTGGGGTTGAAGGAAAACTTGGTAGTATATTTTCTCACACAAGGATGTAGAAGATACATGTAGTATAATATGGGTATGATATGATATAATGTAATGGCTTGAGAATTATGGACTTTAGGTCTTTTGATGTTTTACATCTTTACTATAAACGTGATGTGCTAATTGTCAAATGCTGCATATACAAAATCCAAACTTCAGTTAGATTTCAAAAGAATGAAGACAAAGCACTTCATTTTGTCATAAATGTCAACACTCCAAGAAAACTAGTCAAACCTGTCCATCAGTCCAAGTCATGTGTCACGTTTAACCAACCACTCACCATTAATTTGGTTGGGAAAATAGTGAAAGAAAATCTAAAATAACCCAACAGACACTTTTGATAGTTTTCTAATTAAAGGCATTTGTAAAAACTTTCATTACTGCATTTACGTTGTATTATTATGTTATAGTTGAATAAAGATAGTTTTGTACACAAATTTTCTGCCTTGTTACAATACTTTCATGGGTAGTGATCATAAAGGAAATTCAGTTCTGGTAAGGCTAGTTTGATTAAACTTGGTGTACACATTTTCTTTGGTGTTGATGCTAAGTGCATTTGAAAAAAAAAATGCTTTTATATTTTGATAGAGTCACGTCTTCCTTCAATAAAGACAATTATATTTAAATAAGCCATCGTAGAACCAATAACTGTATGGGTTAACAAGAATCTATTACAGAGTGCTTAAGTAACATGGGTATGTAACTGATAATTGTTTAAGGATCCTCCATGCTCCTAAAGAAATAAATATTGAACAACAAGATTGATTATTCCTTTAAAGTTAGTATAGAGAAGTCATTCACATTATTCTAACTATGGGTTGCCAGTTTTCTTTTGCACTGAAACATCACTCAAGTACCCACTTATAAGCCTGAAATGATTTAATAGTTTTCACCAATCAGAAAATTGTGTGATGCTATATTGCGATGACAAACGCCACCAAATATGACAAATAATAAGCTGATCACAAAGAGAAAACAACAACTCTATTACATAGCACTCTGTAGGCGCAGATCACTCTTGTATGCAAAATGGTCGGATAAATATTTTACACTAATCTTTGTAGTTATATTTTCTGTTTACTGCTCTCCTATATTTTTTCATTTTTTCAAAATCAATTAAAGCCCTGTTGATGTCTTGATATTCAGTAAATTTTTCTGTCAAACATAGTTATCTTTTGAGCAGCTTATGAAATTGTACAATATTTGGAAGTCTTCATTGTGTGTGTTGAAAGGTGCATTAAGGAGGTATATTACATCATCATAATGGCCGACTTTCTTTAAGGAGGTATACTACATTGTCATAATGGCTGACCTCCTTAACATGGATGAAAATACGAATATCAGCAATACATGTGGTCCTTTTAGATTGATATCTCAGTTGGTTAATGTGTAGACTGATGAACTGTAAATCGTGGGTTCGAGTCCAGCAGAGGTTTTAAATTTTTAGCTCACCTGAGCTGAAAGCTCAAGTGAGCTTTTCTGATCACCAGTATTCCGGCGTCCATCCGTCTGTAAACTTTTCACATTTTCAACTTCTTCTCAACAACCAGTGGGCCAATTTCAACCAAAGTTGGCACAAAACATCCTTAGGTAAAGGGAATTCTAAATTGTTAAAATAAAGGGCCAGGCCACCTTCCAAGGGGAGATAATCAAGAAAAGGTAAAAATAGGGTAGGGTCATTAAAAAATCTTCTTCTCAAGAACCACTGAGCCAGAAAAGCTGAGATTTATATGAAAGCTTCCTTATATAATGCAGATTTTAAATTGTTAAAATCATGGCCCCCGGGGGTCGGATGGGGCCACAATAGGGGATCAAAGTTTTACATACAAATATATAAGGAAAATCTTTAAAAATCTTCTTCTCAAGAAGCACTGACCCAGAAAAGCTGAGATTTATATGAAAGCTTCCTTATATAATGCAGATTCTAAATTGTTAAAATCATGACCCCCGAGGGTTGGATGGGGCCAAAATAGGGGATCAAAGTTTTACATACAAATATATAAGGAAAATCTTTAAAAATCTTCTTCTCAAGAAGCACTGACCCAGAAAAGCTGAGATTTATATGAAAGCTTCCTTATATAATACAGATTCTAAATTGTTAAAATCATGGCCCCCGGGGGTAGGATGGGGCCACAATAGGGGATCAAAGTTTTACATACAAATATATAGGGAAAATCTTTAAAAATCTTCTTCTCAAGAACCACTGACCCAGAAAAGCTGAGATTTATATGAAAGCTTCCTGATATAGTGCAAATTCTAAATTGTTAAAATCATGGCCATCCGGGGGTCGGATGGGGCCACAATAGGGGGTCAAAGTTGTTTGGTTTTTTTTGTTGGTTTTTATTTTTTTTCGTTTGTTTTTTTTGTTGTTTTTTTTTTGTTGTTTTTTGATATAGTGCAGATTCAAGTTTGTTAAAATCATGGACCCCGGGGATTGGATGGGGCCTCAAGGGGGGGGGGGGGCATCAAAGTTTTACATACAAATTTATAGGAAAAATCTTTTAAAATCTTCTTCTCAAGAACCACTGAGCCAGAAAAGCTGAGGTTTATATGAAAGCTTCCTGATATAGTGCAGATTATAAATTGTTAAGATCATGGCCCCGGGGGTCGGATGGGGCCACAATAGGGGGTCAAAGTTTTACATACAAATATATAGGAAAAATCTTTTAAATCATCTTCTCAAGAACCATTGGGCCAAAGAAGTTCACATTTACATGAAAGCTTTCTGACATAGTGTAGATTCAAGTGTGCAAAAACCATGGCCTCCAGGGGTAGGTTTGGGGCCATAATAGGGACTACGGTTTTACATGCAAATAGATATGGAAAATCTTCTGATATGGACCAAGGTGACTCAGGTGAGCGATGTGGCCCATGGGCCTCTTGTTTCAGATTACTTTGTACTAAAACTGCATTATTTGACCAAATAAAGTGAATATAAAAGTTTTCAGTTTCAAGATTTTATTGTACGTATCCTCCACTTTTGATCCATATCAAATTTCTCTTGTGTTATTTCTCCTTAATAAGAAACACCTTTCATGCTTGTTAAGTTATACAATCCAAGAACATTTAACAGTTTGATATTGTTTTAACATTCAACAATGATATTAATATTCTTTACAGTTCTGGAGTTACTTCTTAAAAAAACTGAAAGAGAAATTTCCAGGTGAAGAAGGATTAAATAGTAAACAGACAATCCATTTGCTCAAGACATTATTGAATGTGCAAGGGGGAGGTAAGTGGTACCAGTATACTGGTATTGGTGTTGGAGAAAATGATTTAATTCTTTGTAATTACCTTCATAATGACAATGATGCTAGAAACTAGATAGTAAATTGCTAAATAAAAATTTGTAAAAGAAAAAATAGAATAAGTGACATATCATTTTTATAACAATTTTCCATCTTTCCAAATTCAAGGCAAGACATTTTTTGGAATTAATTCAAAATATCATATAATTTAGAATAAATAAACTTTGATTGCAGTATCTTAACTTTAACTACAGTTAATGTCTCTTGAACTCGTTGACAATTGTAGATGATGGTGAAATTGTACTCTCTAACTTGATGAGAATAGTGCGATACTTTGGTCCCATTAAGAAAGATGTTGAAGGGAAGTGTGTTATCATACGTCATGTAAGTAATAAGCTACACCTTCACAAATTCTGTCCGTAAATTTGTTACAAAATTCAACATCGAGTTTATTTGATCTTTGTTTCTTTAAGCTGACTGATATTGTAAAAAACTCTCTCGTTACATCGAAAGTGGGAAAGAAGACAATAAAGCAGAGGTAAATATTGAAACCAGACTTAAAAGACAGCAATATTGTATTTCTAAACGGCGGATTCAGATGAATTATAAATGCGCAGGTTTGCATCCATCAAAGTAGAGTGAGGATGTACATGTGTTTTTAAAATGTACTGAACATACAGTACACGCTGAACATTGAATTTAGCTCACCTGAGCTGAAGGCTTGGTAAGCTTATATCAGAGGGAGTGAGGTGCATGTAGTATTTGGAATATGAGTCATGGATCTTGGAAAAGCTTTGACCTATTGCATTGGAATTTTACCCAGAATATCAATGGACGTAGAACTTCAAAGTTCAATGTGATACATATGTACAAAATGAAGGATTCTGAAACAACCCCTAATCAATTGGAGATTATTAAAAAGATGTGAAGAAGAAGTGGTAATCAGAAAAATATTCTTAAAGAACTACTAATCAGATTTCATACCAAGCTGATGTAAAAGCATCATAATATGATGTGATTGTTTGATGGCTTAGGTTAACATGGAGAAAACTTTATGGATATTTCAATCCTTATAAAATTTTGATTTTAGTCGAAAATACTATCAGGTACTTGTCCTGATTATAAGTTTGTAACGAAGTGACATAAGAGGCCCGGTCTTGGAGCAATGAATGCTTCTGGCCAGATTGTGTGTCTTGACCTTGGAACAAGGTCAAGGTCATATGATCAATGTCAAAATTGCTGGTAGAAAACAGAAATTTTTTCTATAGGTTATAAAGTGATAATAAAAAGGCACCTGAGGCTAATACGTGGTACACAGATTGTCTATGTTCCCGTGATGGGTAGTGATCTTGTTAAAAAGTTGAAAATTCTGATTTAGGTAATAACATAGTGGAGTACCATTACTGACGTTGCATGTCTATAGCAAGAGAGTGGGTAGTGGTTTTAAATGAAGGTCATTTGGGCATAGTCAAAGTCATGGGATATTGATAGATATTTACATTTGGAATGTTTTTTGCATTTGATATCATAACCAAAATGAAATTATAATGAGAGACATTTTGTAATGAATGTGATGCAGTTGTGAACAATGCACGTATGGATCTTGATAAATATGATAATTATGTCTATTTCAAGCAGGGAACTCTGACAGTAGAATGTAAATATAAGAATTAAATTTCACTTTTGAAAATATAGGGGGGTATGAATTGTGACACTTCATGCTGGCGTATTTCATGACGTGCTAATTAATGCGTTTCATGAAGTACATGTATGTCAGCATGAAGCGTCACATTTCATACCTTTAAATGCAGTTTCAAAACCGAAATTTATTTCTTCATTATCTTCTTCAACATAGCTTTGTTATAAAAGTCATGAAATGCTCATTGTTGATACACTGCTTATGGTAGCTTTCTTAAATGAAAAAAGTGAAGCTAACGATTAGTAATCAATCTTATAAATCATAAAGAATACGAAACTGAGAGTAGGGCAAACACGAACCCCTGGAAACACCAGAGATGGGATCAGGTGCTTAAGAGGAGTAAGTATTCCTTGTTGACTAGTCACACCCGCCGTGAGCCCTAAATCTTGATCACTATCCCAACCTTATATCTTCAATGTCATTTTACTAAAGTCAAAAAGATTTTTTTTTTTTACAGTTATTGATCAAGCCAATAATTCAATAATGGAGAGATATATGATGTTCATACTTAATACAACGATTGATCATGGCCTTATACTGAAAACTCAAAATCACCGCTCTTGTTCAGCAAGTTAAAATTCTTGTGTTGGCCATAAATTAGTGATGGAAAGATATTAGAGTCTTATACTTTGTACAAGGAATGCTTATGGCAAAATTGGTGGTTTGTGAGCTGATAGTGAACAAGTCATTTGTCAAGGTGAAAGTCTCCAGTTAAAAAAAATCAGAAATACTTATCCTGCTTATAAATTTGTAATGTAAAGGCATAGAGGCTCAAAATTGAAATACTGAATGCCATTAAGGATGTATGCTACACCAGAGAAATTTGACGTAGATGAAAAGTGGAGGATATGTACAACAATATTTTGAAGTTGAAAATTTTCAAATTTACTTTATTTTGTCAAAAAATACAGTTTTAGTAGAAGGTAACCTGAAAAAAATTAAAAAACCCTGCTGGACTCGATCCTTCGACCTACAGTTCAGCAGTCGGTATTCTAACCTACTGAGCTACTCGGCTAGGTATTTAAATGGAAAAGGGAAAGTCAAATATTACTGATATCGATTTCTTCATCCATGTTTTTAAAGGAAGTCGGCCATTATGATGATGTAGAGTACTACCTTAATCAAATGATATGCACTGCCATTTCAATAACTACTTATAGGTTACAAAGAACAGATATTACAAAAATAACATAAATGAGAAAGACATCAATACATTATGTTAACAATTTGTAAACATGAAAAGTGTATGCGTCTTAAATAATATAAAAAAAAACATGTTTATTGATATGTTGAGGACAAATCTTTTTTATGTTGTGTACTTTGATTTTAGTTTAAAAGCTTCCCATTTAGAAATTTCCCAACATTACATATAACACTTGTATTAATTTTGTATTTGAGTACTGTTGAAATGATTTATACATGCTGTGAATATTAATTAATCATAGTCACTGTTATTGGTGTCAGTATTCAGGTTAGCAATCTATGCCCTTGGGTCTCTAATGTATAATTTTAAAATCTTTGATTGTCTTGTCTAATAAAAGTACCTGCTTCAGTGCTTTGTTGAATCAATGGATTTTAAATCTGTTTAGCTGGTTTGCTGGTGATATGACAAGAAGTAATGCGGAGGAACTTCTGGAGAATCAGAAAGATAAGACCTATCTTGTGAGGTAATCAACATTCCACACTTATCAAAGATTTTTTGACGGGTCAAGTGTACATAGATCTTGTAACAGCATGCACTTCAGTAACATTGTATTTTCAAAGGGGGAGGGGGGGGGGGGGGGGGTAGCCAGGAAAACATTGACTTTACAGCTTTTCATAAATTCTTAACAAGCGAAGTAAAAATAAAAAGGAAAGGAATAAGGTGGGAGGGGGAATTGAACCCTAGCATGGGACTTGGTGGCAAAAGGGTTGATTCTTTAATACACAGGTTCAATTCATCTTGCACTTCCGCTCATGGGGCTGGGTGGCAAAAGGGTTGATTATTTGATACATAGGTTCAATTCATCATGCACTTCCGCTCCCAATTCACTACTACAGCGATTTTAAAAAATGGAGGGGAGACCCGCCTGTAATGGAACTATACATGTAGAAATTTTAAAATTTATGGGAAAAAAGTAAAAGAAATGTGGTGGGGGAGGGGGGAAGGGGGCTGCTCCCCTTTGTTGCTACATGCTTGTATAATCTGACTATCATTGAGTGCTATAAAGTAGTCTCCGTATTCAACAACATCTGATACTTGTGAAGCTTTAAGATTTATAATCATTATTTAATGGTTCAGAACTGAGATTTATAATCATTATCATTATTTAATGGTTCAGAACTGAGATTTTAATCATTATTTGATGGTTTTGTGAAGCTTTCAGATCTGAGATTTATAATTATTATTTGATGGTTTTGTGAAGCCTTCAGAACTGAGATTTTATAATCATTATTTGATGGTTTTGAGAAGCTTTCAGATCTGAGATTTATAATCATTATTTGATGGTTTTGTGAAGCCTTCAGAACTGAGATTTATAATCATTATTTGATGGTTTTGTGAAGCTTTCAGAACTGAGATTTATAATCATTACTTAATGGTTCAGAACTGAGATTTATAATCATTATCATTATTTAATGGTTCAGAACTGAGATTTTAATCATTATTTTATGGTTTTGTGAAGCTTTCAGATCTGAGATTTATAATTATTATTTGATGGTTTTGTGAAGCCTTCAGAACTGAGATTTGAGATTTTAATCATTATTTGATGGTTTTGTGAAGCTTTCAGATCTGAGATTTATAATCATTATTTGATGGTTTTGTGAAGGCTTCAGAACTGAGATTTATAATCATTATTTAATGGTTCTGAACTGAGATTTATAATCATTATTTAATGGTTCAGAACTGAGATTTATAATCATTATTTGATGGTTTTGTGAAGCTTTGAGATCTGAGATTTATAATCATTATTTGATGGATTTGTGAAGCCTTCAGAACTGAGATTTATAATCATTATTTTAATGGTTTTGTGAAGCTTTCAGATCTGAGATTTATAATCATTATTTGATGGTTTTGTGAAGCTTTCAGATCTGAGATTTATAATCATTATTTGATGGTTTTGTGAAGCTTTCAAAATGGAGATTTATAATCATTATTCGACGGTTCTATGATTGTAGGATGAGTCAAAGTGGATCAGACACGGGAAACTTTGTGGTGTCTGTCAAAGACCAAAATGGTGGCCATCACTTTGAAATCGAAGTAAGTCAAAACATGTACTGGTGTGATTTAATTATGTAGTAAAAAACATATAATATCAGAACTAATATAATAACATATCAAAAGCATATAATATCTGAACACATTCATGTATCATAAAAGGTTGAATATGTCTTTTTAGCTCACCTGAAGCCAAAGGCTCAAGTGAGCTTTTCTGATCAAAATTTGTTGTTGGCATAAACTTTTCATATTTTCATTTTCGCCAGAACCAGTGGGCCAATTTCAACCAAACTTGGCACAAAGCATCCTTGGGTGAAGGGTATTCAGGTTTTTTCAAATGAACGTCCATGCCCCCTTAAACGGGGAGATAATTCCAAAAATGCAAAGATAGGGTGGGTTCATTTAAATATCTTCTTTTTAAGAACCACTGTGGCCAGAAAAGCTGAAATTTACATGAAAGCTTTCTGACATAGTGCAGATTCATGTTTAATAATATCATGCCCCCTGGGAGGCTGTTGGGGCCACAATAGGGGATCAAAGTTGTATATGTGAATATATAAGTAAAATCTTTACAAACCCTTCTTCTCAAGAACCACTGGGCTAGAAGAGTGGATATTTACCTGAAAGCCTACTGATATTGAGTATATTCAGATTTGTTCAGATCATGACCCCCGGGGGAGGGTGGGGCCATGATAAGGGATCATAGTTTTACATGCTAATATATACATTGTAGAAAAATCTTCTCCAGAACAACTGGGCCAACTTCAATTAAACTTTGGGCCAAATAGGGGGATCAAAGTTACACATGCAAACATATAAAGAAAATCTTTAAAAAATCTTCTCAACAACCACTTGAATAGAAGAATGGAGATTTACCTGAAAGCTTCCTGATATAGAGTAGATTCAAATTTGTTCAGATCATGGCCCCGATGGTAGGGTGGAGTCACAGTAGGGGATCATAGTTTTACATACTGATATATAGGAAAATCTTCCTTTCCAGGACCACAGGGCTAATTTTAATCAAACTTAAAACAAATCATCCATGGGTGAAGGGGGATTCAAGTGTGTTGAAATGAAGGGTAATGTTCCCTTCATAGATAATCCCCAAGAATGCAAAATTATGGTGGAGCCATTTAAAAATCTCAAGAACCACTGGCTGGCCAGAAAAGCTGAAATTTTAAATGAAAGCTTCCCGACATAGTGGAGATTCACGTTTGTTAAAACTATGACCCCTTGGGGTAGAGTGGGGCCACAATAGGGGACTAAACTTTATATGCGGATATTTAGAGAAAAACTTTAAAAATCTTCTTCTCAAGAACCACCAGGCCATATGAGTAGAGATTTATATATCGCTGAAGAGACATTATTTGTAGAAATGCGCATCTGGTACATCAAAATTGGTACCGTATGAGTTTTACATTTAAGTGAAAGCTTCCTAATTTAAGAGTAGATTCAAAATTTGTTCAGATCATGGCCCCAGAGGGTAGGATGGGGCCACATAGAAGGTTCAAAGTTTTACATGTTGATGTATAGGAAAATCTTCTTCTGGAGAACCACTGTGCTAATTTCAATCAAAACTTGGAATAAATCATCCTTAGGTAAGGGGGATTAAAGTGTTTAGTTCACCCGAGCTGAAAGTTCAAGTGAAGTTTTCTTATCGCCTGTTGTCCGTCGTCTGTCCGTCTGTCTGTAAACTTTTCATATTTTGGACTTTTTCTCCAGAACCAATAGGCCAATTTCAACCAAACTTGGCCAAAAGCATCCTTGGGCGAAGGGCTTCCAAGTTTGTTCAAATGTCAGGTCATTTAAAAGTCTTCTCAAGAACCACTAAGCCAGAGGAGCTGAAATTTACATGAAAGCTTCCTGACATAGTTCAGATTCAAGTTTGTTCAAATCATAACCCCCGAGGTAGGGTGGGGCCACAATAGGGGATCAAGTTTTACATACAAAAATATGGGGAAAATCTTTTAAAATCTTCTTTTCAAGAACCACTGGGCTAGGAAAGTACAAATTTACATGAAAGCTCCCTGACACAGTACCAACCAGATCCAACCTGACAGAAAGCAGTCCCAGAACAGTCCAAGGGCAGTCCCAGAGCAGTCCCAGAGCAGTCCCACATCTTGAGAGAGCAGTCCCTGGGACTGCTTGGGTGTCAGGTTGGGTCTCGTTGGTACTGTAGTGCAGATTCAAGTTTGTTAAAATCATGACCCTGGGGTTAGGATGGGGTCACAATAGGGGATAAAGTTTTACATGCGAATATATAGATAAAATATTTGAAAATATTCTTCTGAAGAACCACTGGGCTAGGAAAGTACAAATTTACATGGAAACTTCCTGACATAGTGCAGATTCAACTTTGTAAAGATCATGATCCCCGATTTTACATGTAAATTTTATACGGTACCAATTTTGATACACCAGATGTGCATTTCGACAAATAATGTCTCTTCAGTGATGCTCAAACCGAAGTTTTGGAAAATCGAAATAACAATAAACTTGTAGGAGCGAAAAGGAAAACTAGGGTGCCAAAAACTGGAGTCGCATTCGTCCAAGGATAAGAGCTATGCATGATGGAGATAATCCTTGATTTTGAAATGAATTTCTAAATTTTATCACCGCAATTAAATATACATCCGTATTTTCAAGCTAGTAACAAAGTACTTAGCTACTGGGTTGTAGAGACCCTCGGGGACTAACAGTCCACCAGCAGAGGCCTCGACCCAGGGGTCATAATGTAAAACTTATACGGTACCAATTTTGATGCACCAGATGCACATTTCGACAAATAATGCCTCTTCAGTGACGCGCAAGCGGAAGTTTTGGAAAATTAAAATAACAATACACTTATAAGAGCTAAAAGGAAAACTAGAGTGCCAAAAACTGGGGCCAAATTCGTTCAAGGATAAGAGCTGTGCATGAGGGAGATAATCCTCGATTTTGAAATGAATTTCTAAATTTTATGCGAATATATATGGAAAATCTTTAGATATATGCCAAGGTGACTCAGGTAAGCGATGTGTCCCATGGGCCTCTTTTTCAAATAAAGGACCATGCCCTTTCAAAGGGGAGATAATCACAAAAATAGGGTGGATTCATTTAAAAATCTTCCCAAGACCACTTGGCCAGAAGTGCTGAAATTTACATGAAAGCTTCCTGACAAAGTGGAGATTCAAAGTTTGTAAAAATCATGACCCCTGGGGTTAGGAAGGAGCCAAAATAGGGGATCAAAGTTTTACAGGCGAATGTATAGGAAACCAAACTTGGCACAAAGCATCCTTAGATGAAATTTGTTAATATGAAAGGCTATATTCGTCTACAAGGCAGGGCTCAAAATTAACATATGCCCGTCAGTCTGTGACTGATTAAAAGTATGGCGGACTGACTGACATTTGTTTTAATCAGTCCGATGGGACTGGTTAATTTTCTAAAGCATAATTTTGGGAAATATACTTCTGAAATCTTATACACACATTTGGCATGCTTTAATCTGTAGATATTAGACGAACCAGATTCGTAAATTATAAATCCCACGTAATTGAAGATTACAATATTGTTTGAGGCATAGTGAGTTAAATTTCATTGTAATAACATAAATGAAATACATTTGTATGTTTAATTATATCTGGAAAACTCTGTTGGACTTGTAAATTTTTCTGCGGACTGGTTGGAATTACACCCCATTAGTCCGGCTGGACTGGTGACATAAAAAGTTAGCTTCAAGCCCTGCAAGGGCATATGATAATTGATAAATTTGTAGTCAAGTTTAGTGATTGAAAATTGGTAAATTTTTAGTCATTGCCTTTGAAAAGTTTTTTTCTGAACCAAGCTGCTTGTATAATGATATTTTCGCATGAGCTTGTTTATTGCTAAGAACTGCTGCTCAGATGCGGCCCATGGACCTCTTGGTTTGGAGTGTGATCAGTCTGATGCTCATGTTGCATTGATCTTTAAATTAGATGTGTTTATTTTATCTTCTGTTGATATGTAATTTATATCATACTCAGGGAAACCCTGTAGCATCCTGCAGAAGCGATACTTTAAACTGTCATCTGCAGTTTCTCAACAGTTCTTATGAAACCTTACCAAGCTTGGTGGAGGATTTGAAGTACAATCCACTTAGAGGTGAAGAGGATGAAGAAGACGTTGAGTGTACGTACATCTGCCCAGATCTACCGTTTAATAGTGTCATTACAGCATATAAGCGCACAAAATAAGAGACAACAGAAGACAGATATTTCACGTGGTCAGCAGAATCACCTCGCGTACTCATGTCCTAATGACATTCTTGTGTATTAATGCATATATTGATATTGAATTGTCGAATATAGACTGTTTAATGGTAGCGTAGTTTTTCTTGTATAGGAAATGGAGGCAAGTGTTAAGCTTGTAGATCTCATTCATTATAAATCTATGAAAAATGTCCTTTGATATATATACGGTGATTTGCTGGGTTTTTTCTTTTACATACCAGTAGCATATTGTAATTTTGTTGCATAATATATATCTAGTTGTGCTTTGAATTATGTGTGGAGATACATATGTGATAGTGAGAATGTGCAATTTATTGCGACCATTCAGTACATATATATTGATTTATATATTACTATAATTGACCTATTTTTAGCGTGTTCATAATACACCGCAATTCTCAAAACATATAAAAATACTGACATTTGATATCCTTGACCATACCAAAGAAAATGCTGTTATTTAAACGGTGGCAATAGATGACGAAAAGAGCATAGGTACTGTAATGATGAGCATTTCTATTAGAAAAGTGTCAATAATATATACAATGTATAGAGTTTAGATACACAAAAGTGTTGTGTTATGTTACATGTAGAATTTTCCCTCTTATTCATCTGCATTATGAATGCTAAAGTAGCCTGTTTTTATTCTGAATTACAGATAACATGCGTTGTGCTTTTGTTGGGTGCTATTTGCATGGTTCCTTGTTGCTACGAAAATTCACATATAATTGAATTTTTTGTATCTTTTGAATTACAAATACAGGTATGCGGTGTGGTTTACATGCTTTTCATTATATTTGAATTTTGTAAGGTCAACCAATGATGAGCACTTGTTTGCCCTAGAAGACAATTCAAAGTGATGTAATTATGAGTCTGATTGTCTGTTCGTTTGTTTCAAGACCGTTTGCTTGCTTTTGCCGAATTGTTTTATGTCCGGAAATTTTCAAACAGATTAGTTCAAAGTGGCACTGTTTAAATGAGAGAGTGAAAAATAGAGAGAGAGAGAGAGAGAGCATCCTATAAAGAAATAGAGATGGTGGAGAGAGAAGAGAGAGGTAGCTTTTAATTCAAGTACATGTGTAAGCGTTATCAGTATTCATATTCCACTTGTGTATCATATACGTAATATACTCCAGAATCATCTCAAGTTGTCCTTTAGAAAAGTCTAATTATACGTTGTCTAATTCTAAAGCGACTCGCTTGTTTTCCTTCATTACATGTCATACCAAACATTACATGTAGAACCCCTCTTGTCTAAGACATGGCGTTGCAATATCAATATTATACTAATGAAGTAGAAATTCAGATTCATGCAGTATAGAATATAATTGACAAGGATTAATTGATTCTTGTGTATTTTGTCCTAGTAATTTATATCCTGCTATAAGTGTATGAAATACAATTGACAGAAAGTGTCTGATGCTTTGTATGTGTATTCTATTGTAAAATTCATTGTTATCTGCCTATTATGCAATGCACAGCAAGTTATATAAGAGTAATAATTTTTCGTGCTCGGGACCGAGTCACACATTACAATTTCTGTGCTACATGAACATTTGGTAACCAAATGTAAAGAAACTTCATACTGTGTATTTGATGTTAAAGATCGACAATGCACGCATATTTTACATGAGGTTATCTCCTTTAACTCATTTAAGACTGTTCAACAGTATCCATTGTGTAGTTATGGAATCTTCAAATACTCGTTTTAAAAATGTACTCGAATCTCAATGTCCAATGAGATCACTCCATAAGGCATTTACAGAACATGAATTTGGGCATCTCACATAAAGTTGTGAAATTATCAAAATCTATATTCTGATCTAGTCATCCAAGAAAAGTATTAACACATAAACATTCAATACAGACCAATTTTGGACGTGTGAAATATTTTGTGTTTTAAAAATAGCTTGTCATAGATATTTTTATTCTGTATGAACATACATTCTTAGTAATGTTTCAGAGCTGCCAAACTGTATATTAGATAATGTGAAGTCGTACAACATATTTTGTTTTGATAATCTATATACATTTGTGGTTTAGGGTTTGTTACGTTGTTTTAAATACCTATGTATTGTGTTCTAGATCACTCGAACGAAACGTCCGCTTACAATTAATCAGTACATTACTGAAATGGAATATTCACTAGTAAATTACCGAACAGCTGTGCCAGGTGTTTTGGGGAAGAAAACAGGGAAGAGATGCAATCTCAATGGGGGGAGGGGGTCAAAATTTTCTACGTTTACATGAGTAATAATTTGAAAATATGTAGAATTGTGACATTATCCCCTTTTCAGAGTAATATTCGTAAAATGGAGATCTAATTTATATACTATACACTGTTCACATCATGACCTGCATTATAGTCCGAAGCCACGATGAGGAAGTGAGATGATTATGAGATTTGTTATATCAACAAAAATCAGACAACTGCTATTATAACCACATTTTGTTCTTTCGATTTGCTCCCTGTATGTCATGGCGATGCGCATACGAAATGTCTGTTTTCACTTTTTACTAGTGTATACAATTTTGTTCTAGAATCCAAGATTTCTAAGTCCCAGTATTTATCAATATTGTTATTTCTATCTTTATACATTATGCTTTATTTTGTATTCTTCATAGGAGTTATGAATGAGATTGATCACTGTTCGTTATCTTCACCTGTCTTAATACTTTCACAATCCTAGATTGACATGACTTTTGTGTGGATTTAAGTATAAGTGCATTCTTTATACATGTACATGTTTGTATTATGTGGATGGAAATAAAATAAAAAAATATATTGGCGTCTACATTAATCTAATTACAATGTAATGAGAAAGTCATATTGAAATGATTACAATGCTCTGAAGCATACATGTACATTGAAAGAGCAGCTGATTTATATTGTGATCTAGACATACATAGTATGTCTGTACTCTATCAGGGGGAGTCAGTTTGATTTTAGCTCACCTGAGCCGAAGGCTCAAGTGAGCTTTTCTGATCACATTTTGTCCGGCGTCCGTCTTTGTCTGTCTGTAAACTTTTCACATTTTCATCTTCTTCTCATGAACCACTGGGCCAATTTCAACCAAACTCGCCAAAAAGCATCCTTAGGTGTAGGGGATTCAAGGTTGTTCAAATGAAGGGCCATGTCCCTTTCAAAGGGGAGATAATCACAAAAATGCAACCATAGGGTGGGGTCATTTAAAAATCTTCTCAAAAACCACTGGGCCAGAAGAGCTGAAATTTACCTGAAAGCTTCCTGACATATTGCAGATTCAAGTTTGTTCAAATCATGGCCCCCGGTGGTAGGATGGGGCCCCAAAGGGGGATCAAAGTTTTACATACAAATATATAGGGAAAAACTTTAAAAATCTTCTTCTCAGGAACCACTGAGCCAGAAAAGCTGAGATTTACATGAAAGCTTCCTGACATAATGCAGATTCAAGTTTGTTCAAATCATGGGCCCCTTGGGTTGGATGGGGCCACGATAGGGGATCAGAGTTTTACATACAAATATATAGGAAAAATCTTTAAAAATCTTCTTCTCAAGAAACACTGAGCCAGAAAAGCTGATTTTTACATGAAAACTTTCTGACATAGTGCAGATTCAAGTTTGTTCAAATCATGGGCCCCTGGGGGATAGGATGGGGCCCCAAGGGGGGATCAAAGTTTTACATACAAATATATAGTGAAAAACTTTTAAAAATCTTCTCAAGAACCACTAAGCCAGAAAAGCTGAGATTTACATGAAAGCTTCCTGACATAATGCAGATTCAAGTTTGTTCAAATCATGGGCCCCTGGGGTTGGATGGGGCCACAATAGGGGATCAAAGTTTTACATACAAATATATAGGAAAAATCTTTTTCTCAATAACCACTTAGTCAGAAGAGCTTATATTTACAAGAAAACTTTCTGACATAGTGCAGATTCAACTTTGTTCAAATCAAGGCCCCTGGGGGGTAGGATGGGGCCACAAGTGGGGGGGGGGGGTCAAAGATTTACATACAAATATAGGAAAAAGCTTTTAAAATCTTCTCAAGAACCATTGAGCCAAAGAAGTTGACATTTACATGAAAGCTTTCTGACATAGTGTAGATTCAAGTTTACAAAGGGTAAATGTAGTTTGGGCCATAATAGGGACCAAGGTTTTACATGCAAATATATATGGAAAGTCTTCAGATATGGGCCAAGGTGAGCGATGTGGCCCATGGGCCTCTTGTTATATTGTCCGTCTGTGCATGTCACAAAATATTGTGAACAACAGCTTATGGGATATACTTTAAAACATTTTTGTACTATACTTCATTGATATTTGTAGATGTGTATATTGCTGGGACATGAGGATCCTAAAATTATTTTCCTAAAAGTTAATGGATTTAAGATGGGTGGAAGATGTAAAATAACTTGTGAACATTTCTTTTTTATCTGATAGACTTGAAACCATGTACAGTGCTTCATTGTAATTTGTAGAGCATATTGTCAGGACGTGAGAATCTAATTATTTTCCTTAAAAGTTATAGTGGATCTAAGAGTGGTGGAGGATGTAAAATAGCTTGTGAACACTTCTCGTATATGACTTATCTGGTAGATTTAAAGTTTTTTGTACAATGCTTCATTGCCATTTGTAGATGTGCATATTGTCAGGACAGGAGGATACAATTATTTTCCTTCAATTCATTTTGTATCTAAGAGGATGTAAAACAGCTTGTGAACACTTCTCCTATATGGCTTATATTTTGTACAGTACTTGACTTTTACATTTAATGATGTTCACGTTGTTCTGACCCAATGATCTAATATTTCCCTACATGTTACATGTAACAGTGGGTCATAGAGGAGTGTTTAATAGTTCTTTTTATATATACAAGGATACGTTTACTTCTTTGAACAGCATAACTGTCATTAGTTACAACGAAATTGGTCACACATATATCGAATAATTTCTTCATTTTCCCTCAATACACAAAGAGCAGTTCATAATATATATGTTCCTTCTCATACATTTTCCTCCATGCCATGCTGTACATTATGGGAGGGAGTATAATCTGGAGCACTTTGAATCTGGGAGGCGGGGAGGCATTTGTTTAATAATAAAATCGGACTCAAATCGAGTATTAATTAATTAATTATATATAGGGAAGTCGTTGTGGCCGAGTGGACTTATGCACTGATTTGACAGTCTTGTTAGGCGGTGGGTGCCGTAGGTTGCTGGTTCGACCCCGGGGTGGGGTGAACATTTTCAGTACCTAGTTGTGATTATTTAGTGCTTTATATATATATATATAGTTTTTTAACATATATGAATATAGGTTTTTTTCTTCTTTCTTCTTTATATTTATTTACTGATCAAAATTCTGATACCTGTGGATTGTTATCCGTTAGCCTTTTGGTAAGCCATTTAAGAATTGTTTAAAAACTGTAATATATTTTGCTTATATAAGCTATGCATATACGTGCATTTTTAGCTTGGTGGTGGTAGTGGTAAACACTTGCCTGTTGCATGTCACGGGAAGGGTGGGGGTGGGGGTCCATTCCCCTTTTATATGAAATAATTGCAAGTAAATGTATTCATCAATATCTAAATATTTCAATTTATATGAATTGAATATCCTTTTTCCTCCTCTTTTTTTGCTTGTGAAAAGTCTCAATCTCTGATCGCTTGATACACACACACACAAATACAATTTCAATACTACAATAATTAATACAAATTAAGTTTCATTTCTATTTTTTTTTTCTGCTATGTGAAAATCTTAATTTTTAGTCTTTGCCATTAGTGATTTGTTCACTGCAAATATTAATCCTTTTGGGGATCCGGAACATAATAGGTAACGTAGCTTAATGAAATATATGCTCCCTTGCATGCATGTTGTAAGATGCAGGGGTGGATCAATGAATCACGGTTAAGGGGCGCAACTTCATAAGTCTTGGGGACGCCTTGATACCCCCAGTGGGCGGTCCAGTGCGAAACCCTGGTGGGGGCCCAGGGAGCTCCTGAATTTTACAGATTTTATAGGGCTTGAAAAATGTTCCCTACATGTATGCAGTCATTTCTACCATTTTCTATCTGCCTTGATAAGGTGAAATTAATCAAATGACGCAAATTTTAAGGGTTTTTGGAAAAAAATATAAGTTCTCCCAATAAAAGTAAATAATTCAATGAATCAAAAGATTTTGTCATTTATTTCTCTGAGAGTGGAAGAAATTAGTGCTTCTATTATCGTTTACATTATTCTAAACAAGAGACCACGGTTTACCTTCAATTTGAAAATTTTAGGGTGGGGGGGGGGTAGCTGCGCCCCTCCCCTTAAATCGACTAAGTTGTTGCTGTTATGGACACGGTTTTTCCATCGTGAATCAATGCTCGAGCGATTTCCTTTACTAAATGACTTTTACCGGTACCGTTCTGCCTCAAAACCAATATACAGGGCCGTAAATTAACCTTCAATTTGGAGGAGGCAGGAAATTAGGCGGGGGTCTGGGGGCCACCCAGGCCCCCAGACGCTGAGCACATTTTGTGCACACTGAACACATTTCGTGCAAAATCCTTGATTCTAGGGCCTTCTAAGATGTTACTTGACTAACTCATTCTAAAAGAAAGATTTGGAATGCTTTTTAAGGGAGGTATCATGTTCTTAGTTATTGGAAACAACATAAATTCTAATGAACTTTAAATTTTAATTTTTTTTGGCTCAAAAGTTGGAGGAGGCAGCTGCCTCCTCCGCCTCCATGTAATTTACGGCCCTGATATAAAATGGCCATTCTTCGCCTTGTCAAAAATCAGCTGTTGCGTTGTTGTCAACGACATGACATTTACCTTCCAGTTTGTGAGCTTACTTAGTAATCAATCAAATTGCGTTCTAATATTTTGATCTTACGACGGGAAGTTGTTGTAGGCGATGGATCGTCTGAAAATGTTAAACGGTAGGAATCGATGAATAAACAAGTAGTTTACAGACATGGGGCTTCGTGTAAGATGCTGAAAACGATATACCAGCAAGGACAATGTCTTTTAAAGCGACTTATATCACAAAAGTGAGGATGAATAGCGAACTAATCGTAAAATGAGACTTGAAGCGAGAGGTGTCCGAAATCTAGTTAGGTACCTTGTGGTATTATTAAGGAGGGGGGATTCATGTATGAAACAAGTGCCTGTGAGGATGCTTCATTTAAAGCAAGGTAACTTAAAGATAAGATAATTTTAAAATGTGAAGATTCATATACATGTAATACCCCCGCATATTTTCAAAAATGAAAGGTGTTACATGTACTTATATTTACGTTCTATTTTCATTTCTTTCGAAGGATGCCCAGCCGTTAAAGTCGTACTATATTCATCAAGGTCCATACGCCCACTATTCACATCAATGAAGAAAGATATAGAAGTCAAAAACATTACAAAAGTAAATGTTGACCTATGATTACGGGAAACCCAAATGCTGCCTTTGATGTGTTCTATTGTATGGTGTCCCCATGGAATTTCTACACGCATACATATTATATAATTGTCAAAAGAATGTTTTAACTTTCAATCCTACAGAAGCAGGTTGTACTAAAAAAAAAAGAAACCCAACTCATTATCACAAGTTAGTTACTCGTTAGATTGATATCTCGTTATAACGAGTTAGTTATTTCGTTATAAGGACTTAGTTATATGTTATATTGATTTAGTATTTCATTATATAACGAGTTAGTTCGTTCGTCACAAGGAGTTAGTTATTTGTTATATTGATTTAGTATCTCGTTTTAACGAGTTACTGTGGGGATCCTGGTTAGAATAGGTTCTCAGTACCCCCTTGCCTGTCGTAAGAGGCGACTAAATGGGGCGGTCCTTCGGATGAGACCGCGAAAACCGAGGTCCCGTGTCACAGCAGGTGTGGCACGATAAAGATCCCTTCCTGCTCAATGGCCGTAAGCGTCGAGCATAGGTATACGTTTTGCAGCCCTTCACCGGCAATGGAGACGTCTCTATATGAGTGAAATATTCTCGAGAGGGACGTTAAACAACATTCAATCAATCAATAACGAGTCATTTATTAGAAGGAGTTACATATAGCTATGTATCTGGTTATTTCGAGTTAGTATCTTTTTATAATGAGATAGTTATCTAGCTATAACGAGTTTAATTAGTTTCACTATAATGAATTGAGTTAGGATGGCGATATGACGACTTAGTTATCACATTATATCAAGTTAGTACATGCATCTTGTTTACATGTAGTTATCTCGTTACGAAGGGTTAACATCTTGTTTAAACAATTATCTCCTTATTTATTTCGTTTTAACGATTGAGATCTCGCTATAACGAGTTTTAAAATTATCTCGTTATGATGAGATCATTCGTTCTAACGAGATATTGAATTCGTTTTACCGATACACCAAATGCAACTCGTTTGAAAATGAGGTAATTAATTCGTTTGAAGAAAATATAAACTTACAATGAGTTAATTATATTATGTTTCTACTTGTGTAAAAATGAGTTTATCCGGCTTTAATTCTAATCCATTAAAAAAAATGCAATTCTTTCTATTAAAATAGCAAGATTTCCCACATTTTAGGAGGTTGCATTCGAGTTAAATTTTGTCAAAACATATCTAAGATATATGAATATTTCTTATGAAAACTCCCGTGGAGATCCGGGTTAGAATGGGTCCTCAGTACCCCTTGCTTGTCGTAAGAGGTGACTAAATGGGACGGTCCTTCAGATGAGATAAGAAAAACCGATGTCCTGTGTCACTGCAGATGTGGCACGATAAAGATCCCTCCCTGCTCGAAGGACGTAACCGTCGAGCATAGGCCTAAATTTTGAAGCCCTTCACCGGAAGTGGTGATGTCTCCATATGAGTGAACTATTCTCGAGTTAAACAATAGTCCATCAATCAATCAATGCATATGAAAAGATGAAGACAACGAACAGTGGTCAATCTCATAACTCCTATAAGGAATTTAGAATAGAGAGCTGGGCAAACACGAACCCCTAGATATACCAGAGGTAGGATCAGTGCCTAGGAGGAGCAAGCGTCCCCTTCCGACCGGTTACACCCGCCATGAGTCCTATATCTTGATCAGATAAACGGAGCAATTCGTAGTCAGAATCAGTGTGCCAAGAACGGACAAACAATTTAACCCAATGACGGGTTTTAATAGCAAACTAGTCGTTATAATGAGCATATAAATTGCGAAATGCTGACTTTAAACGGTACTATTGAAAACGCTGTAACAGCAACTTGTTTGTCAGTAACCTGCCTCTACACGGAGTTCAAAAGGAAAACGTTTTATTTTCAGGATAATAGAAAACTTTTCCTTATTATATGAAATACAACCCAACAAGAGGTTGCATTTTCATTGAAACTGGACTACGAAAACTACAACAGGACATACACTTAAATTATCTATCCCTTTGCGACATAACGGAAAACGGATAACCTTTTACCTGATCAAGATGTTGGGCTCATGGCGGGTGTGAACGGTCGACAGGGGATGCTTACTCCTCCTAGGCACCTGATCCCACCTCTGGTATATCCAGTGGTCCGTGTTTGCCCAACTCTCTATTTCGTGTTGCTTATAGGAGTTATGAGATTGACTACTGTTATCTTCAGCTTTCCACAGATTCTTGAATTGATGGAGTGCTTTGGAATATATATCATGGGAAATCCTAGACGTATTGTATGACATTGTACTTAAAACACTACAGTCTCGCCTGGCTTTGCCCCCTCCAGATTAAAGGTCAATTTACGGCCTCGTTGAATTGAAAAAAAATACCCACCTACTAAAAGTTTTACACCCAACTTGAAACGTTTATTTGTATTTTGCCCTGTACAGGTTAAGTAGCTTCCAAAATCATGCATGATGTATGGCATTTGTAAGCGTATTTTGAAAACCCCATCTGCAATAAAACCTGATATATAACCATGGCTATCAGACGTTATATATAGCCTATGTTCCTGTAGTTACTGTCTACTAGTAACAATTTTGTTTCAGTTTTAATTAGTTGGTGACTGTATAAAGTAGCCTGCAGTATCCTCTCAGAACGGATACAATTCTATTAAAGAGACTGATTCACAATTTTCAGCAAAAGTTTGTTTTTCGTTTTCAATGATCAAAATCTACTGTCTAAAGTGTTTAAAAGGTTTCACAAAACATTAAGGTTATACATTATCACAAAAGCTCATTTTAGAGAATTTATTTGTTTTGTAAAGAAAGATTGCAGTATTGTATTGTTTACGAATTTTTGAAACGAAATCGATATCGATATAAGTTTACCATATCTATCACATTTCAAGTATTCTTTAGGTAAAATGTGTTATCTAAAAGCTAAATTTGCGACTATGCAAAATTAAGATGCTTTATGTTACAAAATTAATATTGCATTGGTTTGTTTATAATCATAAAAAGACTCGAGTCTTTGTTTACATAACAGAGTAAAGGTTAAAATATTGCTTTTATCCTTGCATCCAGAAGGTAAAAAATTTGGCTGTCAACATTAAATAAGTTATATTTTTAATATTTAACATAGAAAATGAACAAAAATATTTTTTTTTCAAAAATTGTGAAACAGTCCATTTAAATAAAGAACGAATAAGAAATGCTGTTCAATTCTCAGTAATCGCAAGCAAAATCTGTACTACGTTGTAAATCTTTAAAATCATGACTATAATAAATTTCCGATCGATTTAAAGTTACCCGTATATGTTTATTACTGAATGCCTCACAATACCTCAAGGACACTTTGTATACATGAGTGATTTTTAAAACTGATAACGTGAAAGGGAACCAGTTTACATACACAAGTACGGAAGCCGATAGGTGCCAAGGTATAGAATTAATATTTATTTAACTGGCGGCCGCCAGTTATTTTATCTGGCGGCCGCCACTTATTTTATATATGGCGACTGCCAATTGCAAAAACAATGTAATTCGTATCGCTGAGTGATTATTTTGGAAAGATTTAGAATGGTACGCAAACACGCAGCATCGTTTTTCAAAGTGCATAGGAACAGTCGGAGGAGAAATTGTCTTCTACAATTGTTGACAAGCAGAAAAGGAACCTAAAATGTCTCTTGTCCAAACTTCGTACTCCTAAAGTTGAGGGAGGGAGCTCCGTTCATCCTTCAATTGATCAGTTCATTCATTATTCCATTTTTACCATTCATTACTACCACCAAAAGAGTGGGGTGGGGGCCAATTAATCTTATTTCACATGTGAAAATAATTTAGTTTAAATGTGAAAATAATAGAAATTGAACGTTCAAATAAATGGAGGGTCAGCCCTGTGGTTCTACGTATTTAACAGTACAATCGAAAAACAATAATTTAATGTATATATATCACATACATATTACTAAGCATTGGGGATGGATTGCATCCCTTTCATTTTGAGAGAGAGATAGAGAAAGAGAGAGGAATTGAATAACTGGTGACAGCCATAAAAATGATTTAAATTGAGTGGCGGCCGCCATATAAATTAAGTGGCGGCCGCCAGTTAAATTAACTGGCGGCCGCCATATAATTAACTGGCGGCCGCCAGATAAATTAACTGGCGGCCGCCAGTTAAATTAAGTGGCGGCCGCCACATAAATTAAGTGGCGGCCGCCATATAAATTAACTGGCGGCCGCCACTTAATTTATCTGGCGGCCGCCAGATAATAAGTGGCGGCCGCCAGTTAAATTAAGTGGCGGCCGCCACATAAATTAAGTGGCGGCCGCCAGTTAAATAAATATTAATTCTATACCCTGGCACCTATCGGCTTCCGTACACAAGTGACTGTACACCCATTAGTTACCTTGGTATTAGATCAGCATAAACGAAGTGGATATAGAAGTAGGTTAATCTAAATTCGACTTTTTAACACATTATTGTATACCTTATGTCAAACACTCTATTTTCATATTCAAGAGGTATTTACTTAACAGTAGAATGGTCATTTGTCATTTAACCGATAATGTTTCTATAAATAGAAAGCCCCTTGTTTAATAACACTGTCCGTGTTTTTCATTTTTAGTTCATGCGTTTGGTATGACGGATCTCTCGGTTCTATTGAAGTAATTTACGGCATATAAGACAAAATGGCTGCAAAAGACCAAGCACAACATATCATAGTTTGTGAAAAGTGTCAAGGGCCTGTTGAGTTCATTTGTGTTCCCTGTGATATAAAACTATGCGGAGAATGCTCTCTGAAACATATGCGCACAAAATCAAAACGAGGCCATGAACTAAGAGAATATTCCCGCTCCGTATCTCAGCAGTGTGATATACACCCGAGTGCCGTGTCTGAATTTTATTGCAAATCCTGTTCCCTCCCACTTTGCACTGAGTGCATTGTTACAAATGATCACAAGCTCCACGATCTATCATCAATGTCTTCCATTACTGCTTTGTTTGAAACCTTAATAGAAGAAGAAAGTACAGAATTACGAACAAAAGTGAAAGTTAACTTTGAAAAGCGTATTGAGGATCTCAAGGAATACCTAACCATTGTTGCTAAACATTGTGAAATGGTCCGAGATGATGTTACACAATGGGGAGAGAATTGGAAACGTGAGATTGCTATCCTCGTTGAATCTCTTCATCAAGAAATTAAATCTGCAGAGATAGAAGCCACACGCATCCTGAAACAGCAGACAGACCAGATGGAACAGAACATACAGGACATAGAAGACGCATTGAAGGATTATGAAGATGTCAAAATGTCGGAAAACTCAAAGCTTATCGTCAAATTTCAATCCCAGATTGACAAGCTCAGTTCACTGCCTACCCTAAGAAGAATTTACGTTCCAAAATTCCTTCCCGCAAATCAGAAGTTACAATCTATTTTTCATACATCCCTTGGGAAGTTGATTCTTGAAGATTACTATGCCGTCAAAGAACTTGCAGAGCCTTTGAAGATTAGAACATCCAAAGAAAGTAAGAGATATAAACTAAGAATTAATATCATAAACATTCACTATCAATAAAACTCCAATAATAAGAAAATTAAATCTATAATTTTCTGTCTACATAAGAGTGTCTATTTTGCATTAATCGTGTTCTCATTCATTTTCTCAAATCTAGTTTTTTCAGTTGTCAACCAACTGCATGGGGAAATATTTAGCAACCACAAAGACCGTTGTGATGCAAATCAGCTCTCCATTGAAAGTTATCAAAAGTGTCAAGTTTCGCTGCATCCCAAACTTCTTCTTGGCTTCCAAAATTCGACGTTTTTTCAAAAGAGTGTAGAAAACTTCTTGACAAATTTCAAAGCCAAACCACTTTGGTCAGAAAGCAAGCGTCATGGCGAGAATGCGCATCTAATGATGCAAAGTACACACGTTATTGCAGATTCGGGTGTTTTTTGGAAAGAGACTGTCTCTGATGCATTGACAAACTACCTACGTGAATGGGAAGTTAACAGTATTGCTGTACCTGAATATCTCTGGGATACAATGGCTGACAAAATAAAGAAAGTTTGGATTTTTAACCCAGAAAAAGTTCTATGTCAATGTAGCAAAAAAGAACATCAGGTTTTTGTCATTGGCAATACTGAGGACGCTGTGGAATTAACAGTGAGAATTAAAGAAATTCTGAATCATACTTATCTGAAATATCTGAAACACACATAAAAGTCCTCGTGGTATCAGCTGATCGGAGTCGTATATAGAGGAATATATCAAATATTTTGATTGTTATTCTTTTCGTACATATATACATTGGTTGTGTTAATGGTGACATTATTCACGAAATGAACTTGACATTAACTTAAGATTATATGAGAAGCTTGTGTTAAAATCAGATCTTAACTGCTTGTTTTTATCGTTTAAATAAAATGTAAGTAGTTTTCAGGGTAGTACTATATTTTGATCTCCCTTTTCTAGACTTTGGATGCAAACGGACATCTCCCCATGTCATAGAATCAATGTTCGGGGCATCTACAAGACCCTCGCCTGTTTTTTTAATTTTTTTATTGCCTTCCCTAAATTAATTGTAATTGTAACTAAAAGATTTATATAGCGCCCTATCAACATTAGTTCTCTAAATCGCTTTACAAATGTGAGATAAAAGATAATATAAATTCGATGTGAATATTCATAGTGTCAAAATTAAAATGCATAATTATTTTTATTAATATATAGCGTCTAATGTAATGCCTTGCATGCAATTACCATAATGACATATAACACAATTTAAAATCACTAGGAATAATTAAATACATAGAAAGGACATAAGTATAATAACAAGCTACGGTTCAAGTAGTAACTAAAGTTTGTTTTACCACAAAACAATCACCGATTAAAAGTTAATTTAAAAAAGATGCGTTTTGAGGTCCGCTTTGATACTAGGCAATGGAGTACATTATCTGAGTTAAGTTCCAGAGACTCGATGCAACATTACACAAATGTCGATCCCAAAATGTTTTCGTACGTGTTCGAGGTACCCGGGGAAGATATATATATTCGGATGTTAGTGATCGTGTGGGATTGCAAAGTGTAAGAATATCCTTTATGTAAACTGGAGATAGATTGTTGAGAGATTTGAAAGTATGAAGAAGGATCTTATATTGGATTCTGTATTCAACTAGGAGCCAGTGAAGATCTGTTAGAGCAGGAGTAATATGGTCGGATTTTATTTAGCGTATTAAGAATCTTGCAGCTGTGTTTTGTGCCCTTTGACGTTTGCTGGTGTGTTTAGAATGGACACCATAAAGCAATGCATTTCCGTAATCTAATACGGTTGTAACTAACGAGTTTTCTAGAGTTTTACATGTTTCAGCATTCATAAATGGACGGATACAGCCCATTCTGCGAATGTTCACACATACTGAGCGGGAATTAGAGAGACAGTATTTTTCCATGGTAAGGGATTTGTCAAAATATACGCCCAAAATGTTTTACGAAAGATGATTCATTTACAACACAGTCATCAAATTTAAAGGTCAATTTACGACCTAACTGGGTTAAGCATATACCTACTTAAACTTTTAAACTCAGCTTGAAAATTTCGTCTATTTGGTACTGTATATAGGTTAAGAAGCTTGCAAAATCATACATGGACTATTTATTTAAAGAGATTTTACAGAAATTAATGATATTTTGTATAAAACTGACATATTTGTTCCCACATCTCAACAAAATATATTGTAATTAATATATTTATGTACACCACGATGTACATTATAGCAAATATTAAACGTAAAATTGATGAATATCATGATCTCAAAAAAAAAAATAAAAAAATGTATGATCAGATTTAAAAAAACAAAACACGTAATGAACGAAATTATCCAGAAATTGATACATTTAAAAAAAAAGAAAATTCAACCTAGGATCTCATAATTTGGACTTTTTAGAAGAAAATTGATATTGACTATTTGACACTTTCCGCACGTGACTTCATCATATTTGACATTTAACCCCCAGGTACGACCTTGACCTTCGTTATGCTTTAAGACAAATACTGCTTATACATGTGTCCAAATATCAGGTATCTACTAAGACCGGCGAACATTACGTGGCAAAAAATGAAATGTACGTATTACTTAAAAGGAGGCAGCTAAATCTCACAATGAAAAAGATACAAGAAATATTCTGACTCCCCAGACCTCCAGTATGTTGGATGAACATACATATCATGGATTATATTGGTTTGTTCAGAACACCATTGTATATTAGTATTATGGAGATTTCATTAATTATATTAACGAATTTAAGAAGATATCAGTGAAAACTGATTCTACGGGTGCTTAGTACTGCCTTAAACAAATGCAAATGCGCAATGTTAGTCCGAGGGAAATAGATATACACTGTTCCTACCGGTAGACGTTCAGATAAATTTTGACGCTGAGGGAAAAAACCCGAAAAAAACTTTCATAAGCCGACTGTCTTTTCAATTATCTCATAAAGACATTTCTACTTTGTCTGAAATTATGTACTAAAGTGTATTGCATCCATTCCATCTCCTTTGCAGAGTGAACAGTGTCATATCAACTATCAGAACGGAATATGATATCGATAGACGTAATATTATTCAAACAATTACTGTTACGTCACAATTTTGGTTTGATGTCATAATACACATGCGAAAGTGATGATCGGTTTTGAACAGTTTAAAGATTTTTTCTCATGGCTCCCAGTGAGTCTACTGTTTTTCAAAAACAGAAAAACGATTTTTTGCGCACTTAGGAAGTTGTGATCCTTAAAACAGGGCAATCTTTCCGACGTACATACGATAAATATGAAATCTCAAACACTGTAATTGTTTTATAATTCTTCGATCATGGATTTCTGAATGTTTGTTTTTGACGTCATTAAAATGTGTAAAGAAAACTAAGTATATACACATTGGTAACGGAACTTTATTCTTAGTCAGGGTGCAAATGCATTCAGTTTAATATAACGCAGATAATGTACCTTAGCAGTAAAATTTATTTTGAATACTTCACTGTTTTGTGCATCCGAAGTTACAAACATCTTTTCCCGCATCTAAAATAGAAACTTTTTTCGCTACTTGTTATGAGTTTCCGTTTTCAACTTCTTGACTAGTATGCACAGGGCCGTAAATTACATGGAGGCGGAGGAGGCAGCTGCCTCCTCCAACTTTTGAGCCAAAAAAAATTAAAATTTAAAGTTCATTAGAATTTATGTTGTTTCCAATAACTAAGAACATGATACCTCCCTTAAAAAGCATTCCAAATCTTTCTTTTAGAATGAGTTAGTCAAGTAACATCTTAGAAGGCCCTAGAATCAAGGATTTTGCACGAAACGTGTTCAGTGTGCACAAAATGTGCTCAGCGTCTGGGGGCCTGGGCGGCCCCCAGACCCCCGCCTAATTTCCTGCCTCCTCCAAATTGAAGGTTAATTTACGGCCCTGATGCACAAAACACACCTTAAACTGACACATGTTACATGATCACCCCTCCCCTTTTTATCGTTAGTTAAGCATGCACACACAAGAAGAAAATCAATTATGTCATTTACAGTGTACTATGTTAGAAAAATTGTATCTATAAAAGTATGTAACTGTGTGTGTAAACTTGACGTCAAATGTTCTAGCGACAGAAAATCCCTAAAGAAGAGTTGGATTCCAAGACAAATAGCAAAACACTGATGGAAAATACGTGAACATATTGAGGATGAATGACAACATGGGAAACGTAGCGAGTCTCTACATACTGATTTTGACTACGGATTACTTCGTTTACCTGATCAAGATATTGGGCTCACGACGGATGTGACTGGTCGACAGGCGATGCTTAGTCCTCCTAGACACCTGATCCCACCTCTGGTGTGTTCAGGGGTCTGTGTTTACCCACTCTCTATTTGGTTTTATTTGTTGAAATTGATTACTGTTCGTTATGTTCACCTTTCATGGACATCAGTTAAAAAGAGGAGAAGATTAAAAAAATGCATAACAAGAGGGAGGTGAAAGGTATAGCTAAGATCTGGGGACAACTACAGAAAAAAGGCCACTGACAAACAGGAAGGGAGTTACTATTTAAAGGCTTATATAATCCATTTACCTGATCAATATATACGTCAACTTCCCATATTATATTGTAGCATTCCACCATCACCTGCATGATGGTGGAATACTTAAGAGTGTGCTCTGCATATGATCAGTTTCTAAACTGAGACAGACTACTGACAAACAAGTTGATTATACAGGGATTTCAGCAGTCTCGTTCAAAGTCAACATGGGTCAAATGTTGCCTGACGTGTTTCATATCGATTGTTGGGCCGTTCATGATACAATGCTTTTGACTACGGATAACTCGAAGGCTAACTACGGGTTTGATAAGGCGACAAAGTATATTTGTTTCTTCTGAACGCCTGGTCCCGCCTCTGATCCAGGGGTCCATGTTTGCCCAACTCGCTATCTTTTATATATGAAATATAGGAGTTATGAGATTGATCACAATTCATTACCTTCACCTTTCATTAATACTCGCCTACAAACAAATAACTTAATGAACTGAGATTCAGCGAGTGAAATAATCAAATGTTTGAAATTATTAATACAGGTAACAAATTCGAATTATAAGAATCAAAGATTCTTATTTAAGAATTTATCGATGTGTAACCTCCCAACATGTTTCTCACCAACTTAATATAAAAGGGCTTTTCACTCACTGTGAGTGAGATTTCCAGAGCTAGCACATCAAATTCTTCAAAATGTATGTTTAATGCTTTAATGAAGTAAAATAAAATATAAAAAAAATTCCCAATATAAATCTGAAACTGGTTCTTAACAATGACACGGTCTGAAATATAGAAAGCTAGGGAATGCGGAAATTTGAAACCCAAGGGATCGGGACCAAGCTGGGTGTTAAGGTATCCCGAAATATTTCTATATTCCGAGATAGCTATTATGCTATTGTTGACGTATAAGAGTAATGTGTTTACGTGTTTTGTCCAAGTTCTAAATTGAACTCTCTTATAGGCTTTATAATCTACTCTGTAACCTACATAATATTGTACTTTCGTTTTCGATTGTTGAGCTTGGACTTCCTTTATTTATATCTTAAGAATCCCTCTAATATGGGAAGTGGATTTTCCAAGTATTCGCTATTGATTTTATCAGTTGACGTGAATGACTACATGTTTACAGCGATTTGTTACTACGCCGAATACAATAGTCACTGCAATGGGGTATTTTGCATTTGCTTTGTGGATCACAGTTTAAAATGTGCATGATGTACACATGTAAGTTGCACACTTTGATTTTAGTAATGTTTCGAAAAAAGTTGAATTAATCGTTCATTTTCTCGTAGGTTAGGTTATAAACAGTATATTAATAGAGATGTCGGTCATATGATCGGGTCTTCATGCATTCAAGCTTCATGTTCATTTATACTCCATTATGTCTAATATATTGAAAAGCTCCTCTAAGTCACACTTTTTCTTGGTCGTGAATTTGCCCGGACATTGGCATGTATGAACGAAATACCAGTAGTTTGAGGCTTGCATGCACAGGTATGTAAGTATGGACTTGTTAGTGTTTAATTGTACAACTTATCAGGTGTATGGATTCTAGGTATGTTTTTGTGGAATGGGGATTTAATTGTGTTGAACACCGATTCAGAGGAATTACACTTGTAGGTAAGCCTATTGTGTTTCGTTATTCCCCCAAGGCTTGAGTAGGAACCCACTTTTTGCCTTTATATCGCCCGACATTGACTTGGTACACATTAAAACTATTACTAATATGTGCTGATTCACCATCAATACGTACTGTTAACATTTAGGTAAAGTTTTAAACATATTACGTGGATTATGAACGAGTTGAAGTGAGAAGTATAAATTCCAGATATTTTGGAATCATTAATCTATCAATATCCAATATCCTGTAGAATATATATTATTATTACTCTTATTGTTTTAATTTGGTCACTCTACTGCACAACCTAATATCTTTCATTTACGTGTATATTCGATGGGCATAATAAAATACACAAGATGCTCTTTGTTCAATATTGTACACGTAAACAAAGATTCAAGTTTAGTAGATTCTAAAACCTCCATGTGCTTCCATACCTATTTATCCAAGGGTTAGGCTTTTTATTGATCCCTAGGTATAATATGTCGAGTTTTTTTTTCAAAGGGTAACAGATAAAATGCAGATAGCATTACCTGACTTTTCGCGAACTTCCCAGCAACGGTAAATCATCTCTTGGGAGGAAGGATGTCGGAAAGGAGTGGAGACGATAGAACGAATATTGTCCATGTGTCAGAACCACGGAAAGAGACACAAGATCCGGGGGATTTATTACATGAACCCCGAAGTATCAGTGAGATAAAAAACAATCTGTTTTCTGCGTCACCACATGATTCTGGTGATGGTGCAGAAAATTTAGCAGTTTGCTCTGAGAACAGTCAGCAACTTTATGCCCCAACGACTGCTCCGGATTCTTCCACTTCTTTTGGTTTTTCTGTTCATGATCCAACTGTTGATGACTTGGAGCACACATCTTGCTTTGACCACCTAGAGGAGAGAGCACGCGCCCATTCCTGTACCGATTCACATAGTTCGGGATATGTAGAATCGGATGATAGTGAACATGTTTATGTTGAAAACCCATCTCCTCATAACGAAGATGTGGTTCGTCATGCATTGATTCAACGGACCACCAGTGGCACCAGCAGTTTAAGCAGCAGTCTCAACAATGATTTTATGAGATGCCTGTATGACAGGGAGTGTTATATATCTGAATGTAAGATTTACCCTCAATTATTTACAAACTTCTCTCCATCGAAGATGTGTCCTTTGTTTTCAGGTGTTAAATTTTTTGTTTACAGGTGGTAAGTGCAAGATGCTGAGGGAAGCATCCCCCTCCAAAGAGTCGATTGAATTTTGGGACGAAGTTGAGATTTGTGGGGGTGACGATAGAATAAAATGTCACAGTAAGGTAAGACAAAATCAACGATTTCCTTCCACCGTGAATTTAGTTGATCTGTAATTTTCATGTACGCACGTAAACAATCACGCACGCACCCCCACAAATATATTATTCTTTTTTTTTAAATTGGCGATATTTTGTCTGATGAGTACATGATCTATTTTGTTAACTTCACGAAATCCGGAAATTGTTGTATTTTCTTTTTAGATGTATTATTGTACAAAAACTTTTAATCTGTTGGATATACATATGATAGGAAAAAATGCTTTTTTTGTTGGCGTTTGATTGGATGATAATGTTTCTAAACACGAAAATATTTTGAAATTTGAAACCGTACAAATTGTCATGTGCCAAGTCAATCTCCTTACATTGATTTTAATGAGTCATGTGCTAGGGACTATAAATACATCATTTTATCTTTATATGCCTATCATAAGTGTGTTATGATATGGTTAAGTGTTTTTACTGTCTGTCCATTCGTCTACATCTATGGAGATATGTCACAACATTGTTGGTCAGATAAAACGACGTTACTCAGTTAAGTAATCTTGTTTTTCATAGTCAAAGGTTAAGGTCAAATTTACATCAACATATTGTATATGCACAAAACAAGGTAGCAAAGTACGATTTAGTTCAAACTAGGACAATCAAGCTTGATACGCATATCAAACCATCATAAATAGAAGGTACAATGTTTTTGTGTTTCTGTTGTCAGTCTGAATACCAGCATACTAATAAGGCTAGGCTTTTAAAACTTGGTGTACATGTTCCAACGGTGCTGATGCTATGTCTATCCAAAAATTGCTTCTGATAAAGCTATACTTTATTAGAGTTATGTTTTCATCACAGAACCAGCAACTGTTAAGGGTTAACAAGAATCTATCACAGAACTAATAATTGTAAGGGCTGAAAAGGATATATTATAGACCTAATAACGGCAAGTGTTAACAAGAATATATTCTAGAAAACATAACTGGGAGGATTAACCAGAATCATTTACAGAACCAATAACTGAAAGAAAAACGTGACGATAACGAACAGTGATTAATCTCATAACTCCTATAAGCAATACAGAATAGAGAGGGCTAACACGGACCCCTGGACACACCAGAGGTGGGATCAGGTACCTAGGAGGAGTATCTCCTGTCGACAAGTCAAACTAGCCGTGATCAGGTAAACGGGGTTATCCGTAGTCTAAATAGGTGTGCCAAGAACGGCCTAACAATCGATATGAAACACGTCAGAAAGCATTTGACCCAATTATATAATGTATTGACAAATTAGATCGTTAGAACGACCATATAATTTGTGAAATGTTGACTTTAAACAAGACTGTTGAAATCCCTGTACCATCAACTTGTTTGTCAGTAGCCTTCCTCGATTTGAAAACTGACGATACGCAGAACAAGCTCTTGCCTATCGAATCAGTTGAGAGATATAAACACCATATGCGGGCGATAATGGAGTATTGCTACATAAATATGGGAAGTTGTCGACGGAGAAGCTAAAATCATCCCGTTTGTCAAACACTTGAGGTGCCAGTTTGCCGTTAATATCTACTTTCAATAAAATATCTAACAAAAATTTGTAAGAGAGAGTTTAAGTAACATGGAACTGTAATTGATATTTGTTTAAGGATCCTCTTTACTAAAAAGAAATACATTTTCAACAACCAAATTTATGTATCCTCTTAAGTAAAGCATGGAGAAGTCATTCAAAGTAAATTCCCCATGGAATGTCAGTTTTGTTTTGCACCATAAACAAAACAACAAAAAACTTGTTGCATATAACTATGTAGAGGCAGATGACTCTAAGGGCTAAATGGTCGAATAAACATTTTACACTTTTCTTTTTTATGATAATTTTTGTCCTAGTGCTCTCTTAAAAATTAAATAAAACCCTTTTGATGTTTTCGTATTCAGTAAATTTTTCAGTGATACACAGTTATCGTTTGTGGAGATTGTTTAGTGAAATTATCCACTTTTTTAACTCTTCGTTGTGTGTGTCGAGAGGTGCATCGTGATAATGACTGACTTTCTTTGAAAATATGAATAAAACAATACATGTATAATCCTTTTGAATTGGTAGCTCAACCTGTTAATATACTGCCTGTTGATCTCTAGATCGCTGGTTCAAGTTGAAGAGGGTTTTTTAAAATATTTTTTCGTATTAATACTAAGATTGCATTATTGGACTAAATAAAGTGAATTTAAAAGTTTTCAATTTCGAAACATTATTGTACGGATCCTCCATTTTTCATCCACATCAGTTTTCTCTGGTGTTATTTCCCCTTAATAAGAAACAATTTTTCATGCTTGTTAAGTTATACATTCTAATTTTAACAGTTTATTTTTGACATTTCGATTGATATCAATATTCATTGCAGTTCTGGAGATACTTCTTGCAAAAACTAAAAGAGAAATTCCCAGATGAAAAAGGACTAAATAGTCAACAGACAATCCATTTACTTAAGACATTATTGAATGTGCAAGGGGGAGGTAAATGGTACCATATAATTGTTTTGATGAAAATAAGTTGCTTAAATATTTAACTTCATGATGCTATTTTCAATGATGTAATCTTGACAGAAAAGGACAGATACTAGAAATCAAACTTTTAAGTAGGAAATTGTAAACAAAACCAAAAATCAAACGCACCTAAAATCATTATAAGTGCCATGCCATTGTTATAGAATGTTTGAAAATAATAAAATTTGATTGCGGTATCTTTAGGTTCAACTACTATGATATCAATGTCTCTTTTATGTTTTACCTCATTGCCTTTTTTAGATGATGGGGAAATTACACTCTCTAACTTGAACACAATAGTGCGATACTTTGGTCCTGTAAAGAAAGATGCTGAAGGAAGGTGTTTCATCATACGTCATGTAAGTAATAAATTACAGATTCTGTGTGTAGATTTGTTACAAATTCAACAAGTCTATTTCCTCTTTATTTTGTTTCTTTAAGCTGAACGATATTGTAACAAAATCTCTCGTAACATCAAACGTGGGAAAGAAGAAAATAAGACAAAGGTAAATATTGGAATATAACTTAAAGACAACAGCATTTCCATTCTTAACAGTGGATTCAGATTAATTATACTTGCACACCCTTGTTGCCATTATGGTAGAGTTAGTGTGAGTTTTTAGGATGTGCTGAGCGTACAGTGCCTGCTTAATGTTGCATTTTAGCTCACCTCAGCTGAAAGCTTGGTACGCGCACATCGTTACTATCAGGAGTGCGGTGCATGTAGTGTTTCAGAGTGTCATAATCCTGGAAAGCTTTGCCCTATCGCTTTGAAATGTTACCCAGGATATCATTGGATTAAAGGCTTTAATGTGATAAAAATTGAAGGAACAGTCCTTAATCAACTGGAGCTAATTAAAAATATGTGGTTACTAGTAAACCATTCGTCTTAAGAACTGCTACCAAACTGATATTGATATATTTCCTCATTAGTACCAGTGTGGGATTAAGTAATTCAACCAGGGGGTCAGATTCGCAGTCTAAGACAAGGCTTGTCCCTAAGGTGAATTTTTCGTATCCACCACGAGTGAATAATGAAGTATTTTTTCTCACATTTCATTTTCAGTTTAGTGCCTTAATTCAGGAATTTTAAATAGGTTTTCACCTGAGATTTGGGGTAATGTCATTTTTTTTAGAAGTGTAATTGTGATTTCGACATTGTAGGAAAATTAGGAAATTAAAAATAAAAAAATGGGGTCGCAATACTTCTTATGGAGCTTTAGTGTTCTAAACTTGATCATTTTGCATTTAAAATTGACTCAAAATTTATTTAATTAAACTTGATTTGTATGTTGTTTTCTACACAATATAATCGATACAAATCAATCATTGCATAAAATAGATAGATATTTATGTCTTCTATCAATAGAGATAAAAAGGTTGAATACTAGTAATAGAAATAGGTAATGATTTTTTGCACTTGAGATACGAAAAAAAAATCATAATATCAAAATTGAAAGTTTAAAATGACATATTACGAGCAATATAATTTTCTAAAACTTCCCATAATTTTCAAGGTCTTGTCTTAAAATTTAAAATGGAACTAAATCAAGTGGGGAATGGAGATCGAATTTTTGAATGATCGTTATGGTAATTAGCATGTCCCAAGTGATATTCATAATTTAATCAAGTAAGGAAAATTAGCAATAGAAACATCAATTCCTTTGAAAATATATATCATTTATGAAACTCCTTTTGCCCAGTAACATCCAAAGATATGTGTAGCCAGATTGAATTTCATCAGCTTAAAACAAGGCCATAAAATCAATTAAAGGTGAAGATAACAAACTGTGATCAATCTGATAACTCCCAAAAGCACTACAAAATGAAGAGTTGGGCAAACATAGACCCCTGGATATACCAGAGATGGGATTAGGTGCCTAGGAGGAGCAAATAGCCCATGTCAACCAGTCATACCCACCGTTAGCCCAATATCTAAAGAAAGTAATCCGTAGTTCTTATAAGAGTTATGAGAATGACCACTGTTTGTTAACTTCACCTTTCATGAGAGTATGGATTGTTACGCTCGAAGCCGGCATATTTGATTAACGCGCTTGATGAAGTAGGCAGGCGTGAAATGTCACAGTTTATACCATAATTAATTTTCAAAACTTCAATTTATTTTTTGATTATCTTCTTTGACATAACTTTGTTATGGAAGTCACTAAAGGCTCATTGCTTGAAAATGGCTTATTGTCGCTCAATGTGTAGCACAATTTGTATTCCTAAATGAAAAAGTGAAGATAAGGAATAGTGATCAATTTCATAAATCATATCAGGAATACTAAATTTAGAACAGGGGAGACATAGACCCCTAGACACACTAGGGGTAGGATCAGTTGCTTATGAGGACTAATCATACCCTGTTGACTAGTGACACTCGCGATCAGACCGTCATCTTGATAATTTTCTCCAGCCCTTTCAATGTCATTTTGCTAAAGTCAAGAATTTTTTTTATAGGTATTGTTCAAACCTTAACTCAATAATAGAGAGATATATTATGTTCACACTTGATACAATGGATGATTGTGACTTTGTACTGAAAACACAAAATCACCACCCCTGTTCAGTAGGTTAAAATTCTTATGTGCGTTATAAACTTGTGATGGATGGACATTAGGGACTTGCACTTGGTAGAAAGATTGCTCATTACAAAATTAATATTTTGCGAGTCGAGCAAACGTCATTTGAAAAGGTGAAGGTATCCAGTTATAGATATCAGAAATACTTATTCTGCCTATCTAATTGTAATGCAAAGATGTTTATGGCTCATTCTTGAAAGACTGAATGCATTTGACCAAATTAAGGTTAATTCCATTGGTATACTGTAAATGTATTACATTTGGCTGTGTATTCTATTTAGCGCCTTTGGCGGAACGCAGCTTCCGCTAACTCAAGTACATCGCTAAATGCCATCCGTAAATCTAGATGTTTAAAGTAATTCAGGAATGCGCTAAATCAAATCTACGCTAACTTGTTAAAAAAACGATTTCCGCCAAATATCGTACACGCCAAATATAATACGTTTACAGTATGTTGTGAATGTAGTAACTGTTATTCTTGTCACTATTCAGGTTAGCAATCTAAGCCTTTTGGTTTCTTGTAAAGTTTTATAAATTTAAAAACTTTTCTCATTGCGTCTATTAAAAGTTCCTTTGTTGAATCAATGCATTTAAATCTATTTAGCTGGTTTGCTGGTGAAATGACAAGAAGCAATGCGGAGGGACTTCTGGAGAAGCAGAAAGACGATACCTTTCTTGTGA
This sequence comes from Ostrea edulis, assembly GCF_947568905.1. Taxonomy (NCBI): domain Eukaryota; kingdom Metazoa; phylum Mollusca; class Bivalvia; order Ostreida; family Ostreidae; genus Ostrea; species Ostrea edulis. Next base: position 60,098,835 of record NC_079166.1, on the reverse strand, counting down.
GGTAATCAACATTCCACACTTATTAATCATTTAACTTTGTCACTGAGATATTATTTAAAAATTTCATTGTAAACGGATCAAGTGTACATAGATCTTTCTCCAAAGATATGGGATGTCACGGGAACTGAGAAGGCGTTGACTTATCAATTTTCGAACAATTGTTGACAAGCAACACAGAAAAAGGGGGAAAACCAAATTAAAAGTGGGGACAGGATGACAAAAGAGTCAATCCTTCTTTATACAGGTTCAATTCATTGGTTTCATTTTACATTTTCACTACCAATTCACTAAAATTATTAAAAATTGGGTGGGAAATAATTTTGTTTTGGAACTTCGCATTTAAGAGCCATTATCTGTAACCACTTAAACATTTATATAAGGGGTCCGGCACGCACTGCCACTGATTTTTTTTTTCAAATTTGGCACATCGACTTAATCTGGCATAAGTAATGTAAAACCATCATAATTTGGTTCCTATGCAACTCTGTTGCCATGGTAACACGTGTATGACATTCAGGTCACAAAAGAGTCAATTTCCACATGAAAAATGACATTTTTTATTCAACTATGCTGGATTAAGCTGTTTGAGTTCTTATTTAATCATTATAAAATGATAATATATAGCATGTTCATTATTTAGTTTGATATTTAGTTAAAGGTTTGAATAATTCTGTTATATTTTCATTCTGTCTGGAAAAGAGGGTTGTTTGATACATTCTGAAAAAGCTAATTTAGAGGCAAATTTGAATGATGGATAAAAATTCCCGCGTGCAGCTTGAAATTTATAAATGCTTGTACAACATACATTAGATATAGTACTATCATATAACAATGAGACATGTTTGGGAATCTACCATCTAAGCTGTGTTTCCATGGAAACACAATGATGCATTTCGTCATGATATGACAGTAGAGATGCATTTTTCAATGTGATTCAAAATACAATTTTCTATATATTACAAGTATATAATCTTAATAACCGACTGCATTGGTGTTAGATTTTAAATCTAAACAAGTTTAATATGAGAATTCATGTTGGCTGCCATGGAAACGAAAATGGCTATTTCTTTTCAAATTCAAAATCCATGCTAAATAAATAAATTTTTAGACTAAAAAAATGCTTTTATAGACAGATTCAACAGAAGTCAATGTTATAGTTGATAAAATATTAATACTGATAGATAATTCATATTACATTGTTGCTATGGTAACAAAATATCACAAACCAGCAAACTTGATGTTCATATTTTTTCAAGTAAATCTCATTTTGTTATTCATCATGCATGTTCTTCAATCATAAAAGCTCTTAATTTGTAACAGATAATTAAATCAATGCATATTTTTGTTTTTTATTCAAATGTGCATGATTTCCATTTGTGTATTGTATATGTATCACAAATTGCATTGTATATCTTTAGAATTCATCAAAATAACTGCCATATTTAGAAAATGCATATTTGAATGTTTCAGTTATTTCAAACTATCATGTACATTTGTCCACCTTGCAATTCGAATTAAGTGTGACATTGAAATTGAATCATTGATCTTAAAAATTGTTAAGTTAAATAAACAAAATAGGATACATACAAATTGTAATTTATCATTGATTCATGAGGAATCACCCACCCCCTTGCAGTTCAATATTAGCTCTGCTTACTATGTATGTGCAAGAAATATTATGCCAGTACCATGTATGGAATCTATTAAACTAACATTTCTTAATACGTGACTTGACAATTTACATAGTTACTTATGGGGAAGTATTTTGACCTTGACTCGTGACCTTGGCATTTGATTCAAAATAATTGAGGGCCTCTATTTTCTAGAGTTTGGACCTTCATCATTGTCATTCGTTTAACGTATCTTTTTAAACATAGGTTTGTGAATTATTTTCAACACCATATGAAGACCTTGCTTGTAACTGTAACATACCAATGATGGTCATATTGAAGTCATTTAGTATGCTGGGAAAGTCAATATCTTTAATATCTGACATCGTTGAAACCCACGGGTTGATTCATTGATTATCATTTAACGTTCCGCCGAAGAATTTTTCACTCATATGGAGACGTCACCATTGTCAGTGAGGGTTGAGAAATTTAGGCCTCTGCTCGGCGCTTGAATTACGGCTTTTGAGCAGAGGGTTCCGATGATGAATATTTCATAATTGTATCATATTATAAATGGTATACCTTTATTTTAGAATCATATATTACAAAATAGACAATATAAGAACAAACAATCTTTTTCATTTTCTAATTTTGCGCATATATAGTCATCATAGCCAATCGTCTTCTCAATAGCATAGAGGCAATTAAAATATAATGTGATCTGCTATCCTGGTGGAAATTCTTTCCGGTTAAATGAACCACACCCTTTCATATCCTTCGAGGCAACATAAGCATCGAACATACACTGATGCTTCTGACTTGGCCCCCACCAAAATGACACTTCCTACAAAATCAATAAATGATATTCATTTTAAGAGAAATACCAAGATGAATATATGCAAGTATATCAAAATCTTATATCCCATCTAAAATGTATTACTTGTTCTCCCCATGTCATCTGCATCTACTACTACATATGGCTGCAATATGTATTTCTTAAATTATATGTTTGAATGAAATCTTATTCAAACCCTTTTCTTACAATAATCAAAACAATGAGAATTGTTTTCAATATCATTTGAGGACTTATGGACGTTTCTCAATAATATATATCAATTTTAATGAATGTGCACTCTGTCTCGTTTGACGTTTCTACAAAAAATCTTGGGGTACGTCGTATTACCATGTCTGTTTTAGGGGTAGCATACTCAGCATTTTGATAGTTTCTAATTGTTGCAATCAAAAGTTGTGTATTACAGAAGGTTGTATATATAAGGAGAGTACAAATATATTTTAGCAAAGAAGGGATCAAATCCAGGACCCCTGCATTACAAGATAGGTTATCTAATCGCTAAGCTACCCACGCCGGTATATAAGTAAAGTAATATTACTACAATATAAAATTTGAATTTATTTCCGAAATCATACAATAGCTCTTTATATCGAGAAGATGGGAAAAAGTTTAGAGAAAATGTCAGAAATGTTGCTTGTATATCCTTAATAAATACTTTTGTTTTGTTAGTGGCATGTGTAAAATGAAAACAAAATCAAGCTGAACAAAAAAGAAAAAACGAAAAGAGAGTAAATTCCCATGCATAACATGTATAGGTTAAAGTGTATCAGTATTGGTATTTCTACAATATTTCAATGCTGTTTAATTAATTGAATTTATTCATAGAATTGATAATTTTTTAAAGTATCATCAAAAGTAAATAATAATTGATACATGGATGAATAATAAAACTGAATAGTGTCCCCACCTCAATTCACTTCTCAGTTGAGTATCTGCACATGTATACCCCCTCCCCCTAACTATTAATACAAGTAGAAAAGATTAGAGATAAAATTCAATGTTATGACCCATTACTTTATTTCACGAAGGAGAACTTATTCAATGTTTTGGCATGTATCAATGCAAAAAAAAAAAAAAAAAAAAAATAAAAAAATAAAAAAAAATTCCATGGCTTAATCACAACAGGGCGTCTCTTTCCTTGTATGTAATATGTATAATAACGAAAGGTCATGTATTTTGCAAATAAATAAATATCTATGATTTTTTTTATGATTCTATTACTTCATTCTATTACAAAACAAATAATGATAACGAGTTTGCATTTATTATCTCAATTTCACCCTAGTCATACGATCCCCTACAGAATAAAGTGTGCTGCATTAAACCTAAGTAGATCTAAGTACTGTAATGTGTGATTCCACAGTCTACATTTTGACGTCATATCAATACATCTGAAGCAGTGGCGAGTTGAAGGGTGAATATTTAGCACACACGCACATCACATGTGTCATGCTATGGCAGATCTAGAGAAATTCATAATTGTACACAATGTCTATGAAAACATTTGACATCAACTGATTGTGATCAAGTTGATTAATTCTAGGCTTGTGAATGGATTTCTAAGTAAATAGAATAATTAACTGTATTACCAGAACGCTGGTATTCAGAGATATGTCTCTCACACCTTCTTCTTTCGTGTGGGTGAGTGGAGAGAATATTTTGAATGTCACATGTCTTCGTCTAATCTTCTGTCAGCATGCAGTAAGACTTTATCCCGACATATTATTTGTGTTTCTATGTAATTTTACTGCCTTATCACGTTGACGAGTTTCAAAGGGGAATAACTCTTGGTTACAGAATGCATTTCCCCCATCAATCATTCATTTCAAATTGTATGAAATAGGCAGATTTCCAAAAGTTTTAGTTTAGATTGATGAAGAACATAGAGTAGTTGTTTTAAAACTCGTGTTACTTTATTTGAGGTGGATGCAAATAAAAGTTATTAAGACATAAAAACTATTGAATTTAAACACAATTTTACAGATTTGTTCAATTATAGAAATAACATAGGATTGTCCATTGTTAATTTTTTTTTCTTAAATGAAAAATATAGGATCTGTTTTATAATTTAATATGAAAATTAGAATTTTAAGATTATTCATAATGTTTTATATTCAACTTTTGTGCCAAAACTACCAAATTCTAGAAAATAGCCAAACTTGATAAAATTGTACATGTTTCCATAGCAACCATGATCACTATCTAATTTTTAAATACATTTTTTTGAATATGTTATATAGATGTTTCATTGAGGTGAGTTTCGTGAAAATCGGTGACTCTGCGTGCCGAATTTTTTTAAGTGCTTACAGAGAATGGCTCTTAAAAATAACCAACGTTGCTTTAAAATTAATGGAAAAAGTAAAAAAAAAAAAATGGGAGGGATACAAGCCTTCCCTTTCTTGCTACAATTATACTCGTCTAACTGATGATTGAGTGCAATGAAGCAGTCCTTATAATCAGCAAGATCTGAAAGTTGTTCAAAACTAAGATTATAATCATTATTTGATGGCTCTGCAATTGTAGGATGAGTCAAAGTGGATCAGAGAGTGGAAGCTTTGTGGTGTCTGTCAAAGACCAAAATGGCTGCCATCACTTTGAAATCGAAGTAAGTCAAAACATGTTATGATATATGATTGAATTGAAATAGTGTAAAGAAGAACGATTTATCATTAATGAACCAATGGTCATGGCATTTATCATTAGTGGATTTATATTATTAGAGGGTGCTACAATTTAGTAAAAGCATTCTACATAATTTTGAAACCAAAGCATAATGTAGAAACTGTGACACATAATATACAATCCATGTTGGGCTTAACTAACAATTCAAAGTTTAAAATGAAAATACGAAAGAAATATAAAAAAAATCAAGATCAGCAAGTTTTTATGGACCTTGACGATTGGGGCAGAGCTAAAATTGGAGATGTAATTTTACATAATATATAAATATTGGGAACAATATTTAAAAAAAAAAATCTCCATAGACCATGTTAGTCGTTGTGTGTGCATTCAAAATCAAATAGGTTATGTTATTGGATAATATAAGATCATTTGTCACGGGATTAAAGAAAGGTAATAAGCTTTTTAAATTTGTTTTTCTGAAAAACAAAACGTAACTGTTGTAGCCCACATGCCTCTTATTTTTTGTTATCATTCTTAATCTAATTATGTACCTTATAATGAGTTTATCCAAGGTCAATTATCTTAGGTATAAGGCCATATAAATGCACTGTGAATGAAAGGCGAAGATAACGAACAGTGATCAATCTCATAACTCCTATAAGCAATACAAAATAGATAGTTCCGCAAACAAACCCTGGACACACCACAGGTGGAACAGGTGCCGAGGAGGAGTAAGCATCCCCTGTCGACCGGTCACACCCTCCGTGAGCCCTATACCCTGACCAGGTAAACGGAGATATCCGTAGTCAAAATCAGTGTGCCAAGAACGGTCTAACAAACGGTATGAAACACGTCAGACAGCATTTGACCCAATGATAGGTTGTATTTACGAATTAGATCGTTATAACGACCATATAATTTGCGAAATGCTGACGTCAATCGAGACTTTTGAAATCCTTATGCAATCAACTTGTTTGTCAGTACCTTGCTTCGATTTAAAACTGACAATACGCAGAGCAAGCTCTTGCGTATCGAATCATTTGAGAGATACATGTATATAATTGATTGATTGTATTGCTGTTTTCCACCACTCTCCACAATCTTTTCAGTAATTTAGTGGCGCCCAGTTTTTAATTGGTGGAAGAGAGAACACAGATACAATGTACCTGGAAAGAGACCACCGACCTTCTGAAAGTAAACTGGAAAACTTTCTCACTTACTGGCACGAGCGGGATTAGAACCCGCGCAGACCGGAAGTGAGCGGCCGTGTGATTTTGAGCGCGATGCTCTAACCACTTGGCCACGGGGGTTGAAAGATATAAACACTATTGCAAGTAATAATGGAGTATTACTGCATGAATATGGGAAGTTGACGACGGAGAAGCTGAAATCACTATGAATGTATTGAACTAAGAGACAGCTTAATCGAATCGTGTAACAGGGCCCATGATGACCGGTCATATTTCTAGTGGAGTACAAAATTGAAATGCTGAGAGACATTAGTGTATTAAACAGAATTTTATCAGGAAAATGTGAAAATGGAAAACAGTAATGGTTTGATTTCACATCACACTCATCATGAAAAGTTGAATATGTTCCCTTTTTGATGTGTGGTCAATGTGATTTCCATTTGGCATTGACCTTAGATTTTTCTTAACTTCAAGGTTTTCAATTCTTTGTTGATATATATATTATATCATACACAGGGAAATCCTGTAGAATCATGCAGAAGCGATTCTCTAGACTGCCGTCTGAAGATTTTCAACAAGTTGTATGAAACCTTACCATGCTTGGTGGAGGATTTGAAGTACAATCCACTTGAGGATGAGGAGGATGAAAAAGAAGTTCGATGTACGTACATCTGCCCAGATCTACCGTTTAATAGTGTCATTACAGCATACAAACACACGAAATAAGGGATGAAAAGAGGCAGGTACTTAACATGTAGCAGGCTTACGTCACGTACTTATGACCTTATTGCGTTTTTATTGTATATATTGAATTAAACTCTTTCATGACAATGTATTTTTTCTGGTGTAGGATACGAAGGTACATTTTAAACTGTAGATCTCATTGATTGTGACTTGATGAAAATGTTGTTTAACATAAATGCGAAATTTGTGTTCCCTTTGAATTACACACCGGTAACATATTGTAATTTGCTCGCATAATATACATCTTGCTTGTGCTTTATATTATGTGTGGATATACATATGAAAGGTGAATATAACGAACAACGATCAAGCTCTTAACTCCCATAAGAAATTCACAATAGAGAGTTGGGCAAACACGGATCCCTGGATATACCAAATAGTGAGAATGTTTTTATTTACTGTGATCAGATTTAGGAGTATTGATTGATGTTAGAATCAGTTGAAATCCAGTAATTTATATTTTCCATCCTCTATATCTGCATTTGATGATTGTTTATTAAAGTGATTTTTATTCTGAATTTCTTATGACATGCAATTTGCTTTCGTTGGGTGCTATAAAAAATCAGATATATCTATAATAACATTTACAAATGCGGTGTGGTTTACATGCTTTCCATTATTTTTAGTAACTGTATTTGATGTTAGTCCCATGAGATATACCAGTTAATTATCAGTCTGTCGATGTATTAATTTGTATCAAGACCGTTTGCTTGCCTTTGTCGAGTCGTTTTATATCTGGTAATTATCAAACAAATTATTTCAAATTGGCATTGTTTAAATGAGAGAGAAAGAGATATATTTAGAGATATAGTGATGGAGAGAGGGAGCTAGAGGTAAAGATCTTGTGAAAGGGGGATTTAGAGAGAGATCAAAAAGATATCTTAACAAAGCGATAGGGCTCTTGTGTGTTTGTGTTATGTGTGTGTGTGTGTGTGTGTGAGAGAGAGAGAGAGAGAGAGAGAGAGAGAGAGAGAGAGAGCATTGAATTATCTAAGATTATAAACGTTATCAGTATTTATATTCCACTTGTGTATCATATGCGTATAATAAAGTAAATTACATCAAGATTCCTTTTAGAATAATTTTATTTCAACTAGTTTTCATTCAATACATTTCATACCAAACATTACATGTGTAATCCTTCTTAATATCTAAGACATGCCTTTGCAATATCAATATCATATTAATAAAATACCGATTCAGATCACGGTAATGCAGTTCAAAATACAATTGACAATGATTGATTGATTTTGTGGGCATTTGCCCTAGTAATTTACCGTGTTGTAAGTGTATGAAATACAAATGACAGATAATTTCTAATGCTTTTTATGTGTTTTGTATTGTGGAATACATCGTTATCTGCCTATTATGGAATGTAATATAAAAAATATGTCATGAACTATGACTATATCACACATCATTTCTGTGCTTCATTAGCATTTGTTAAAATGTAAATAAACTTAGTATTGTGTATTCTATCTTCCCTGCATCACCCCTGCATGATTCTATTTAATGTTCAAGATACATGTAGGTGATATATGCATATTTTACGTGAGTACATGTATATCTCCCTTAAATCATTTCAGATTATAGAATAGTATTCATAGTGTACTTATGAAATTTTCAAACATTTGTTGAATGTACACGAATGTAAATGTCCAATGAAATCACTCCATAACAGGGCTGGGGTAATTGAAAAAGTAATTGTAATTAATTGCAATGAATTACATTTTTGAAGTAATTGGATGTAATTTGTAATCGAGGATTTTTTAATTACAAGTGATTGTATTTTAATTAATTACCTGAGGAAAGCACCCTGTAATTCAATTACTTTTTAAATTACTTTCAATTACAATTACTTTCAATTACAATCCAGGACCATGAAATTTGTTTTAGCCTGATATTATTGCAATATTGCCTAAGTTTATTTAATACTTGAGTCAATTTTCTACTATGTGTATTTAAAATCAAAATACTCTCCCCCTCTCTCTTTCGGCAGTTAGTCTTTATATAAGCTGATCAAACTCGCTGTACTTTAGTAGGTGAAATTCAAGCTTGATCTGTTCAAATCTCACAGAACAGTGTACACTGCTGTTTGCAAAGAACTATGTGTGTGTATGTGTTTTTTGTCTCTTTCTTTCAAAGGGCAGTGTATGTGTTTTTAAGCTGATCAATTCGCAAAGCAATATCATTCTGGAATGTTCCTGAACAAGGAAGATGTCTAGTAGACCCTCAGTATTACGATATTTTGAAATACAGGAGTGTTGCGGGCAAAATTTTTCGGCCTGCAGATGCTGTTTAATGATAGCACCTTCGAGAAACTAATGGAGATCAAATGTAATAGCCGAATGAAACAGTAATCTGATACAAATTTATAAATGAGTTATCATTCATACTTCATATGATCATATTATTTACCACTTGTTTTGTAATAAAATTTGAAAAAGTAATTTGTAATTTAATTACTTTTGCAAGGTAATTGTAATTTAATTCATTACATGCTCTAAAATGAATAATTGTATTTAAATTTAATTGAAGAAAATAGCAAAGTAATTGTAATTTAATTAATTACGTTTCATTGTAATTGAACCTAACATGAATTTTGGGCATTGTTTGGATGAAATTATCAAAATTTATATTCTGATGTAGTCGCCCATGAAAAGTATAAACACATGTTGATGGCATGTATTGCGGCATGAAGTCACAATGAGGAGGTGATATGATTAGGATATTTATTTGTTAAATCAACAAGAAACAGACAACTGCTATTATGATAACCACATTTTGTTCTTTCAATTTACTCGCTGTATATCATGGCCATGTTTATACTAAATGTCTTTTTTTCCACTTTATACTATTGTCATACAATTTTGTTATAAATCCAAGGTTTCTAAATCCCAGTCAATATTAATAATATAATGTCTATCTCATTACTTTGTGCTTTATACTTTCACAAAACTATACTGACATGGCTTTTGTGCGAATTTAAGAATGGTTGTATTATTTATGCATGTTCATGCATATATTATATGGATGCAAATAAATGAAAAAGATATTGGTGTTTAAAATAATTTAATTACAATGTAATTTGCTTGCTAAGGTCATATTAAAATGATTACAATGCTTTGAAACTAATTCAAAGAACAGCTGATTCATTTGCTGGTCTATGCATATGTCTCTACTCTAGCAGGTGGAGACATTGTTTTTGTACTCTCTGTCTGACTGTATGTTACAAAATTTTGTGAACAATGGCTTATCGGATAGACCTGAAACTTTGTACAATGCTCCATTGCCATTTGTAGATGTGCATATTGTTGGAACGTGATGATCTAATCATTTTCATAAAAGGTGGATCTACAAGGGGTTGGATATGTAATATTTATGAACACTTCTATATGGCTTATCCAATAGACTTGCATATTTGTGCAATACTTCATTGCCATACGTAGATATGCAATATTCATATAATATCCTCTCGTATTTTCAAAAATGAAATTTATTTCTTATATCTACATTTCATTTTTATTTCTGTCGAAGGATTCCCAGTCTTTAAAATAGTCATCCTATATTCATCAAGATTCATACACACATTTAATCAATGAAAAGATATGGAAGTCAAAAACATTGAAAGGGTAAATAATCACCTATATGATTACGGAGAAGTTCTGTTTGGTGGAAAGATTCACCTTCTAATAAAGTCTGGTTATGGCTTCATTATTCAGTATTCCGAAATCGCTTTATTCACTTGAGGGTCACTTGTAGGCAACATGTAATGCTACGATGACTGGATGACACGATGATATAAAAGCATAATCGTACAATGACAATATAATACTCTGAAATAATGACTCTATTACAGTTGGTGCGTCATCATATCATAATATTGCTCAATCATGTCATGACACAATCGTCATCATGCCATTGCCATATTGCAACATCACCATCGATTGGTTGCGCCACACTTCTCTATCGTCGCATCATCGCATTCCCGTGTCACCATTATGGCGTTATGGTACACTATCAACATCTATACGAATGTACTAGTTGATAGCATACTGCAGCGATTGTGAAGCAGGTGGTTCCTATCCTGAGTTCCTGCTGCTCTGTCATACACCAAAGTTTCAGTGTTACTAAAACATAACATCGAGGAGATTCATCGAGGAAGACAAAGTATCAGGTATCAGACATGTCTTCCAATCATAAAAATTCAGATATGTTCCTGGTATACAAACAGTGATCAATATCATAACTACTATATGAAATACAAGATAGAGAGTTGGGCAAACCGAACACCCTGAGTATACCAGATGTGGGAGCAGGTGACTAGGAGGAGTAACCATGCCCGGTCAAAATTGCAGAGAGCCTTATATGTTGATCAGGGAAACGGAGTAATCCTTAGTCAAAATCAACCTACCAAGAACGGTCTAACATTCGATTTGAAACACGTCAGACATCATTTTACCCAAATGTAGTTTGTACTGGCAAAGTAGATCATTATAACGACCATACAATTTGGATCCATTGTGGTGGACTTTGAATGGAAGGTGAAGATATCGAACAGTGATCAATCTCATAACTCCTATAAACAATACCAAAAAAAAAAAAGAGAGTTGGGCAAACAAGGACCACTCGATATACAAGAGGGGTATCAGGTGCCCAGTAGGAATACGTATTCCCTGTTGACCGATCATCCTCGCTGTGAGCCTTATATCTTGATCAGGCAAATGGAGTTATCCGTAGTGAAAATCAGTGTTTAAAGAACTGTCTAACGGTCAGTATGAAAGAAGTCTTAGCAAGCTATATTGCCATAACGACCATACAATTTGCGGAATGTTGACTTTAAACGATACTGTTGAAACCCCTGCACCATCAACTTGTTTGTCTGTAACTTGCCTTGATTCAAAAACTGATCAGACGCAGAATAAGCTTTTGCGTATCGAATCAGTTGAGCGATGTACACACCAGATACAGATGATAATAGAATGTTGCTACATAAACATAAGAAGTTGACGGTGGAGAACCTGAAATCATCTCTTTTATCATAAAGTAGAGTTTTTAGTTTGCCGTTAATATCTACTTTCAATCAATTAAAGTTATCATTATTAATAGACAAAACATCGTCGATATATCTACATGTTGCATTTAATGCCATAGCAAGAGTATATTTTCTAACGTAGAAGTTTGTAGATGAGTTATGCTTCATAAGAATATAAAAGCAGGTCAGTTAAGAAAGGAGCAAAACTTTCATCTAAGTATAGGCCCAAAGGTTAGGAACTATAATTTTAATTGAACAAAAAAATGATAAGATCTCAAGATCACGAGAGGTACACTTCTAATACGTGATGCAAGAGTGATCAAATGTAATGAAATTGTGCTCTGTTGCTCTTTTTAACTCTTACTGTTTGTGTAGTGCAACTTTAGCATTTATATTCCAATTCAATACATTGAAAGGGACATTTGAATTATTAACTATATTAACAAGAACACTCATAACAGTGAAGGAAACATTTAATAGATCATATATACATAAAAGATATTTCAACTGGAACCGATTCATTAGCTTCTAAGGCTATACAAAGTATGGAGAAAAACAATTAATTAATTACCAAATGTAACAATTCGTGAAATCCATATTCAAGATGTTGCGCTCTGATTACTCCTGAAAATGTAGAGGGAGTTCAAGTGACAAACTTTATGATAGAAAACGTCGTTCTTCGACCCCTATTTGACCCCCTGTAGCCAGTACGAAAATTCCGAAACCTTATTGCGCATCTAGATGACATTCTTTTTCAACTCCTAGAATAATATGTGACTAATCCTGAAAATGTAGAGTGAGTTCAAGCGACAAACCTTATGATAAAAACATAATTCTTCCACCCTGATCCATGTGGCCAATACGAAAATTCCGAAAACTTATTGCGCATCTAGATCACACTGGTCTCAGTTTCTACAGTGTAGAATACTATGTGACTATTCCTAAAAATGTAGATGGACATCAATTGGCAAGCTTTATGATGCAAACGATAATTTGGGCCTTTATCTATCCCATTAGGTCAATATGAAAATTACGAAACCTTATTGCGCATGTACAGGATTTTCATTTTCAGTCCATACAACACTATATGATTACTCGGGAAAAAGGAGATGAAGTTCAAATGACCATACTGATAAAAAGCGTAACTTTGCGGCCTCTATGTGACATTGAAGCCAATATGAAAATTCTGAATCCGTATTGTGCATCTACAGGATATTACGTTTCAGGTCCTAGAATATCATTTGGATAGCGCTATAAATGTTGACCTTGTTTCAGTAACAACACTCGGTAAGAATGGACGGACGAAAGGGGGTAACAACAATATACTTTCTTTAGAAAGTGTTGGTAGAGAGAACGACCTATCAATCCGTAAGGATGCGTCAAGTGCTAAAATTGCAAAAATTGAAAATACCCTAAATTCTTTTCTTGTATCAATATTATATTTCTGTAGTTTGAAACTGGTTCTCATTAGTGAATGCTACCTGGAGTAACATTTATGCTATTGCAATTGATTCTTTGTGTAAAATAGTATGTGATTCTTAGATTGGTTATTTGATTAATCAGATATTTAGAAAACTATAACTTCTCAATGAAACGTATCAGTACGCCGTGTAAAAAGTCGCATGGAACCAGAAAGTGGGTTTATCATGCATATAACACCCAACAAGCAACATCATTATGCGGACGGAGGTCCTCGGTCTAGCTGTCCGAACATACATATTTTATATTATATATATGAGTATGTAATATTTTCAATGTATTACTATAAATAGTGACATATTGATTTAGTATACACTATGTTTAATCATACATTTAGTTATCAACACTCATCAGGATTGAACTGAATATCTTCCTTTCTCACCGGCAATGGTACAGGTGTGAGTGAAAACAGTTCGAGTGTGCGATATTGAACACGAACATTACATTGAAACTGAATTATTTCGACTATATGTACACCTTTTAGACATACACACTAGCCTTATCAGCAATGAACACTGAGACTTGCAACCAAGATAGATATGTGAAGGGATTTAAGTCAACAGCAACATCATTCTAAATGTTGCATTACAGATACCTCCGTGTGTTGCTGCACAATGCACACAATGGGGACAAGTGGTTAGTTCGTTAAGAATAAGCTGAATACACCGCTTCTTAGCTATATACATGTAACCTCACAAATGCACACAGAGCATGAATTCTGGTGATGAAAAATATGTTACTGGACAATAGAACAATGAATTAAATTTCCTTTAGCATATCTTAAATTCACAGGTTATGCTGTTATTTGTAAAATAGGAAACACAATAACATCGTGCAAACGTACTAACACTTGATGCTCCTCATGTCAGTTACCAGGAAGAGGGAATCCAAACATGAATCTATATATGTGTAACAGATATCATACCTATATGAAAAACCAGGTCGTGTTACCTTAAGGAACTCAAATGTTTTACCCATATGTAATGAGTCCATTTTCAGAAGAAAAAAAATATACTGAAAGCTACCATAGAGGGAATAAAAACCTTAACTATTGTCCTGCCTCTTAAATGTGTAATAGTTCATGACAAGTACAGTCTGGCATCCTAGAACATTAAAGCCTTAATGTTTCTGAACACTACTAAATATCCATCATGTAATGTATTCACCAGCATTAATGCACACTTTGTATGTTATCGGTCTGCTACAGGATTTGTACAGGATATCGAAGTAAGCAATCAATATATATTTATATTAAAAAAAGATTTCAGCATTAACTAAAATTTATTGATAGTGTTCTAATCAATTATGAATTGCCAGTATTGAATTGGTTATGAACTACGTGATGTAAATTGATACTTAACATCAAGTGCATGAATTATTAAGATTTGTCGGGTTTGCGTTTTGCAAGAAAAGATGCCGTGGACCAGGTGTTGAATTTACTTAATTAATGATTCATTTTTCGCAAAATTAAAAATTGTAAGGAATTAGTATTTTTAAAAATAGAATCAATAAAAGGTGGTTTGGTTGGTGGTTTGAATGAATGTTGATAGATAAAAAATTAGTATACACTCGTATTATAAATTCATTTAAAATATTTCCAGCCATTTGAAAAAAAGTATCATGTATAATAAGACATTTATTAGATTTGTTTCGATGGTTTATGTCATTGTTCATTATCTTTCAGAACACGACCCTTATTTCGTTTGGTTTAAGCATATCACGTGCTAGGGATAAACTGCAACAGCTTCTGATGTGACAAACATTCTCAAATTTGTGTCAAGAAAGATTTACTTGGTACTAGTCACCGGAAGTAGGAACACTCATGTACCCCGTTGTGGCTGGATTTGACTATTTGGGCCGATGAATTTGCCGAAATTCATAGTTTGGGTCCGTACAAGTAAACAAAACAACCCCTACTAATCACTATATCCTAGTCTAACCACAGTAAATGAAAATCCAAAACGACTTAGAAGACGATGAAAATAACAATCACAAAAGGGCAAATTACTTCCCATTCTTCAATTTACATCAGTACATATTAGGCAATAATCATAACTCCATATTGAGGGTCAGATATTGAATACAAAATTAAGAGTAGGGCAAACAAACACGGACCCCTAGACATATCAGATGTTGGATCAGGTACCTAGGAGGGGTAAATATTCCCTATTGACGGCAACCGCTGTGTGTCATATAATGTGATTAGGTGAACAACGTAATCCATAGTTAAAATCAATGTGTAAAGAGCGGCATAACAACCGGTATGAAATACGTAAGACAGCATTTGACTTAATGACAAGTTGTATTGATAATTTAGATCCTTATAATGACATTAGATGGGAAATGCTGACTTTAGAGGAGAGTGTTCATACCCCTGAAACATCAAAATTTGTCAGTAACCTTCCTCGATCTAAAAACGTAACATACATTTAATCAATTATAAGTAACATCGAAGATACAGCAACGAAAGATACTCATTTCCTTACATGTAAATATAATTTAAACAAGCCCTGTATTTATTTACTTTGTTGGATGTAAATCCAAAGAATGAGATTTAAAACCATGGCTTCCCAGTCACGAAGTGAACCACTGAGCCACTGCGACAATGATACTAAGTAGAATGGTCCCAGAAATGGTTGTACCTTGTCGTGTAATGATTAAAGATGATAAAATATAAACAATAAATCAAAGTGGCTATTCAGTATTCCTACTGAACTGCGGTGGGATGCAGACGTTTTTAAATCAGGTGCGCCGGTTTATTATTGGTCTTTAAGGGAACTCATATATTTTGATCGCAAGTACAGAAGCAATATCAATCATTTCAGACATGAAATGACAACTGCGAAATCAATAAATGACGTAGTCAGTCACTCAGTGACAAATTCACAGTGTTCAAACATTGATCATCCCAGAGAAATGAAAATAAGATCAACTCAATGTTTTGGGATATCCATCGAACGCTGGATTTCCTCATCTTCACAGATTCCTCTTACACCACCCTTCTAACCATTATTTGGGTAGTTTTCAGCGAGTAATACTGTGTTCGCCAAGGACTGTATGTGATGCCTCTAGCATATACGGGCGTTTTTCCCGCCAAGTAGAGACCATTCGGATTAGCACAATGACACATTCTATGCCACCATCCAGATTGATTCTGAGCTGCACAGTTGTTTCCGGATTTGACATCGTTGTCTTGATCTTTTGTCGTGAACTTCATGTTGTTTATTGGATGTATTGATGTGAAACAATCACCTACGAAATAAGAAAAAAAGTGCATGGCTATGTATATACTCGTACATGTATGTGTATATGAAGCGTAACGGCTTGCCTTGTAATAACTTAAAACATTTTTTTACAATCTAAAGTATATATGCACGGTATTTTATTATAGGTGCAAAAGGTTATGAATTATTTTTCATTTACTTATACTCTTTTTTAGTACATTTATTTATATTGTTAGAAGATTTCAATGTAAACGGATTCTTTGATAGAAGAACGAAATAAGAACAAACAAGTCAAAGTCACCATAGTTTCACTGCACAATCTAATAATCAGCAATGTGAGCTACTTCAAGGTGTGCAAGGACATTGTCTGGGGGAAACAGGGTGTTATGTCTGCTTTCAGTAAAGTGTAACGACAATCATAACGACCGTCTTTTCGGATTCCCCCCTCGGTGAACACCTTGAGAAACGATGATATATATGTCTGTGTCTGGAGCAATTTTCATACATATACAATGTACCAGGTCCTTTTCAAGACAGAGATAACTAAACGATATACATGTAATTCTTACCAACATTTCCGGAGTAACCAGATATAGATATGACGTATTTTGAGGACTCGTTTCCAACAGAAATGCTGCTATATTTGACATATCGTGTCTGATTGTTGAAATCAACCATATCCATCCTTAATTCATAGGATCCTTGGCCAAGTAGATAGTGTAGTTTGTCATTACCTTCAATAACAACAATTAATATCAACAGCATTTACAATCCAAAGTTGAACTTGTTCTTTAAGGGGCGGATCAAAAACATTTTCAAAAGGGGGAGTTGTTGCACAAGCTGCACTTTTACGCTCTCTCCACTAAGGGGGTATCAAAAACGCCAAAAGTAGTGAGAAATGACCAATTTGTAAAAATATGAAATGGAAAGTGGGTTGGGTTTAAATCCCGTAAACCCCTCTGTAGATCAAACAAGTACACACAACGATTGATCAAGTATTCAACATTTGCCGGAGTACTTAAATATTCATTAAAAAATGAAGTTAACGAAGACTGATCAATCTCATAACTCCTATAAACAGGTCAACTGATGAAGTAGCATAATTCATGTTCGTATGACTTCTAACCGACAGTTGGAAGACCTGATCACCAAAAACTACGTCGATATTATCAATGAGGAAATCCAGCATCTTTTTGATAATATCCTAAGGTCGACCGGTTACATCCGCCGTGAGACATATACCTCGACCAGGTAAACTAAGTAATATATAAAATCAAACACCGTAGTTTATAATTAATCTTGAGGGATGGTGTTGTAAAACACTAAACTCACATGTTTGGATGTTGAATTGGGAAAAGCTTTGTGATTTCAAATTCACTAAACGCTATTTTAATTTTTGATTTACACCACTTCTCACATATGTTGTGGCGAAATGCGCTTGAAGTTTCACATTGACAACAACGGTGAGTGTGACCGGTCGACAGGAAATACTTAGTCCTCCTAGGCACCTGATCTCACCTCTGGTATGTCCATGGATCCGTGTTTGCCCAAATCGTTATTTTGTATACCTTGTGGAATACTATTCGTTATCTTCGCCTTTCATTAAGATTAATGACACATATGGTCACATGTTCCATTTATAAATACATGATTCGATTTACACGTTATATGTATTAACTAGTGGTTTCTTTGGGATAATTAGTATAAGCGATTCATATCAGACGTTCAGTCTATAGACTAGTGGTTCATACTAGACGTTCAGTCTGCGGACTATTGCTTCATACATAAGTAGTTAAGAATATGAACCAGTGGTTCCTTTTAAGGATATGCTGGACGATGATCACGTGATGGTTGCAAATTTATTATAAATTTAGAACCGGACGCAGCGTAGTTAAGCTTCCCGAGAAAAATCACAATACTGTACAGACACACTATACGACGTCATAATAAAAGAAGTACGTCACGACGTTGTATCGCAGGGAAAATGTCATCATATTTTGTTGTAATTTGCTACCGCTGTCAAGTGTTTTGTGTAATTCTGTTGATTGAATTCTTGTCAAATGATAATTTTCATTTTATTTCATAGTGATTACAAGTCTCGTTTTCATATATATATATATATATATATATATATATATATATATATATATATATATATATACATTGCATATATTATATATATGTATAGTATGCGCCACAATAATTTTGATAGTATAGCCTACAATTTACCGAAATCGCTCCTACATGCACATGCAAATTGCATCTCTAGGCATTTACAAAAAGAAAGTCAACCGTCTGTAAACAATGACTCAGTGCAAGTGTAAGATGATGATCGTTTGTTGATATTTACTATAGTAGTGTGAAACTAGAAATGAACACACATTTCTCCGAATCTTGCTTGGGAAACGTACAAACTATTCAGGTGCTTTTATAATCGATCCTTGTTTGCGAAAAATACACCCCCCCCCCTTATGACGACAATCGTTACTTTTGGTCAAATATTAACGTCCATACAAGGAATGTTTAATTTTTGCAAGCATTTTCATGTAAATATAAGTACGCTTTATCTCTGAAACTATTTCATATTCCAAATTATTTTTACTAACTTTACGAAACACTGCTGCGGAAATGGTAACTAATTTAAAAAATACGATACACGTCGGAATTTATGCGAGAAGCAGACATGTGAAAAAGAAAAAGGTGCAAAGTCACAACATGTGCGATACATAAATACCTTGAAAAATAGCATGGAGACGATCGAGTCAAGCGACACTAGCTACCATGGCCGCGGAAATGCTGTTGATCTAGTAAAGGAAGTAGTAGCTCATATTGACGTTAACTAGACCTAACCCGTGGTTTGAAAGAAGACGTATTGTTTAGAGCTAGACTAGACGTTTTGTTCGAAGTCATGTTTAATATATACATGTATATTTAAAAAAAGAAATTAATTTGTTTCCATTAACTCAATTTTTGTTCCATGATTATGAAAATTCTAAATATTTCAATAGGTTCAAAACAAATATAGTTTCTAACAATGTATTCCAAAACAGGCACGAATAATTAGGCTGCCCCCCCCCTCCCCCCGTCTTTGACAATGAGCTTTTTTTTTTAATTTTGTAGTGCAAATAGATTGAGACTGTCCCATCCCCCATTACTTTTAACAGTAGTTGTACATGAAAAGAATATAAGCTTGAAAGTTATTAATAACAAATATTTCACCAAGCCTAACCCCAAGTGAACATATCAATGTATAACTTCAAGGACGCCTACCTCAAAATCAAGATTAGCTTCACCCCTTCATATTTCTACAGGAAGTTGGGTATATGAATAGCTTTTAATTGAAGTGTTTGCAAAAATATTCATCGACAAGTTTTTGAGCAGTGCTTCATTTAGTATCTGGACTACCCTGTTTTTGAGTACCAATTTCCACCCCAAATCCTTAAATTTTCCCAATTTCTTAACACATGGTTATGTTTAAGCATTTTATTATTATATATTTTATATTTTACATATATTCTAAAAATTATTGTAAAAGATATAGATAAAAATTCCATCAAATTATTTTTTTGAATTGAAAATCGGAATAATCTTGTAAAATCCACAATTTTCGAAAAGGGGGTTAATTCAAAGCTTATTATCTCCCTTGTATATCTAGAAAGTGGCCATGAAATTTATACACATTGTACAGGACATCCTGATGGTGCTTCATGAAAAAAAGAAAAAAATATTCATTGACGAGTTATTTTTGGCCACATCGTCTCGCATGTCCTTAAAGGCATAGGGTCCAAGATATTGGTAAAATTTTACATGTTCCCAAAAGGTGGCAAAATTAAAAATCATAACCAGAAAATCACAAAAAGTTCTTCAGAATGTTTACAAACACATTGGATACGATAGTAATTACAAAATATTGTTCTCATTTGCCTAAACTGGTACCCTGTTGACTTTGCATCTCTTATGTTTGTGTGTAGTAACCAATCAGCGTGGTACCAGTTTAATATATTGTCCTCCAGACAAACATTTTATAACGAGCTAAAACGTCAAAATGACTTCAATTTCAAAGCACTGCAGCTATAGATAACTCATAATTAATACTACAAATTTGTTTTTTGGAGTTCTTCTTGCAAAATATTGTGATGTCATTTTTGAGATAAAAGATAGACCCTATGCCTTTAATGAAACAGCTTTCGATTCCCCCGAATAAAAGCTATGATATAGTAATGGTAACATATTTATATGAAGACAGCGTAAAACAATAAAGCATACTTGTTGTACGTAGACGACTTCAACATTTTCTGGGTTGGATAAAGTGATATCTCCATTGTTTCATTAAAACGTATCTTTTACATTAACAATTTTGTATTGTCATATTTATATTTAATTCGTCATCATTCACTGAAATGTTTTCAGAATTTGCTTCACAACAAAAATGTTGCGGGATTGGTTTGTATGATTCCGGTGCCGCGACAAATGTGAGACATTTAACATTGAAAGTGACCACCTTTGCCGGTCGTCCCGCATTTGATGTGAAATTGCTTTGGGCATGACCTTCAAAACGAAGTCTCGCTACTGCAGCTGTAAGCATCATACACAGGGAAAATGTGTGGCTGAAGCTGAAGCTAACGATATTTTTTCCGAACCATATCGATGATACAAAATGATAAAAGCGTCTTTATTTAATCATTTTTGTAAAACGGAATACAACATATTGCATTCATTAATGATATGTTATATGATGTGATCGTTGAAAGTAGCGAATCGCTTTAAACAATTTGCAATACGACTTGAGACATTCATTTAACGCAGGAAATATAAGACAGTCGACATAAATATTATGTTGTGATGTTACATTCAGCTTTCATATTTTCTTTCAAACCAAGTAATTATAAAATACAAGAAAACGAACAAAGGTATGATAAACTAATCAGTTAATCAAAATATCTCTGGTGCTTTTCAAAAGGTATATTCTATCTGGGTTTTTCGATGAAATATCATCGTGACTTCAACATTTTTCCAGAACACTATCGGTAATTTCCATCATTTTGCAGCTAATTGAAAGCAAAGCACGTTTCTCACAGAAATAATCTCGTTCTTTCTACAAAAAGATTCGCTCGCTACTACTAACATATCAAAAATACTTATATAGAATTAACATTGATTACCTAGCCAAAACTCTGACGTCAGATTTCCAAATCCTTCCTTGTACTCCGCCCATGTCCGGTAAAAATCTTCAGATCCATCCATGCGACGTTGAAAAATCTAAAGAAAAAGATTAGATGTTTTTCATTAGCTGACAAAATTCAAAATGTTTCATTTGAGCTTACTCATTACACAATTCTTCAGTTTGCAAATATATGTGTATCAGAGTGTCCGCCGAAAGTTAAACTGTACTCCTGAAAGTGGAACGTTATAAATTTTGAAAATTATTATGCATCAAAGCAAGTCTGTTCTTCAGAGCCCAACAATAACATACGTGTTCTATCAAATATGCAGACGTAATTTTCGATATTTATGTAGCAATATTCCATTATCATCTATAAATGGTGTTAATGTCTCTCAACTGATTCGATACGAAAGAGCTTTGTCTGCGCATGATCAGTGAATGGTTTCTATCATATTATTTGAAATCAGCATTTCGCAAATTATATGGTCGTTATAACGATCTACTTTGCCAATACAACATGTCATTGGGTCGAATGCTGTCTGACATGTTTCACACTAATAAAAAGACCGTTCGTTACACACCGATCTGACTGCGGATTGCTCCGTTTACCTGAACGAGATATAGGGCTTACGACGGATGTGACCAGTCGACAGGGGATGCTTGCTCCTTCTATTCACATGATCCCACCTCTGGTGTGTCCAGAGATCCGAGTTTGCACAAATTACTTTTTTTTTTTTTACTCCTTTTAGAAGTAATGAGATTGATCACTGTTCGTTATTTTCACATTTTCATGCAATATAAATCGATTTTAAAACAATCTAGGTATTAGTTTTTATATTGTTTTATGTACACATTTATATTGTTCTGATGGACACTAATTCAAGTCAAATTGTCCGCGAATCTAAAAGAGGACAGGCTATCTCACCTGATCTACGACAATTAACCGTCTATCTAAGCGCATTTAAAGCGCGAAAAACTAAACAATTTTACATTCAATTACGAAGTGGCAGATCCCTTCTCAGAAGAAAACGTGTTTGAAGTCTTGTATCCACCGTTTACTTTGATTTGATTATCATTAATGAAGCCTCGAATCACGACATATACTGATTTTGTGTGGTTTATTTTATGTTACTAACACTTGAAACTTCAATGCAAATGTGTCATCAAATTCTCCTGTGTTCAGCACCGATAATGCATACTGTTATTTATATCTATATGTGAAGGTTGGTTGGTTTTATATTGCGTCACGTCTCTCGCAAGAATTGTTCACTCATATGGAGACGTTACTGTTGCTGGAGAAGCGCTATAGAATTTAGACATATACGCGGCGCTTACAGCTTTCGAGCAGGGAGGTAACTTTATCTTGCCACACCCACTCTGACATGGGACCTCAGTCTCATTCGAAGAACCGACATTCCGATTATTTGTAGCATCACAGAGTATAGGAGGGTTAAGCTACTTGGATATATAAAATCATTTATTTCACAGCGTGTGATTCCGTAATGTTTTTGGCGTGTTGAAAAATTCTACACTGATTTTGACTACGGATAACTCCATTTAACTTATAAAGATGTAGCGCTCACGGCGGGTGTGATCGGTCGACAGGGGATGCTTACTCCCCCTAGGCACCTGATCCCAATTCTGGTATACTTCCAGAGGTCCGTGTTTGCCCAACTTTTATTTTGTATTACTTATAGGAGTTATGAGATTGATCACTGTTCGTTATCTTCACCTTTCAAGCTAGATAGGAAATAATGATTTATGTACAGCGGGGTATGTTTTTGGAAAGCCTCAACTAAGCTGCACGGTAGTCAGTTACTCAATAGAGAATTAGAGATATATAAGTCAATTGTTTACATGTTGTTAATAAGTATGAATTAGATGATTAATTAATCAGTGGTCAAGCGGTCAATCCCTAGTAATCAACTGTTTGGATAATTATTCAGTTCATTAATGAAGACCTTAATCGCAGTAACTACATGTACCGTCCAGCCTCCTCCATCGATCTCCATCTCGCATGCAACAGTTACGTGACCCAGGATCGGAATTTTTATTTTGTACACGCCACTAGGTAGAAATGCTGACAGCCCATGGATTGCGGTACAATCAATAGGATTATATCCGTCTGAAAAAAAATTAATCAAATTGAAGATAAGTGATCACTATTTCGACATGACAAGGTGTCTAAATTCTGGGATGTAATTTGTCTGAAATACTTACACAAAGAAAAGAATACTAAACTACCTACCTTGGACACAGCACGTTTCATTGTTTGATAATCTGACACATTTCTCTCCAGATAAACACGATTGGCATTCTGTTTGGTTACCAGCCAACTGAAAATCAATTTTGAAGAAAAACCACATATAATCATAATGGTTGACTTCAATATGCAAAGTAAGTATAAAAAAACAAACAATGAATCCCTTATTCTTCTGGAATTCGTTAAGTAGCTGGAGTAACTTTGTATTTCAGTGGGGGACTTCATACCATAAACTTTGGGTTTGAAAGTAGATGTAAAAGGAATATTTTTTGAGTCACTTTTCACTAATAAATTGTATTTTAGAATCATTTTATTTTCCCTCCCCTTTCCATCAATAACAGTTCCAGCAAGGACATTTTTCGAATTACTATTCCCTAATAAATTTGAAAGTTTTGGATATTTTCCAATCATTGTATATTTCCTCCACTTCCCATCAATAACAGTTCATCTTGTTGTGGCATCTAAAACGTACATACATTAAACACAATGCAAAATTGAAGTTGATAAACAATAATCGATTTCATAATTTTCATAATGAATGTATAATCAAGAGGAGGGGAACATGGACTACTGGACACACCAAAGGTGGAATCATATGAATAGGAGGAGTACACATTTACTTGTTGACCGGTCACACCTGAGCCCTATATCTTCTCCAGGTAAACAACAATCCGTAGTAGAAAGCAGTGCGCCAAGAACTGCCTAATTATACAATCTAGCAATTAAAGCATGTCAGACAGCATTCAACCTAATGCCAGGTTGTATTTATGAATTAGATCGTTATAACGACCATTGGTTTTGCTAAATACTTACTTCACACTGTTTAAACCCCGCCTCGATTTAAAAACTTATCATATGCCGTACAAACTCTTGCGCATCGAATTAGTTAAAATATATATACACCAAATGCAAGTGATAATAGAATAGTGCATAAATATATTAAGTTGACGTTAACATATATTTTCAACAAAATATCGAATAATTAACTAGATGTGGAAGTTTCTGTGGTGTTTTTTTTTTTTCGAGTTCACTGGCATATATCGACATGTATATAAATGATTGAAAATAAACTGTTAGTAGATGAAACTTCGTCAATATATCTAAATGTCGTGTTGGTGTCCACACACCGCAATATATTTTCTTCTCTTCTAGAAGCGTTTGCATGTATACAAAGAAATACAGAGGAACGTTTTAAAAATAAAATCCAATTAATGAAGACGTATTCAAAATGGTGAACGACTATGTGTAATACCAGACATGGGTGGATTTCAAATATTCCAATATTTTCCAAAACGGTAGCAATAAAAAAGACCCCCTCCTTTGAATTTCGGTGTCTCAAAATTGGTAAATTTTAACATTTGGAAAAGGACACAGGAAGTTATTGGTCTAGGTTGTTGTATGAACTTATATTGGATATGTTGCCCTGACTCATAGCCGCATGCCCTTCACGTGTTGCATTCTGACAAGACGTCTACTGCCTTCCGTAACAGTTTAGCATTTAGCACGCCACGTTGTATGTATACACATGTAACAGTTTATGTCATCTTCCGAGTGGCGATTTGCTTGCCGTCTGTTGATTGGAAAATGACGATACGGATACCACTTCAAAATACATGTACTGGCTGACAATAACTTTTTTATAAGACACTTTTAAAAAAACTTAAATTCTGCTTCATAAAGATATGAAAACAGATCAGCTAACAAAACTCCTTTTTTTTCGTTCCTATAGAAATTCCAACAGACTGCTGGAAAAACCGATCACAAAATACTAGCAATATGTTGTCGATGAGAAACTTAATGCGGAGGAAAGTTCATTATTATCATTATTGTTATTCTAACAACTGTTGGGAAGGGACCGTTAAAATCGACCGTTAAAATGACTGTTGATAGCTTTTAAGCAATACCTCCCCCATCGTTTTGTATAATTCTGTGGCTGATGTACCCTTAGCAGCGGCATAGGGAAAGAAAATGTGGGCCATATTAGACACCAGACACAGTAAAAAGTCAAAAAATATTGTTCAAAAGCAATTGATAAGTTTTTTCTAATTTCTAAGAATATGGTAATGGAAACAAAATTTGAAAGCGAAAGTTTTCTAACAGTATAGTGAAACTTAAAAAAAAATAAAGCCATTTTGTTTTGTTTCCAGCAGGTCCTATTCATCCAAAACAAAAATGAAAATTGAAATTTCTTAAGTTAAATTGCTGAAATGGGTCAGTTAAATTGTAATCTAGTTTTTCATATCAAACAATTTGACAGTCCATATGAAAATTAATTCTTTTATTACAGAGACTCTTTGTATTAGACATATTTGCTACCTATCTTAACGAGCATCTTGGGCGGAATCAAGCACGACACATCCATCAAGCGGGAAATCCGTCGATTGATTACGAGCTACCGCGTCAAAGAACCAGAAGATGGGTTTTCATAAAATACTTACGTCGTCGAGTCGAATTCTAAAATATCCCGTAACTGACTCCGTTTCATTTATGTCTGTCACAATTTCACAGAGAAAGTACGTTTTCCTATAGTTCACGCCCCCACAGTCAGCGGATCTGGCTAGGCATTCCTTAACACACTGCTGTGGTCCCACCATGGTAAGCATGGAAACAACTGGACCAATATACCTCTCCCCGTGAATTGCATTGAGATCTGTACACCCCTCAACCAAAAATACAACATTAAAAAGCAGTAATATACAGTACAACCTCTGTAATCCGGATGTTGGGTAATCGGTGCTATGTAATCTTAACATAGTTTGCGGCAATCAATGATTTGTTGGATTTTATTCCTTAAGTACGAACACCAAGTTTATCCGTGGTTTGAAAACAATTCTGCCGATTGCGATTCATTTCAAGTTCGACCAACAAATGATGCAGACCGATTGTATCGGAAGAGTTCATTGTACAGAGCCTTGATTACTAGTAACGGTTAATGCTCATTTATGATTTTTGTTTTTGTCTACACCATGCAGTTTCGATAGATCTATTCTCAGAATACATATATCCATATTCAACTCATCAATTTTTAACCGCTAATGGACAAAATTTACGGCAATCGAAATTCTAGTCTTCAGTAGCAATTGCTTCATAAATAACTGATAGATAGGAATAACATCAGTGACATATTAACATAGAGACGATTTCACGGTAATTTGATTTCTCATTCTGTTGCAAAAAATTCCATTCGGGGAATGAAGCATGAAATTGATTTCCAAACATCATCAAAATGTTTAATTGACGAATTGTAATGATGTCCATGCTATATTTAGTTAGAGTTAGCCATTGCATGCATAAAATACTTGATCTCACTGCACGAAACGTACATGCTCATTCTTTGAAATCATTTCGATCTGCATATCATCCCGTGACGTTGGGGTGGGGGTGGGGGTGGATATGGCATGAATGAATGCAATCGAAGGAATTTTAACGTTAATACAATTTATTTTCCTTACAAGATTAGTATAGCAATGAAAAACTCAATCGCACTTGAACCCGATAAAAATCCGGGAAAATTACTCAATGTTTGGGCATTGTGTCGTCATACTTTGACTTTCATTTCGTCACGTCAAGTACAACGGTTGTAAACATACTTCACGAATCAGCTGGGCGTAAAGACTGTTTATTAGAAATCAATCTACACCGACCGCTGTAGCCAATCAGGTGAAGTGGCCTCATCAGTATCTGAATTAATTTTACCCGAGTTAAAGCAGGCGATCCAAACCATTATTACTCAGATACAAGACAGCGTCCTTTTATCCTCAAGAAACGAACCAGAAACGTCAGAAAAATCTGGACCTTCAAGCAGCGTATCGACCGCAAGTCCCGATGCAGAACAACAGATAGCTGTTTTAATCAATCCAAAACAGCCTGTTCCAAATGAAGGTACTAGTATAGTTCCTTTAAGCGTGGAATCAAACAATTTAGAGCCATGTTTAGAAATGAAAAATGCAATTTTAAGCGTGGACGATGGATTAGGTGCGCACGTACCTCAAGCTACAAAACAGAAAATATTTAAAGGTGAATTTATTGAATTGTACAGTTTACTAGATAGGCATCTAGTCAACGATCAAGAAAACAAAATTGTCTTAAGTAATGGTCAGTTATCTGTCAAACCAGTGAATCAAAAGAAAATACTTGACATTCAAACATGGTTAGATGCATTTTTTATTTTCATGAGCAAATACTTACATGTGATAAATCCCAGCAAATGCTTAAATATATGGCAAATGTAAAAGCCGCAGCTAGTCGGTCAACGGGATTTGGTTGGAGGGAATATGACAGACAATTTCGTCTTAAGAAGGCAAACAATGTTTGTATTCCCTGGAACAAAATCGGCCAAGAGTTGTGACTTTTGTACGTAAATTCTTCAAATGTACCTAGACAACAGACATCCCTGCAAAAGGGATGTTTTCATTTCAATAACAAAGGTTTTTGTGTTCGTCCTTACTGTCAATATTGTCAGATTTGTTTGAAGTGTTCTGGTAAAAGCCCTGCTACAAAATGTCAAGTAACAAATCAAAATTCAAACAAATATCTTGTGTCTAACCATGGAAAAAACCACAGTCAGCAAACTATCAGAAACCCTGGAACAACACCAATTAATGCACATACTATGGAGTCCTACCTTTCTATTTATCATAAAACTTCAGACGCTAATGATTCAAGGGAAGGCTTTGCATATGGCTTTAAAATAAAATACAGTATTTAGGCTCTTGTTTTGCATCAACATGTACCAATTTAATATCAAATCGGCAACATCCAGTGGAAGTTAGGCAAAAAATAGACAAGGCAGTCGCTTTAGGTCGGGTTGCAGGTGCTTTTGATCAAGTTCCCCTACAAAATTTTAGAATATCACTTATAGGTATTGTGGTTAAAAAAGATGGGGGTTGGCGTTTAATACATCATTTATCATTTCCAGAAGGAAATAGTGTAAACGATTTTATCGATCCGGAATATTGTACGGTTCATTACACACCGTTTGATGAAGTATTAGAAATAATTGCAACATTAGGTAAAAACTCCCTTCTTGCAAAAAATGGATGTCAAATCAGCATTTCGTTTATTACCAATACATCCCTCTGATCATGAGTTATTAGATTTTAAACTTAATAATTTATTATATGTGATTACCTATGGGCTGTTCTGCAAGTTGTGTCCTTTGGGGAAAATTTGCCATTTTTTACAGTGAGTAACAATCACAAAACATGCCTAAATCAATATGCCATTACTTAGATGATTTTATTTTCGTTGCTAGAGAATTCGAAGACTGTAAATTATTAATGTCAAACTTTCAGAATACTTGTAGTGAATTTGGAAAAAACCGTTGGTCATAAAAGTTCATTACTTTATCTTGGTATAGAAGTAGACACAGGAAAAATGGTTTTAGGTATACCAGAGGTAAAACCATTGCATTTAATCAAACTATTGAAACAATTTTGGGTAAATTCAAAATAACATTAAAAGACCTACAATCCTTAGTTGGTTCCTTGAATTGTTGCGCCAAAACCATTCCCCCAGCCCGTGCCTTTAATCGCCGTTTCTGCGATGCCAAGTGTGGTATTAGACATTCGTCTCATTTTATAAGGGTCAATGGTTGTATGAAGAGCAACCTACGGGTTTGGTTAGATTTCCTCAAGCATTCAACGGTAGTTTCAATTTTTTGGAAGTTAATTGGTTTTCAAATTTTGAACTTCATTGATATACAGATAGTGCGGGTAATGCTCAACTTGGCTGCGGCGTTTATTTACAAGGCCATTGGAGATATTTTCAGTGGCCTACCCAATGGCAGGATTCAGATATAATATCTGATATTACTTTCTTAGAATTAGTTCCAATATTTCTGGCAGTTCTGTTATTCATAAACCATTTCCAAAATGAGAAAATAATGTTTCATACCGACAACATTCCTTTAGTATCGATTCTGAATAAAAAGACATCAAAATCTAAAAGAGTTAAGGAACTAGTGCGCCCTTTAGTGCTTTATTCAATGATTAATACTATGTATTTTAAAGCAAAGCATATTTGTGGTTGCAATAATTCAATCGCTGATCCTATTTCTCGAAAACAGTGGGAAAGATTCCGGTCTCTTGCACCAGAAGCGGACCAAGATCCTATACCGATCCCAGAAGATTTCACGAAGATAATATTAGATCTGAAATAGAGCATTTAACACTTGAATATATTGCCCCAAACACAGAACTACTGTATTCCAATAGTTTAAAGATATTTTCTAGTTTCAGGAAGGACTACGGTTTAGAGGAAATTTGGGGACCTCCCCTTTCTCACTTGTGTATATTCATCGCTCACTTATCACTTCGCAATTTAGCGTACAGCACAATATCATCTTATTTAGCTAGTATAATTTCTAAGTGCAAGCTGATATGCACCAGCGACTATACACAATGTTTCATGGTTAGAAAACTACTAGAGGGTATAAAACGTTCCCGCAAAACAATCGACCGTCGTTTGCCTATTACTGAAAATATTTTGAAAAACCTCATATCAAGTTCAAGTTTAGTGTGTTCCTCTAATTGTGAAACATATTTATTTTGCTCGGCCTTTTCCCTAGCATACCATGCTTTTTTGAGAGTCGGTGAATTTACATGCAGTAAACCACGCGACATTCACCATGTTATTGGCATTAACCACATACAAATTTTATTTGACCAGTCACTGAATAAGAAATTATTAACGATAACAGTTCCATATTCCAAAACTGACCAATCAGGAAATGGATCGTCAATTATGTTGAACGAGTCAGATATTACGGTTATTTGCCCTCTTTATCATTTACAGAGATATTTGTCTGTCCGACCAAAAATTAATGGTCAGCTTTTTGTTCACGTAGACGACAGTCCACTTACCCGTTATCAATTTACATCAGTCCTTAATAAAGCAATAAATAATTTAGGTCTTTCAGATTCACCTTGCACTTCTAATTCTTTCCGAATTGGGGCTGCATCGGACAGTTTTTCAAAATGGCAATCTGAATCCGAAATAATGAAAAAAAGGTAAATGGATTTCAAATGCTTATAAAACTTATATTAGAACTTAGTAGAATATATTTTATCACATAGGTTAAGAAAAAAAAGTATATGCGTGGTTGGTTTATCCATTATCAAGCGGGCATTCCAACGAGCAAGCCTCTCAACTGAAAAATCACATCTGAGACTTAGACGTCTAAATTATCACATCCTTTGGCAGGGCAAGGGTGGTCTAACTTGGAAAAAAATGTTCTCTCGCATTCAGTTACTAAGGAGGTATGAACCATTGCCTGAAATTTTAATAATTCACTGTGGGGGTAACGTTATTGGTAATGTGTCTTTACTCGAACTTCGATTGAGGATGAAAGAAACATTTCAAAAGATTCGGTCTGAGCTTCCAAACACCCTCCTTGGTTGGTCTCATATTCTTCCAAGATTTTCATGGCGTTGCAGTAAAACTGCTAAATCTCAAACCATTGCAGTCGAAAGAATTAAGTTTTATGAGCAAATTGTTCGTTGTGAACAATGGTTTCTATATGACCTATCCCGAGATACCTTGGGATTCTAGCGGATTGTTTGTTAAAGATGGAGTTCATCTATCGGAACTTCGCAATGACTTACTATCATACAATTTACAAAGTGAACTGCATCAAGTCTGCTCTTTCAATGGCGAACGTAGGACCCGTTCAATGTAAGCGTCGCCCATCCTCCAATTTTATTAGCAGTGGTTGTTCTCACATTTGCTTGAACAACCATGTGGCGATATTTCGCGGCACCTTTGGCTTTTATAGATTTGATAGCATTATCATACTGAGTATCTGTTTCCAGTAATATTGTCTATCTTTCTCAATCATAAAGCCAATAATGATAATGCATAATGTCTTAATGTTTAATGCTATAATGATATAATGCCATGATGTATAATGATATAATGCATATTGTATGCATAATGAACAATGTTGGAATGCATCACGTATGCTTAATGAATAATGTGTAATGTTGGAATGAATGATATATTTGAGGGCTCTACATTGGACAGTGGTTGAAGTTCCAAACAATGTTTTGACTGAAACTGTTGTTGAATGTATCGCTTTTTAATCACATAGAACAAATTTATCTCGAGTTTATTCTAATCTCACCAAGGCTTGCGCGTATGAAGTATGTAAAACAAAGCAGAATGTTGTCATTCGAGGTAGCAGAGCGATTCTGACACCTAAGGAAGAACAGGAGGTTATTAAACAAGGTGTATTTCATTGATGTAAGTCAAAGTGTACCTGGTGATTCGGAAATGGAACAAGGTAAGACAAGAATGAAAGGTGAAGAAAACGAACAGTAATCAATCTCATAACTCCTATCAGGAATTCAAAATAGAGAGTAGGGCAAACACGGACCCCTGGATATACCAGAGGTAGGGTCAGGTTCCAAGGAAGAGTAAGCATCCCCTGTCGACTGGTCAAACCCACCATGAGTCTTATATCTTGATCAGGTAAATGAAGTAGTCCGTAGTCAAAATCAGTGTATCAAGAACGGCCCAGCAATTGGAATGAAACTTGTTATACATCATATGGTAGCATTTGACCTAATAAAAGGTTGCTTTGGTAAATTCGATCTTTATAACAACCATATTATTTACTAAATGCTACGTTTAATGAGACTGTTGAAACCCCTGTTTGTCAGTAGCCAGCCTGATTTAAAAACTGATCGTGTGCATATAAGAATGAATCATAAATAGCATTGCAGAGTCAACAACACCATTTTCTCACATGCAAACATAATGTTAACAAGTCATGTATTTATTTCCTCTGTTATATATAAATCCAGATAAAAGGGTGAGAAGGTGAGAGAGCAGGTATACTTGTCCCCAAAACGGTTGCTAATGGTCGTGTAAGAATTAAAGGTGGTAAAATAGAATAAAACAGTAAGTAATAGGGACTATTTATTCTGAACTGCGGTTGCATGTAGGTATCTTCTAAATCAGGATCGCCTGTTCATCAATGATCCCAGGTACAGAATGAAAATATATCAATCATTTCAGACGCTGGATGGCCACTGCAGAGTCAATACATGACGTAGTGACAAATTCATCGTGCTCAATTAATGATCACCGCAGGCAAATGAAAATAAGATCAGCTTAACGTTCCTGGGATATCCATCGAACGCTGATGTTCTTCCTCTCCATAGATTCCTCTTACATCACCCTTCTTACCATTAGTTGGATAATTTTCAGCGATTAATACTGTGTTCGCCAAGGACTGTACGTGATACCAGTAGCAAATGTTGACGTTTGTCCCGCCAAGTAGAGACCATTCGGGTTGGAGCAATGATAGCTCCTATGCCACCACCCAGATTGATACATAATTGCACAGTTGTTTCCGGATTTGACATCGTTGTCTTGATCCTTTGTCGTAAACTTCATATTGTTTATTGGTTGTTGCGATGTAAAACAATCACCAGTAAATATGAAATATGTGTGGTATGCGTACATGCATGAATATGTATATGCAGCGTAAAAGTTTGTATTGAAATCTACTTTACCATTTTTATTTACAAAGAATTAGGCTGTTTTTACCGTCTAAAATATATATATGCATAATATTCTACTATAAGTGCTAAAAGGTATGAACTATTTGCAATTTACATAGACTGATTGAAATTCTTTTTAGTATATGTATTCATATTGTTAAAAGAGTTGAGTGTAAAAGGACTCTACGATAGAAGAATGAATAAGTACAAGACGCATCACCGTAAATAAACTGTGTTATGAACCATTTAAAGGTATGTTGGAATATGAGATGGAGAGGACAGAATGCTATGTTTGCCTTTAATTCCCTTCCATACGGAAGACATCCGGATTAGAATAGGTCCTCATTAGCCCTTCTTTGTCGTAAAAGGCGACTAAATGAGGCGGTCCTTCGGATGGAACCGCAAAATCGAGGCCCTGTGTCACAGTATATGTGACACGATAAAGACCCCTCCCTGCTCAAAGGTCGGAATTGACGAGCATAGGCCTAAATTGTGCAGCCCTTCATTGACAATTGTGACGTCTCTATATGAGTGAAATATTCTCGAGCGGGATGGTAAACAATATATAACCAACCAACCCTTTCCAATGACTTAGAATAATGATAGTTGGGTGAAACATCCTTTTTTCTATTTCGTTGACAAGACTATTCAGTAAATTTCTATAATACTGTATTTCCGGCTGCTTCCACTCTCTCCCGTGGAAGGCAATTGGCTACGTGGATACTTTTTCAGTTTCATACATATACAATGTACCCATTTATTAATACAGAAAAATTAAAACTTTATATGCGTTTCTTACCGGCATTTCCGGAATAACCAGATATAGATATGGCGTATGTGGAAGTTTCGTTGCCAACAGAAATGCTGCTATATTTAACAAAATGTTTCTTATTCTTGAAGTCACTCATATCCATCCTCAACTCATAGGATCCCTGACTCAGTAGATAGTGTAGTTTATCATTAATTTCAATAAAACACTTAATATTAACATCATTTAAAAACCAATGTTCAAATATCACAGAATGACTGATTTAGAATTAAATAGGTTACATGGGAAAGATGTTTTGGTTCCATCAGACATCTTGAAACAACATTCTTTTGTCTGTAAGGCTCATTATTACAACTGTATTTTAAACGAACGTGCCATCATTTCCACTTTTGGTAATGATACTTATACTCCAACTCTCCTTTCAAAAGACAACAATCTTCAAAATCAAGCTTCAGTTTTAGACACAGCTGATATCCCAGTCAATGGGTCGGATGAATATGAGTTACCGTACCTACAGTGTAAACTGGATTCCTAAACTACATAAAATCCCTTTCAAAGAAAGACACAATGCACATTGCTGGATCCAGTAAGTGCTCTACCAAGACCCTGTCTTTGCTCCTCACTAAAATATTAACAGCTGTGAAGGAGAAGCTTTAAGCTTACTGTGCGACTACATATGCCAGGAGAGGTGTAAATCAAACGTGCAGTGGATTCTAAAACATTCAGTAGAACTTTTAGCAAACTTGAAATCGCAAAACTTTTCTCAAACTAACAACATAAAAAACTATGACTTTTCAGCACTTCATACGACCATTCTTCACGGTATATTAAAGACTAGACTTTTTTGACATCATAGGCAGTTGCTCCGTCAACAAAAATTTAATACGGATATATTCATGAAAGGTGAAGATAACGAACAGTGATCAGTCATCCAAAAATTACTTCATCAAACATCACTCTGACTTGTTTCATACCAATTGTTAAACTGTTCTTGTCACACTGATTTTGACTACGTATAATTCCGTTTACCTGATAAAGATATTGGGCTTACTCCTCCTAGGTACCCGATTCCACCTCTGGTGTGTCCTGGGGTACGTGTTTGCCCACCTTTCTATTTTGTATTGCCTATAGGAGTTATGAGATTGATCACTGTTCGTTAACTTCAGCTTTCATAGTGGAAATAAACGAAACTTTGATAAACGTCTACGTTGGAAGTGAACGTCACGCATTTTTTTGTGGATTTTACTTTAACGGAGGTCCTTTTGTCGAGAACCTTCACTGCTACAGCCGTATGTGGATGATACCACAATGGCGGATCCATATTTGTCATGCAGATATTGCAGATACTTTGTCCAGGGTACTATGGGTAATTTTTCAGCTAATAAAGAGCAAATCACGTTACTCACAAATGGAATCATAGTATCAAAAGTACTGTGTTTAGAATTACCACTGAGTACCTAGCCAAACCTCTGACGTCAGATTTCCAAATCCGTCCTTGTACTCCGCCCATGTCCGGTAGAAATCTTCAGAGCCATCCATGCGACGTTGAAAAATCTATAAAAAAATGGTTTTCATTAGTCGTCAAACAAAGTGAAAGAATCAATAAAAGAAAAGTTTGTTTTCATTTGAGTTTACATGTCAGTCCGACCGGGAGTAGAATCTTTAGATTTTGAAATACAAATATCATATATCAAAAGTAATTTCACTGTTCCTCGTCCAAAAAGGATGATTAATTATCAGATCTAAGTGATATTTTCTGTTGTATTAGAATCTAATCGAAAAGACAAGCAGATACTGCTGCTCATATGCTTTCTATTTTGAGAAGTATTTTGTTTTAAAATTATCTGTAAAACGGATGGATGTTCTACGAACTACTTCATATGACAAATGACTCGCACAATGATCAGTGACTGTTGGGATATTGTCCAAATAAAGGTTTCTTTTCATATAGTATTTCTAGGGGTTTGTTTTTGCCAAACTCTCTATTTTG
The DNA here is from genome assembly GCF_947568905.1 of Ostrea edulis. Classification (NCBI taxonomy): domain Eukaryota; kingdom Metazoa; phylum Mollusca; class Bivalvia; order Ostreida; family Ostreidae; genus Ostrea; species Ostrea edulis. Next base: position 60,062,386 of record NC_079166.1, on the reverse strand, counting down.
TATTGCTTATAGGAGTTATGAGATTGATAACTGTTCGTTATCTTTGTCTTTCATATAGGGTATATGTTGAGTGACGTTGACATTTACAAAATGACCTTGGGCGACCTTTGTCTAAACGTCATTTGCTTATGACTTATTTGTGCGATATATCATCAATACCTGTTCCAAAACTCTTGATATAAAGAACATATTTCTTATGTAAGGTATATCTTCTGAGTGCCCTTGACCTTTCTAAAATGACGGTGATTCAAACGTACCTGTCTCAGGAAATATTTTTGATCAATTTCTAATGAAATGTTTCGAAGATGAAATTGTGATATTAGGAATTTTCGGATGTTTTGCGTGACCTTGACCTTTTAAATATGACATTGAAAGACTTTATTCCAAAGTTCATTGTAACAAGGAACGTTTATGATCAAATATATCAATTTATCATGAAAGAGTTAGGATATATGAACTCGGAGGGACGGACGAACAGACATAACGGTGACTATATGCTCCCCCGAAATATTTCGGGGCGCATAAAAATTCAATATGGTGACCATGCAATCACGTCCAAGGTCATTGTGCAAGGTATGAGGTACGCGAGGAACTCCAAGTGTACGGAAATTTACACCTGACGTTTTAAGCCAATCGAAACTCCTCTTGCAAGGTACATAGGAAATAATTATTTATGTACTGCACTATGGATTCTTGGGGAAGACCAAGCTAGTAAGCTGTATTGCAGATAGTTGATTAGAAGTCAATTAGTCAAGAAATAGTCAGTTAATTACATTTAGTTAATCAGTAGTGAATTAAACAATAGTTAATAAGTGGTGCCATAGACAATCCGTATTGATGGATTAGTTGATTCATTAATGACTTCATTAATTAAGAGCTTAATTGCAGATATTACCGTCCAGCCTCCTCCATCAATCTCCATCTCGCATACGACAGTCACGTGACCCAGAATTGGAATTTTTATTCTGTACAAGCCACTAGGTAGAGCAGATGAGAGCCCGTATATTTCGGTACAATCAGTCGGATCATAACTGTTTGAAAAAAATAACTCCATTTATTTCAAAGATAAGTGATCAACGATCGACGTTTTTACTGTTCTGACTCGGAGAGGTTTTCAAACACTGGGTTACTTGATTCTATATGAAAATCATTGCATTTTTTAAATGTTTAATTTTGTTAATGAAGGAGATGCCAACATCCTGCTAGGTAGATGAAACGCAAACAAAACAGGTTTTAAAAGTGTGAAGTATCTATAAAGCATGCTACTTAAAATGATTAAAATATAAAATGTAGTCCTGGGAGTTAAGAGCAATTCTCTGTAACGATCAATATATTTTGGCACGTTCACTGATTGCTTTTCCATTGTAATGCATAGATTGTATAAAGAATATCGTTACATTTATTCTTAATAAAACGTTCTGCGACATAACGGGGATATGAAGAGTTCAGCACCAACGGGATGACCTAAAGAAGTTGAACAAAGTTCAGCTCCCCAAATCCACAATTTGTAAAATGAAATCAGTTTAATTTTGTTAATAAACGAGATACCAAATTCCTGCTAGGTACATGGAGATGAAACGCAAATAAACCAGGCATTGAAAGTCTAAAGTGAGTATAAAATAAGTAACTTAAAACAATTAAAGCACAGAATGTACTCTTGAGAGTTCAATTCCGTATTTTCAATCAAAATGGTTTGAAGGGGCTTGCACCAAAGTCTTATGCAATATTTTCATGTGCATAGCGTGTGATGACTAAAAGAAGTTAAAATAAAGTTCAATTCCCAAATGGTAACACTCCACGTTGATAACTTAATACCGTATAACTGGTATTTTTTGCGGTTTGTCTATTTTGGGGGAATTTTGCGGATAGGAAACATTCGCAAAAATTACAATAGCAGAATAAATATTCATACACATACGCTTGTACAAATGAAATGCAACCACAAAAATCATAAACGCGGAATGTTTAATTTGCTACCATTTAGGGATCAAATCGCAAAACAATTCTAACCACAGAAAATACCCATTATACGGTATCATACTAAGAAATAAATCCTGATAACGTCTTCACATTGCTTTTGTTGTGACAGTGAAATACTAAGGCAACGAAAAGAATACCATGCCACCTACCTTGGACACAGTATGTTTGATTACTTGATAATCTGACACATTTCTTTCCAGATAAACACGATTGGCATTCTGTTTGGTCACCAGCTACCTACAATTTCTTTCATAAAAACACATTATGTTTAGCTTCAATATGCAAAGTAAATATCAGCAATAAATGGCTTATTCTTCTAAAATTCGTTACGTAGATGGAAAATTTGGCAGTTATGTGGAACGTTTCATATCAAATTTTGGTTTGAATCTAGCATGGATATTTTTCAAGCTGCTTTTCAGTAAGGAAAATTTGAAGATAACCAATAGTGATCAATTCCATAACTCCTATAAGGAATACAAATATCAGAGTCGGGCAAACAAGGACACCTGGATACAACATGGGTGGGATCAGGTGCCTGGGAGGAGCAAGCATCCCTTGTCGACTGGTCACACCCGCCGTAAGCCCCATATCTTGATCAGGTAAACGGAGTACTGCAATCATACCGTTTGTCCAAAGGTCGAGTTGTTAGTTTGCCGTTGATATATATTTCTAATGATATGTCTAAATACAAAGCAGATGTGGAGGGATTTGTGATGTCTTAATGATGAATTTGATTTAATGGATAATGAATGGATATACCAGAGGTGCCTAGGAGGAGTGAACATCTCTGTTGATCGGTCACGTGTGCCCTGTATCTTGATAAGGTACACGGAGTAATTCGTAGTCAAAATAAGTGTGTAAAGAACGGTCTAGCAATATATAAAACACATGAACCAGCACTCAATCTAATAAAAGGATTTTTTTTCAATATAAGTAATGAGTTTTATAAATTAGTGGCGTAAAAATATTTACACAAGATACACTTAGCTTTTACATGAAACCATTGTGTATTTTCTATATCTATAGTTAGACGAATGTGCGCCCGTTTCATAGGACTGTCCGCAAACAATTATCATTATCCAGTTAACGGTCCGTTATCTTCACCTTTCCAGGAAACCACGTGCGAAGTTGAGAAAACCAATAATTCTAAAATGTATATCGAAAACATTCAACATTTCGACAGAAACAAATCAATTAAAAAACAATGAAGAAAGAACTGAACTTTTCTATTCACTGAAGTCATCAATTTTGACGCCATGTTGATACATGTACTTGAGTCATATGGCACAAACAGGTCTCGTGCCTTGTTTCGAAATGGGAAAGTTTTAATATCTCAAATACCTTTTTGCGTCACTTTTTGAAATTTAGGTTTGTTGCTATGTTTTACACGTATCAGATACTATCATATAATTAAATAGATATTTAAGTAATCGTTTTACCTCAATTATGTCCATGCACTATAGCTTAATGTCAAGGACCGTGACTCACAACTTTCCCACCATGTAGAAATCAAAAAATAAAACTCGGATGTGGTCATGTTTAGAGCAAGTGAATTGTATACGCGTGATTAAAGGCCTACACAGGAAACATATCTATAGATATTTACTTGGTAACCACTATTGCAATTTATCGGATATACATTGAGTCAGTTGTTTGATGTTTATTTGTTTCACGTCCCGTCTAGAAATCGTCATTCATATTGAGACGTCACAAGTTGTAGGAGAAGTGCCAAAAACTTAGACCTATTCTTACTCTATTACACGGAACCTCCGCCTGCTGCGATACAGGACCTCCGATTTTAAGACCATACCCAAAAGACCTGCAATTTCTAAATACCGGGCATTTGGCGAAGGAGCAATCAGTACCATTGTTTACATCTTGAGTTTGACGTGGCCATGGCACGAGCGCAGCTCGAACTCACGACCTCCCGGATAAGGAGCGAACACCCTACCACTGAGCTACCGTGACCGGTCATTGATCCGGAATTAGAGTGTTCTCATTATAAAAGAACAATACTCAACGTGACGTAAAACAACCAACCAAGCAACAATTAAAAAGATTGATTGATTGATTGTATGTTGTTTAACGTCCTGCTCGAGAATTTTCAACTCATGAAGATGTCATTATTGCCGGTGAAGGGCTGCAAAAGTTAGGCCTATACCCGGCGCTTACGACTTTCGAGCAGGGAGGGATCTTTATCGTGGCACAACTGCTGTGACACGGGGCCTCGGATTTTGCGGTCTCATCCGAAGGATCACCTCATTTAGTCGCTAATTACGACAAGCAATGAGTACTGGAAAACTATTATAAACCGGATCCCTACGGGACTCAATTGAAAAGAAAAGATTTTACCCTATGTAAAAGTTCCTATGTAATTGAAGGATTGAAGTTCATGATTACAATTGTTCTAACAACTAATAAGCTAAGACTGTTAAAAGGGTTTTGACCGACCTGAGCACGTATTGCTCTAAACTGGATTATCTATCCAATCGTTTTGTAAAACGGCTGAGGTAGGCCTAATAGCGGTTCAGATCATTTTAAAAATCAGATTCAGTAAAAAGTCAAAGCTACTATTATGACGGAAATTATCAAAATTTTGTCAGTTCTAGGAATGTGATTCAAGGAACCGAAATTCGAAAGCGACATTGTTCTCGGAGTATAATGTAACTTTCAAAATAAAGCCTTTATTGTTTTGTTTCCTACAGGCCACGTTTTCTAAATAAAAAATGAATGAAATTGGAAACCTCTTAATTAGGTATCTGATATGAACTAGTTACGTTGTATTCCAGGTTTTCATATCAAATAATTGACAGGACAGATGAAAGTTAATTCTTTTAACTCAGAGACGCTTTCTATTAGACACAGATAATATTTTGTTGTATACCCTTCGATGCATCGAATTTATTTTTACATTTCAGACGAGCAAGACATTAAGGGATTGATGTACATAAAATTACTGTGCGACTTCCTCTTTATAGATATATGAGGTCCTCCTTAAATATGAGATTAATATATTATCATTTACCAAGGAAGAGTTAAAATCGTCTCATAATTGAATTCTTAAGGACCCCACGATTTTCAAGTATCATGCCGAGCGTTCGGCAAAGGAAACTTTGCTATCTATCGTAACATATATCTCGGAAGTCCAGCGATCGGGAATCGAACATGACCTTTCCATGAAACGTCTTCCGATTGATCACAAGCTACCAAGGCAAACAACCGAAAGATGAATTTTTATCAAATACTTATGTTGTCAAGTTGAACTCTAAAGTATTCTTTTACCGGTTCTGTTTTATCTATGGCTGTCACAATTTCACAGAGAAAGTGCGTTTTACTGTAGTGCACGCCTCTACAGACGGCGGCTCTGGTTAGACATTCCTTCACACATTGCTGTGGTCCCACCATGGTAAATATGGAGATAACTGGACCGATATATCTCTCTCCGTTAACTGGATTGTACACTGTACACCCCTCACCCCAAAATACAACATTAAAAAGCAACAATATACAGTACAACCTCTCTAATCCGGATGTCGGGTAATCCGTGCTGTGTAATCTTAACATAGTTTACGACACTCAGTGATTCGTTTGATTTTATCCCCTAAGTACGCTGTTGTGTCCGAATTATTCTGATACATCAAGTTTATCCGTGGTTTAGAAATACACTTGCCGATTGCAATATGTTTGAAGATCATCCAACACATAGTGATTCTTTTCAGACCTTGTATTAAATAAAAATCGAGCAAAAGGGGAGGATTTATTCTTCAGAGTGTGAACCCCCAATGACCAGTCATATCCGATAAGGTTTTATTTTTCGTCCATCAAGCGATTTTGATGATTTATTCTGCTTGGACAAGTGTACGTAATTAACAAATCGATCTTTAATCGCTAATGGATGACTTTCACAGCTTTCAAATTTCAAGGATCGAGTAATGATTGCTTCGTAAATATATACCAGCAGAAGAAATAAATGTGTGTACTTAAAAGTTAAATAAAAATAAAGAGGTATTCTTCAATCTCTCTTTAGTCTTAAAAGCATAGTTTGATATACTATACGTGTGTTAAGGTACTACAGTCAATTCGTTAAATATTGCGTTCGATTCGCCTTAATGGCCATATCACGTTTCTCTGGAGTTTCGGGCTTAAGTGACACGTGGTTAGGAATGAATTAAAATTTCTTGCATTCGTTGACAGTATTCAATGTGTTGAAATAGAAAAACATTTTTTACTAACATTTTATTGAGAGATGTCTCGCATGATTGAAAACGATCATTTGTGTGCTATTGGGATGCTGGAAGCCAGCTGTCTCGAAGCAATGTGACAAGACAGTCTGGAGTTCATATTAACACTGTAAATGCTTTAGGAGACGATATCAGCAAACAGGAACCGTTCAGGACCACCCACAGTCAGGACGCTTGTGTGACGCCATGATACATATATACGGACACCACAATTGCGTAATTGATTTCAATCGGCTTCTTTGATTGCTAGAAGCATCCCTGAGCATCGACGAATAAGTCCTCGTATGGTAAGGAAGAGATTGCGAGAGGCCAATATCAGTTATCAACGTTTCACGGTTGGCCCTGTTCTGCTCTGGTGTCATCATTTTGCGAGGTTAGCGTGGTGTAGGAGACGCCGTTGATACAATAACAGAGATTGGGCTAAAGTTCTGTTGACTGACGAGTCGAGATTTCATGTCGACGACAGTGATGCTCGTGTTCAGGCCTGGTGATAATGGAGGGCATCTTAACTGGCGTATGCTACTATTACGAGATAATATGTCAGCCCGTCATTCCATCCATTCACAAAAACCAGCGTAACGTCATTCTACAGCAAAACAACACACATCGGATACCACACCCGTTTTTAGTAACTATCTACAGCAGCAAAACGTAAATGTGTTACCCTGATCTGCGATGTCACAGGATTTATTGTCTATAGAATATACCAAAAAGGGAACGGATCAAAGATCTTATTTTAATCAGATTGGGATGAAATGGAACGACGTTTGCATGAAGAGCCAACCCCCTGCTATGTTGGACGCTTTGCATGGCGCGTATGACGGAACATTCTCCAGGCATTTCTGCATAACCTGATTCTTTCAATGCTTTGATATACTTGACAAAGAGATATTTCGTATTTTCAACAAATAAACATTTCTAGATTAATTGTTAACTGCTGAAAAATATCCCCCTCATTAGGGATTGCCTTGTAGAACCCTTACTGCTACGGCCCTGAGTCAAACTCCCGTGAATGGAAGGGAAAAACAATGCTTAACTTTACTTTCTCTCAAAATGGAAGTTTATAGTTCGCTTCCCATGTTAGAAATATTTGGCAATATTGAAAGCTTATGTCGTCAAGGTAAAAACAAATTGTATATTTCATCCTAACTATACCTCATCAATTCAACACACAAAAATTAAAATTATAATACCGATGGTTACAAAATATTCAGGTACAGTACAAGCTAAAAGTGTATCACATACGCGGGAAAAGTTCAGAATTAAGCAGAAATCCAGTGTCCGTCCGTCCTTCTATCCATCATTGAAACATAATATAGACTTCACCTCATTGTATGTTATTAGTACTATAAATATAACAATACAAAGACAGATGTATATGCCTGATTATTTCAATCATGCAGTAGTAATTCTAATCAGAACGTTCTAAAATTACAGACGTGTGTGAATTTGGTGAAATGAAAACACCACTTCGAGATATGTCCGATGAACAACATCAAGTATTACACATTCAGATGAGAGGTGTTGGTACTCGTGTTTACCAAACTGACAACCAATCTCTATAATAAATATAATTGATGTTTTTTTTCTATCACGTGATACATGCTCTATTGTAAGAATTCTTTGAAAGTGATTGCAAGATCTATTTCTCGATACTTTTCTATTAATTGTTTCAGAAAAAATGATTACCAAGGAATGTTATTTTTAAATTAATTATACATGTAGCATGCGAATTTGTTTATCCACAGAATTAAAGGTTATTCATTGGCTGTGTGATCATCCATGTATCACGTGAAATTAAAAGTAATCTTTTTCGATTTCTTCTGATCGGTGATGCTTGTAGACACGAAATTGAAGGAATGATAAAGTACGTAATCTTATATTCGTTAGTTCAGAAATCCTTTTTCAAGATGATATGAAATATTTGATAATGATAGCGTATGCCATATCCACACAATAACCTCTGCAGACTGATTTAACTCCCATACTGTCGCAGATGAATTTTACGACACATTTCTAACTTTAAGCTTAGTTCTGTAGTATATACTTTCGTACGCCACTTTTCTAACCATCAGTTGAATAGTTTTCTGATTCATCTTACATCACTCGTCTATCCATTAGTTGAATAGTTTTCAAATTCACTTCTAACCACCAGGATAACCAAACTCATTGTCGCCAGAATAACTACATTCATAACCACCAGGATAACTACACTCACTACCGCAAGGATAACTACACTCATTACCGCCAGGATAACTACAGTCAATACCGCTAGGATAAATACACTCACTACCGCCAGGATAACTACACTCACTGCCGTCAGGATCACTACACTCATTACCACCAGGATAAATACACTCATTACCACCAGGAGAGCTACACTCATTACCACCCTGATAACTACACTCATTACTGCCAGGATAACCACATTCACTACACTCACTACCACCAGAATAACTACACTCACTGCACTTATTACCGTCAGGATAACTACACTCATTACCACCAGGATAACTACACTCATTACACCAGGATAACTACACTAGCTACCGCCAAGATAACTACACTCATTACTACTAGGATAATTACAGTCACTACCGTCGGGAGAACCACAATCACTACCGCCAGGATAACTACACTTACCATCGCCAGGATAGCCACACACTCCAAAACAAGGGTGACTACAACCATTCCTGTCAGGATAATCACACTCACTACAACCAGGATAACTAAACTCGTTGCCACCAATATCACCATGCTCATTACCGCCAGGTTAGCCATACTAATTATCGTCAGGAGAACTACACTCACTACCGCCTGGATATCCACACACACTACCACCAGGGTAACTACAAACATTACCGCCAGGATAACTACACTTATTACCACCAGAATGAATACACTCACTACCGCCAGGACAACCACAATCCCTACCACCAGGATAACTACACACATTACCGCCATGATAACTAGAATCATTACCGCCAGGACAACTACACTTATTATCACCAGAATGAATACACTCACTACCGCAGGGATAACTACATTCATTACCGCCAGGAGTACCACACTTATCACCGCAAGGATAACTATGCTCATCACCGCTAGGTTAGCTACACTTATTACCGCCAGGACAACTACACTTACTAGTGCTTGGATAACTCCACCCATTACCGCCAGAATCACTACACCCATTATTGCCAGGATACCCACACTCACTACCGCTAGGATCACTACACTCACTACCGCAAGGATCACTACACTCACTACCGCAAGGATCACTACACTCATTACCCTCCAAGATAAACACACGACATTGTAACAAATAGGTGGATAGTAACCCGTTATCAAGATGGGTGGAAACGTACATTCCGCTATAATAGTGGTATATTACTATTATAGTGATAATATGCTATATTTTCAACCGTAGATTCCATAAAACTACAGATTAAAGTACAATACATTGTGGGCATAAAGCTAACAGTAATTGGAATGCTTACATTTGATGAATTTTATTAAATTTTCTATCGTTACTTTTAATAATGCGAACACGCTTTTTAAAACGGAAGTTATGTGTTTAAATTAGGAACCGGTGAATGCGGTAGTATTCGAGAATGATTGAATTTCACTTTCTCTCACAAATGTGCACAACTCGTTGCTTGTGATAACTGTCAACCCGCATTGTAAGACGTTCACTGATTTTACCGTGGTAAAGATTATGTCTGCCTTCATGGTTACGGGTATGGATATCTGTTATGGCAAATGAAGAAAAGCTAAGCATGTTAACACTTCTGGTGAAATTGTTTTATTCGTTTCACGTAATATCTTTAATCGTAAAAATAACGACAGGGTTCAATGTTACATCAATCCATTTGTGATTTGGTATTGATTTCCTACATCATTTTGTATACATCATTCATGAAGAGAACTGCGAATTTTGAATTAAACCTGCAATAACTGTTTGCTCTTATGATTATTACCATCTTTAGGTTGAAAATCATATCCGTAGTTTTCACTGCGGCCAGTCAAGCTAATCCTTTTGGATATCGAGTATATTTTGTTTTGACCGTTTGGGAATATTTTGTGCGTAGTTTGAGATCTACTTCATATTTACATGTACCAGTCAGTCTGATTATATTCATAGTTAATTTTTCAAAAATCTAATGAAATGGCGGTTATTCAGATTGAAACCAATACCACATATTACAGTGTACATATGTAGAAGAAGTCGCATAACACAAGCATAATGGAATGGAAGAGTATTTACACTATATCTTTTATTGTACATTGTCCAGAAGAAACAGATAAAGATGGCTTGTCCAACTAATGACATCAACTGAAAAATTAACCAGTGGCATCTTGTCAATGGGAACCAAGTTATCTGGAATACACTTTTATATGTCTTGCAATTATTGGGTTTAAAGGATCTGAATCTGTACCAGACCACAGCATACCATTTTAGTTTTAGTTTGCAAAAAAGAATCTCTAAAACTCTAATACATGTATCACCTACCGCGTCTTACACACATATAGTTGTGTTCTATAGCAGTTGTCCGAATACCATTGTTGGTTGGTGTCCATTACAATGCAGGGTGCATTAGCGTCATTAGGATACTTCCAATAGCTAAAGTCACGTGGACTACCATCCATCCAATGGTTGTTTTGCAGACCTAACCAAATCTCATCTAAGGGAGTATATAATTATCAACTGTCTCTGTTGCCAAATTGAAACAAAAACTGCTTTCGATGACTCATCTCAAAAACAAAAATCCTGTACAGGTCATATAAAAGTTTCGCGACACTGCACCAAGAAGTAGTTTTATCAGCCAAAGTCCTCATTCACAGCCAAATGTGTCTACTTACAATTTTGGAAACACTTCAATTCATTTTCACTTTAATATTCTTGACAACGTATACTGAGTCAGTGGTTAATACAGATGGTATAGCATTAAATTTGACCAATTCCTTTCCTTTTTGTCAAATGTCTTCAAAAATGGGAAGTGTAATTCGTGATTGTATTGCAGCAACAAATACAAAGGAGTCAAGACACATACTATGAAAGTTGTGTTCAGTTGTTGACATGCAACCACATTTTCATTATCAAATGTTCTTGCAGACTTGCCCATTTTGCATAAAACGGGAACTAATCTAAATAGATTGACTATTTTGCTAACACCGTCATACGTCGAATACATATGAATATGGCTATTAGAAACACTTTCAAAGAGGAGAAAATTAAAGGTTCCTTAGTTGGTTGTTTGGTCGAAAAGGAGGCAAAACATACTTTTCAATATAACTGGTAAATAAACAAAACGTCATGCATGTTTGAGAATGTAAAAAAAAATAAAAAATGGCGAAAACCTGTTAACAAAAATAGCAGTTATTTATGTTCTTTGCTTCTGGTAGACTTGATAAGTTTGGTTAATAGATCAATTTAGGGGGTTAAATACAAATCTCACTTTTTAGTACATTTGCTTCTTTTTCAGATTAATTACCTTGTGTAAATATATCTTTTTTTACTTACTTTTGTTTGAGAGATTCTGGTGGACAAACACCTGTTCCTCCAGGGAGTGGATGCTAAGGAGCTCCATTTTACAGTGTTGACAAACATCCTGAAAGATTTCCCACCGTCAGAAGAATTCTTTATGCCATTCATTTTCATCAAATATAAGTACAGAAACACAGAATGAGTGATATAAGATAATGATACAATAAACAGCATGATGATCCCAAAACACAGAACATCGTTAATATTCCAAAATAAGTGTTATGTCAGACTATTTTACGAACGTCTCACTTAACAGTTCACAGTTGAAATTCTGACTTGTAATTTGTGTCTGTCTGTTTCATAATGTTGGGGTTATGTGGCATTTTAGACAGAAATCTGAAAGATATCCCAAAGTTTTGGCTGCTTTGAATAGACGTTTACTACATATTGTAAATGGTTATAGTGCTGCACTCCATTGCAAAATCTTTCAGTGCGTTCAACTAAATATACCGAGTGCCAAAGAGTAAAAAATACCATCGAACTTTGTCATTTTGTGTTATTGAAAATTTGAAGGGCCAAAAAAGTATATATATTAACCATGACGTTTATCACACAGTCACTGGATGTTGTGACTTGGGGTGATGAATCTCATGATTCCTAGTATACGTAGGGTTCGTTCAAGGAGTTAAACTCATCCCAGCTTAGCTCATTGAACGAGCTCTACATATGCTAGTGATTATGATATTGCTCATGGTTCCATTTTCTTCACAGTTTTATACATATTCAGTGCAGTTACTGCAGAGATACATATATGTTTATACACATAGACTGTACTTATACGAACCACTGCATCCTGGTTCGTCAGTCTTTGACGTCCATGTATCTCCGATGAGTAGTAAAAATGGCGATTATATTCAATCCAGTCTGTCTTCTGGCAGGGGCCCTCTACTCCAGAACAGAAAATGAGACAATTACGTCATCGGGATTCAGTGAGTATTATGTCATGATCATATACGGTTAATAAGAATACAAGTGTAGGCTACTGCAATCTAATATGCCGGTTTCGAGATACGTTTGAGTGATTTCCCTTTGAAGAACTCTCGTACATAGAAAGGCGCGAAACAACTTGTTTACATGCGGGAGTGGGACGAATATTGATCACTGTTTAAGAGAATGTACTCAGTAAATCTCTCATACGCTGTTTCATCGCCCGAATTCAACTGATACACAAACTAAGTAAGTGATAAGTATTCAGGGAGTACTTAAATACATGGAATTCTTATTATATCACGTAATTTTGTTGGTCGTAGGTATCATATCCAGGATATTACTTTCAAATATGACATTGTTTTTATGTTTCTGCTTTTGTAAAACATTTCTTTCAATAGTATTTTGTATTTCCAACATTTAAATATTTAAAGAGAAACCGCTTTTAATACATTTTATCGTCTTCCTCACTGACGGTAGGTTCACTCTGTCCCACTTAGTTCCTCAAAGTTCCACTAAATGTACTTCCTACACAGGAGACCTCTTATCTCGAAACTGACGTATTAAAATATTATCCTGAGATACGCTCATTATCGCTGCAATAGGATCTGACATAACCCCATAGGGGGTCACGTCTGCATGCCCTTTCGCTTGGAATATTCATGAGCACTATCAGCCAATCAGATTGCGCCATACAGAACATGATGACTATTTAGGCGATTCCTGGCAATTCGTAAACAAGTTGCTGTAATCTCTCTCATACGAAGTTTATAATGCAAGTTGAAGATAACGAACAGTGATCAATCTCATAACTCCTACAAGCAATACAAAATAGATAGCTGGGCAAACACGGACCCCTGGACACACCAGAGGTGGGATCAGGTGCCCAGGAGGAGTAAGCATCCCCTGTTGACCGGTCACACCCGCCGTGAGCCCCATATCCTGATCAGGTAAACGGAGTTATCCGCATTCAAAATCAGTGTGTCAAGAACGGCTTAACAATCGGTATGAAACACGTCAGACAGCATTTGACCCAATGCAAGGTTGTATTGACGAACTAGATCGTTATAACGACCATAGAATTTGCGAAATGCTGACGTCAATCGAGACTGTTGAAATCCCTGTACCATCAACTTCTTTGTCAGTAGCTTACCTCGATTTAAAAACTGACTATACCCAGAACAAGCTCTTGTATATCGAATCAGTTGAGATATATAAACACCATATGCAGGTGATAATGGAATATTGCTACATAAATGTGGGAAGTTGACGATGGAGAAGCTGAAATCATCCCGTTTGTCATACAGTTGAGTTGTCAGTTTGCCGTTAATGTTTAATTTCAATAAAATATCTAAGTATGAAGCAGAAGTGGACGACTCTGTGGTGTCCTTTATTTCGAGCTCACAGGAATATATCAAATCGACATATGAATGAAAGCTATCATTGTTAATAGACAAAACGTCATCTATATATCTAAAAGTCGAATTGAAGGTAACAGCGAGAGATTTTTTCTTCTCACGTAGAAGTTTTTGAATAAATTCTGCTTCATATGAATATAAAAACAGGTCAGCTAACAAAGGAGCACAATTCATGCCCATGGGAATTCCAACAGACTGTTGGAAGACCTGATCACCAAAGACCACGAAGATATTGTCAATGAGGAACTCTAGTATATTTTTTATTTCAACTTCAGAGTACTTGTGCGTTGAATCAGAGTGGTGTTTAACAAAGTAAGTTTTTGAATGACTGATCATTAGATATGAATATTTCCGTTTTTATTGAAGAAGCAACTGTCTATGATGTCAAAAAGTCTAGTCTTTAATTTATCGTGAGGAATGGTCGTGTATAGTGTTGAAAAGTCATAGGTTTTAATGCTATTGATTTGGGAAAAATTATGTGATTTCAAGTTTACTAAAAGTTCTTTAGAATTTTTTAGAATCCACATTTGATTAACACCACTTCTGGCATATGTAGTCGCACAGTAAGTTTGAAGTTTCTCCTTCACAGCTGTTAACATTTCCGTGAGGAGCAAAGATAGGGGCTTGGTAGAGCACTTACTGGATCCAGCAATGTATCTTTGTAAGGGTTTTTATGTAGTTTAGGAATCCAGTATAGGTACGGTAACTCGTATTCATTCGACCCATTGACTGGAATTTTAAATGTGTCTAAAACTGAAGCATGGTTTTGAAGACTTTCGTCTTTTGAAAGGGCAGTTGGAGTATAAGTATGATTACCAAAAGTGGAATTAATGCCAAGTTCGTTTAAAATACAGTTGTAATAATGAGCCTTACAAACAAAGACAATGTTGTTACTAGCTTTGTCAGCTGGAACCAAAACATATTCCTCATGTAACCTATCTAATTCTTTTATCACTTCTGGTTTACTAAACACAGAAGGATAGATGGTACGTACTTTTGTTTTCATGTGTCTAATGCGGGATTTTAATATCCCTCTTATGCTTTTAACCCATTCTGACAATGTATCAAGTTCTTCTTTTTCATATTTAGCCCATCATCTGGCATAATCTTAGACAGAACTCATAATAGAGATGAAATTCTGTCGCCAATTAAAAGACCGAGGTTCTCTGTATTTAGGACCTTTAAGAATAAGTGATTTAAGATCCTCATTTTCAACTATATCAACATCACCAGTAATGACATGTCCAGCTGGACTGTAGTTGAAAGAAGATGAAGAACAAGAACATGTTGGTGGATTACGTATAAGATGGTCTATATCTAAGTACTGCAAAGTTTGTTTATAATTAAAAAGTTTGGATGCAATAGTAGAAGTATAGCTGTAGGAAATACAGGGTGTAGACTTGAACTTGAAATAAGTTGGAATACACGACTGAACCCTTTTATGACGAAGAATGTTGCTTATGTTGCTTATACAATATAAGATTGTATATTCCCACATAGGGGATTTTAAACTTTCGCAACAATGCCTAATATATTCCGTTCATACAACAAAACATACGATATAAATTACACCCAAATTAAATTGATTTCTGCATGAATACGAATGGGTACGATTTGTATGATTTTCAAGATGGTTTACTTAATTAAAGCGAGGAATATAACGCCAGTCAACGCAAACGGTGCATTGTGACGTCACATCTACATGTAGCTGCTATGTGTTTTCTTTCAATCCAAACAATCGTAGTCTCGCGCATCCAGAAGCTCTGCTTTCTCGTTAAATATCCGACGAGCAGAGAGTCTGGTAAAGACACGCGATAACGTTTGTAACGTCAGAACACGGCTTACCAAAATATCGGTATTTCATTTGATTGGTTGATTCAACACACCTCCAAAATCTCAACTAACAAAGAAATTTGTAATTGACTGAATTTGCCGTTTAAGCCTATGGATTTACCACTAGAGTGTTTATAAAAGCTTTTGTAAAAAGAAATGATTTCTTTACTGTTTTACCCACAGGAAATGGTAAGACCGTTTTATCAAAATTACTTTAGGAGTCAAAAGTGAAAGTACAATTTCCAGCTGATAAAGACAGTATTTGTTTTTCTCTTGTACATGTAGTAATGATTTTCCCATTAGCATAACTAATGGGGGATCAACTACTTAGCATAAAATCTCGGAATTGACTGTTTACGTTAGAGAGATTCAAACCAAAACTAAATTAGCGCTCCCTAGCGGTAACAGTTATTATCGCGGGCCTTTACCAGACTCTATTTGTCGGAGATTTGCGGGGACAGCCGAGTGTATGGTTGAACGAGACTAAAACAATTGCAGGCATTTTCATTAAATTGGGAACACCGACGATTTCATGTGCGAACCACTGATTGGCTAACATAAAGTTAACATGAACATGACATCTTACGCAGATTATACGGCGCTGGTCTAGGAAGTCTGATTTTAGTTACATGTAGATAGAAGTGTACTGCCGCGTATATGACGTTAAAAACTCATGAAACAAGTGAATGATAAAACAGATGAGTGTTTGAAATATATAATAAGATTAAAGAAACGAGCATAAAATATATCCCATGATTAAGTGGTGTGTTTCTGCCAAAATTGTATAAAACACTAATTGTTTGAATACATCATTCTTCAATTAATTTGACTTTGATGTAAAAAGCTGATATTATAACTAAAAGAATGCCTCGACGTTGTCTAATGAGATGATCTCGTTGACATCATAAGTTACTCATTCAGTCCTCACCGTTATGGGTATGGTTGTGCTGCCGTGTCGTGTGTTCTGTGCGTAGTGTTGTTAGTTTAGTAGTTGTTGCTGTTGTTGCTGATGATGTAGTAGTCGAAGCTGATATAAAAATCGTTTCAGGATAACAGTGATTACACTAAACCACTATATTTCCAGCCTTATAATATGTGTCATATAAACAAAAGGATATTCAAAGTATTGAATATATGCTATATATACACAGTTCTGTATGAAAGAAATATCCAATTGAGTCTCGTTAGGGCTGTAGATTGTAGACCCATATGATATTGATCATTGTTCGTTATCTTCGCCTTTCATATTGTTTCAAACAGAACTGAACATGGTATATGTCATTCTTTAATTATTGCCTTTTAAATTGCATTTTGTTAATTTACCTGATGCAGACCGATTGTGAATGATAGTACAATATGCAGTACTGAGTTTGTCGGATGTTACAATTGATACGGACTGCTCACTTATATCAGACAACAAAAGGTAAATTCTTAGAGTGAGCGAGCAAACGAATGTAATGTTTTAATTCATTGAATTCTTGGTAGTAAAGCATAGAAATGTACTTGTCTGTCTGGATAAATCTGCTATGAAAACCAAATAGAAGGATTTGTGGTAGATTTTGACGCAATAATTTAGCAAGTCAATGGTTAAGAGCATGGCGACCATGGAATTATTCAGGTAAGTGCACTGATAATTTTAATTGTATAAAGTTATTTTGTTGATATGTTCAATTACACACTCACTCCTTACCTTTGTGGGTATGATGGTGGTTATCATTATGATCATGGTGATGTCGTGTTCTGTGTTCAGTACGTGTTGTTGTTGGATTTTCTGTTGTTAATCTTGTTGATGAAGTACGATGCGTTGTTGTTTCATAACTGGTTACTGAAGTTGTCGTTGGTGTTTTTGCTCTGGATGTTGTTGGTAGTGTTGCCTTCATTGTTGTTTTTGTCAGATTTGTTGTTGCTGGAGAATTTGTTGTCAATGAATCACGGAAACCTCGATTACACATATCTCCTACACAGCATTGACGAGCCAGACTTCGTAATGATTTCCTTTTACGTACAGCAATGCTACATTCCTGTCATTCAAAGCATGTCATACATGGAGTTTCCTTATATCAGAAATCGAGTTTGCAAATAAAATGATTAACATTACAATACAACCAGGTAAAGTAGCTGAACACGGGGATTTGAGCATACTGCTTAATTAACTTTACCGGGAACAATAACTGAAAACAGACGAGAATTCGAACTCATTGCCCTTAAATCCAAATTTGATCAATTTGGTTCATAGTATATTTTTCTTCCTATTCAGTAGGTGTCGTAATGTCATGAGATAATCTCCTTGTCATCCCCGGCAGGGTGTTTATTGGGAATGCATGAATCAAACGGCTTTAAAAGTCGTTCATCAGACAGCTCATTTCGCAGTGTATATGATTGGAGATTTGGGGGTTCAGGGTTCAAATGTTTTCTCTTACAGTTTATTTTGTGTGGGAACTTTAAATCTTGCGTTTCGCATGTCTCTTCAACACGATATGATGCATAGTGTATATCAATTTCCTAAAACCATTTAGGACTTATAAGTTGGTATTATACACTGTAGCTGTTAGTATAGCTATTTTTAATCACCGCATCACACCTACGTGTCTTCGTATCGTTCATGATCCAATCTGAATAATATTTAGTTGTCTCTCACAAGCTTATATGAAATGTTTGTTTAAATGTTCATTTCACGCTGTAGTACATTACTGGTATGAACATTATTGAATTCATTGTATGTATTTAAGGTAGATCGATCCTCATGTGACTTATCAATATCAATGGTTGAAAGTTGAAAAAACTGTATTAATTTCCACCCAATATAGTTAAATTCAATTTTAAATAACCAAAGAAAATATGTATGTTGCCACATTTTTAAAGATGTCAGACATACAAAAAAAGAAGTATATGTTAGCATTAGAAAATCACACATTTTCGTTCTACAGAACAATTAAAATAGATAAAGACTTATGGAAATGACAAATTTTAAATGTCAACATTTTAAAAAAATTCTTATTCATAAACATGAATAAATTAAGTGTGGATATTGGGGAAATCATGTATGATGTAAACTTTTCCATTATCAATATTTAACCAAATTTCTTATTTTTTGCAGTGAATAAAATTCTTTTGAATGATATAGTTCTATCATGCGCAAAGTTTAATTTGATAAATTTTTTTTCAAAAACCTATGACATCACAGGAGGATCGATCAACCTTAAATTTTCCACGTGTCAAAGAAAGAGAGACAAAAACGTTTCAAGATCAAAGCTACTCGTCATGTACTAACTTGTTGATATTATTTTATACAACGTTCTGAAGAAATGACCGTCAAATCAATAAACGTTCTCATAATTAAAGACAGATGCTGCTCTGCATCCCGATGCTCGGCATTCTGATGAAGCATGTGTTGTTTACTTGATTTGTAACTCTTGTATATCAACACTTTGTACAGATCGTTTGTGTTTTTATTATAAAGCATAATTCTACTATGACATTACCTAAATCCAATTATCTCCTAAAGTGGATTTTGAAATGTGAAAAGGATATTTGATTACCTACTTAATTAACTGCAAAGCTAAAAGCAGAAATTGCAATTCTTAGTATCTTTGCTGTATGTACATGTAATTCAAGTATTATTAATTCAAATATTATGAAGCATTTAATCATGTATTTGTAAATACCATTGGTGTTGCACATCCTAAATGGAACTTCAAGTTAAAACTGTCATCAATCGTCTCCGTAACGAAACACAACTGGAAAATGTATGGATTAATTTTATATAAAATGAAATAGTTCAGAAACATAAGTTATGTTAATGATGATGATGATGATGATCAGGGACATATGTTACCGTGGAAAATAAGTAAAAATAAGATATGATAATCTATGTTCTCTATGCCAAATTGATGCTGGAACAATTCTGCATGTCTTCTTGTATTGCCCAAATATTTGTCCCTTATGCCCCTTTTAGAAAAATGGATATTTGAAGAATCTAGAAAAAGGAGTAAAATTTAATGCAATTACAGTACTACTAGGTCTACCTAGAGAAGATAAAATAAACAATTGTATGATATTGCTTGTTAAAAGGTATATATTGAAAAATGAATAAGAAATGTAGAAAACAAAGAAAGAAACTGATGTATTCAAAAGAAGATGGTTGAACTGGAAATGATTAATTGAAAATACATGTTTGTAATAATCTACATGTATGGATATTTTTTTGCCATATCTTACAGCCATGATTTGCATGTGTGTATGCAAGTGATATTATGCTTGTCTGTAATATTGGAATTAAAAACGAAGATAAGTAAAAATAATTATATGATATTAGTGTGATTTTTTTAAAAAGTATAACACCCTTAATAATGATAAATAGTAGAACTTTAGGACAATAAAACGTTCTTCAACGCAGTATATATACCTGATCCTGTAGACACTGCTTGGTCAAATTGCATTGCTGAGGATCTTCCACCAGAACACAGTCATAGCAAACAAATCCTAATGCTACGTTAACAAATCACATACAGTGTTATTATTGTACAGCTATCTATCAAAGTAACAATGCCCACCATGGTATCGATATGACACCTTTGCTTTTAATCATGTACTCTAAAATTCTTATCAATTTACCCTCTAAAATGTAATCTAATGGCTAAATATATATTCTATATTTTGATAGGCAAAATATATAATTTTCACTGCAAAGAAATATATGGGAATAGGTACAATGGTAATGGTGGTGCAGGTGACCATGGTAAAACATTTCAAAATGATACAGTGATTTACTTTTTTGAACGTGCTGATTAATTCAGATTGAAAAATATTTACTAACAGTCTTCCTCCCTAATTATCACCACTATTATACACAGCGCAGTAAATAGGGTGCACCCCCAACTCTCTAATGGGCATATAACCAGCTACATCATTGAAACATGTACATACCACCTCTCCAGTTTAGTAACAAAAGGAAGAGTGCTGAAAAAACACAACCAAAAGTGATAATGAAGTTTGTCGTAAATAATATAGAAGGAAATATTTTTCGTTTAGTATTTAATTGATTGGTATCTGGACACAGCAAGCATTCAGATAATGAATATACCAAGATAAATGTATTGATGACCGTAGATATATTAATTATCTGATCATCCTTTTTTCCAGATGCCTTAGAAAAACCAGACAGTAAATTATTAGGTGCTTCACCGTTAATGAAAAATACACAAGATGTGGATATTAAGATATAATATGTCTAGTCTATGCAGACAGTTTCTTGCTTACCGACTATGGTTCCCATGTCGCCGTTCTTATCAGAAGAACTAAGTCCCATTACAGTAGATAGCGTTCACATGTTTATCATCTGACATGCGAAATAAATATACTTCTTGCATATCGAAAGTACCATCTGGAATCAATATTCAATTCCTTATAAACGTTGGTGTAAAAACTGATATTAAAAAGATTTCGTCAATAATATGCATTTTTTGAATATGGATGTTTGACACAACGATTTCATTTCTATCATCCCTACGTTAAAATCATACAATCATACAAATCATACATAAAATCACTCAAACTATGTCTGAAAAGGTAAAGAACAAAGATAATAATGAAGGCAATGCTAATAAAACACAAAAGATATGATATAACATTATTAAGCAATGTTTACATTCACTGAATCTTGTCTCTTTTTTAAAATTTACATTGCTTTCATCATATAATGAGTACATGCACGTTGCAAACTAGTTCGATCTAGTTTTCTAGTGCAACTTATCTGCATAATCATTTTAGCAAATATAAAGCGTCATGAGGTCAAAGGGAGCATTGACTGTTACGTTTAACATAACAAATGGGTCAAGCATATGATGTTTTAGAAGTTAATTCTAGTTTTTACTCTTAAGAATACATAAGCATATAAATGAAAGGTGAAGATAACGAACAGTGGGCAATCTTAAATGTAAACAATAAAATACTTTCTTTGTTGTTTTGTCGGGTGATGAAGGTAAGCAATCATTGCAGAAAATTGCAAAACACGCTTACACAGGTTACGCATTTGTTCTGCAATGCTGCCTACCTTCATCACCTGGTAAAACTACAAAGAAAGCATTTTATTGTTTGAATAAAGTAAAATTTCATTGGCTGTTTTATATGATTTTCATAAAACATCAAACTAAATTGAAAACCTACCAAATGAAAAGCCAGGACAAGAACCAAACATTTCAAATAGTGACAACCAATTTCTCTATAAACACTTGAATTCCCCGGACCACTCCATCTTGTCCATGAAGGTCAGGAGTTTAGGGAAAAGTTACAATAACAAACAATCCAACATCAAGTACCTCTTTTCGTAGACAACGAGAATATTACTGGATCAAGACTCTAAGTACTGCATTTCCTTGTGGATTGAATGATAGTGTATACGATGTAAGAAATTTGCCAGTCGACAAGAAAATAACATGAATGTGATGGAACTCTTTCCAAATACTCAAAGACGGAAACACAGTCATGGATATTGTATATATAAAAGACCAAAAACATGATGTCACTTTTGGTTCACTTTTGCCGTACGTCAACAGACAATTAAGTCCACATCATATTCGCACAAAACTTAACTATGTTCCATTGAGAGTTTTAAATATGTTATTTTAAGAAGTAAAATCTAGTCTATAATTGGAGTTTTCAACACCAGAATATAGACTGAACTCTATGATTTTGGATGTTGCCATTCACAGGCTCTATAAACCATTGCGGGTCATGTATGATGTTCCTTCCGAACCATGCTCCCATTTCCTTCAGCTTAAATTTACAAACAAAGGAATAGATGCTGTCCACATAAGCGACATTCTTCATAAAAAAAGAGTCCAGTCTACTTCAAGTTCAAATATGCACCCTGTATTTCCTACAAATACACTTCTGCTATTGCATCTAAACTTGATGAATATAAACAAACTTTGAAGTGTCAAGTTATATACCATCTTATACTTAATGTTGTTGTAGCTTGTCTAATTTCAACTATAATCCAACTGGACAAGTCATTACTGGTGATGTTGATATTATTGAAAATGAGGACCTCAAATCACTTATTTTAAAATGTCCTAAATATTGAGAACCTCGGCCTTTCAATTGGATATTAATAATAAGATTATGCTAGACGATGGGCTAAATATGAAAAAGGAACTTGACACATTGTTAGAATGGATTAAACATACAAGAAGAATATTAAAACCCAGCATTAGACACATCAAGACAAAAGTACGTACCATTGATCATTCTGTGTTTAGTAGACCAGAAGTGATAAAACAACTAGAAATATCACATGAGGAATATGTTTTGGTTCCAGCTAACAAAGCTTTGTTTGTAAGCTCATTATTACAACTGTGTTTTAAACAAACTTCGCATTGACTCCAACTGCCCTTTCAAAGGATGAAATTCTTCAAAACCGTGCTTCAGTTTTAGACATATTTGATATTTCAGTCAATGGGTCGGATGCATATGAGTTATCGTACCTATACTGGATTCCCAAACTTCATAAATACTCTCATAAAGATGCATTGCTGGATCCAGTAAATGTTCTATCAAGCCGATATCTTTGCTCCTCACAAAAACATTGAAGGAGAAACTTCAAACGATATGTACGACTACATATGCCAGATATGATGAAAATCAAATGTGGATTCTAAAAATATCTGAAGAACGTGTAGTAAATTTGAAATTGCAAAACTTTTCTCAAATCAACAACATCAAAATGTATGAATTTTCAACACTTTACACGACCATTACTAACCACAAATTAAAGACTAACATTTTTGTAATCATAAAGAACCGCTTTTTCAACAACAAGAGATGTTTGTAAAACACATATGTCCACCATGGTACAAAATTGAAAAGGGTTATACACACACATCATTTAATTGATAGCAGTATCATCAATTCAAAATATTGAGCAGACAATATATTCCAATGTCAAGAGTGAATTGACCATGTGACCTAAAAATCAATAGGGGTAATCTACTCCGTATGCTGTACCAGTGTACCAAGTTTGGTGTCGATCAAGCAAATAATTCTTAATATATAGGAGACAATATATTATTATGTCCAGTTCAACTATTGACTTTTGACCTCAAAATCAATATGGGTCATCTTCTCCTGAAGATGTACCAATGTACTAAGTTCGATGTCTGTCAAGCAAAAGGGTTATCAAGATATTGAACGGACAGTATATTCCTATGTTCAGTTTGACCCTTGACCTATTGATCTCAAAATCAATACGAATTATCTACTCTTTAGGTAGAATCCACGAACAAGTTTGATATATGTCAAGCAAATATTCCATATCACACTGAGCAGAAAATATCTTACTATATCCAGATTGATCTTTCACCTTGTGAGCCGATCAACAATTGGGTCATTATACTCTCTAGGAATAGATATTATATATGTGACCACCGTATCAACTTTGGTAACTGTCAGTCAAAGACTTTTTTTTAGATATTAAGCGGTCTACAGACCGAGGAAGTGAGCGTTGACTTCGTGACCTGAAAATCAATAGGGGTTATCTACACCCTAGACGCAATCACTGTACCAACTTTGGTACCTGTCAAAGAAAGGCTGTTTTCGTTAAGCCTACCACCCGAGAAGTACAATACAATATACCTCTTTATTCAACAGTCTCGTTTGAAATCAGTTTTGTGCAAATATAAGGTCTAGTTGGCATCTCTACCTGTATTTGGTTCAATTGTGGTCTGTCGTGTTTAATACTACTTGTTAGGTCGGTCTTTATACACTGATTGTGATTACGGACTAATCCGTATATAGGACTCCCGCTGGGAGTGAACGATCGATAGTGCATACTTATTCATCCTAGGCACGGGATCTCATCTCTGGTGTATACAGGGGTACATGTTTGCCCAACTCTTAATTTTGTATTCTTTATAGGAGTTACATGTATTATATCACTGTTCATTAACTTCACCATTTTCAAAGGGGCATGGAAAAAAGAATTTGATTGATAGAACAAGAAGATTTGTCTGACACAGGGAAACGTATTTCATCAGACAGTAGGTCTCATTTAACAATATCTTTTCATGATCGAAATCTAGGAATGATGTATGATGTCAACGAGTCATAATATTACTCAAAACCTACTAACTAGTCTAGTATTGAAGCATGATGAATGGGTCAAGATTATGCATACAGTCAGTTTTCAGCTGTGCAACTGCTCCTTGTATTACCCTCTCACGTGTATATGGAAATGGAATTGAAAATGTTTTTGTTCTAAATCAGCTTTGTTGTCTATTTTTTTCACTATACGAGGAAATTTTTTTCCATTTCTGTCCACTTCGTCCTAATTCAGATTGGCAAAACCTCATTCAATTTTATATTCACAAACAACGGTTTTGAATGGATTTAAACCAAGACAACATGTTTTCCCAGCATTTATTAGAGAATGAAGAAAACGGAAAATACTCTCAATAAGCAATAGCTGTCCTCTTTCCAGAGGGAAATA
Organism: Ostrea edulis; assembly: GCF_947568905.1. Classification (NCBI taxonomy): domain Eukaryota; kingdom Metazoa; phylum Mollusca; class Bivalvia; order Ostreida; family Ostreidae; genus Ostrea; species Ostrea edulis. Next base: position 60,036,955 of record NC_079166.1, on the reverse strand, counting down.
CATCAGTTCAGGTGAATTCCTGATGTTCTGTGTGTGTCATCTTCATTTTCCACCAGATCCTGTTTTTCACTGAAACAAAATAAAAAAAAAAAAACAAACACAAATTTTCGTTTTGCATGTTACTTTGTAATGTATGCGTTGTGCTTTTATTGCCTTTATTCTCTCATTACATCATGGATATTTTTTCCTTAAAATAAGTTGCGTTCAACAATAATGATATATTGACATAATTTTCCTTGGTAAGTTTGTTCTTCTTTATGTTTGTATATTACTCTGAAGTTGGGGAATAAGTTAGAAAATATCAAATAATAATGATCTCTAAGAAATAACAAGAAACAAAAAGCCCCCCCCCCCCCCCCCGAATCGGCAAATATAATGGAAACCATGTTGAATACAGACCTGTTTAATATCATATTTCCAGAAGAAACTTTTGTATATTTCACGTCCACTTTCTCTGAGAGTTCAGTGTTTTGCGACGATTTCCATTCCTGCCAATTTCTCGTCCACACCATTAAATACAGTAAACAAGCTAACGATAGACCTTTACAGAGAACACAAAGTCCGTGGAACGAGAGACGGAACAGCCGGAGGTCATACAACTCACACGCCCCGGTTGATAAACAAGGAGACTGCCATATATAGCAGGAGACATCCAACATTTTCCCAAAAAGTATTGGTGATAATCCCCAGCCTGGAAAATAAAGTGCAAAATCATGCTTGCAGTAAAGTTTGCAAAATTACTTGTATAATCAAGATTATGAACGTGCCAATTTACAAAATGTTGTATTGAAGTGGGTGAGGCAAATTACACATGTGTACAATGTTACGTGTGGTATTGCGGGGGGGGGGGGGTACCAAAATTTTTATTATGGGCGAAGAGCGATAACTCTATTTTCTTTTTATAGACTGTTTCACTGAACTCTTTTTCGCCAGAAGTTAGAATCTGGTGCCCTGCAGTTGTATACAGACTACTACACTCTTTTCTCCAGGTAATTATTTTAGATTATCACACTTGTATGCTATGTATATCACCAAGGGTATTATTTGAGATCCAGTTAATATGTTTATTATCATTATATGTTAGGTCACACAATTATTTACTTGAATTATGAAAGTTACTTGTTTCGGTCGAGCACATGTGAAGCACATGTTCCCGCCATTTGTATTTTTCTATATTTTTCCATTTTGGAATGCAGTATTAACATTTATCTATAATGCATAAGATGTCATTAAGTGTTAGGTTGTTTATGCATAAGGAATTGTTATCATGCTTTATACACTTTTATGAATGAATTATGGAATTACCGTATATGTTCATATAAACTTCATACCATTTTATTACACTATATCATGTACTTGTAAAATTACCGTAGTTCCTCTAGTAAACACAAAATTTGTAAACTTTGCCAGAAGTTAGAATCTGGTGCCCTGCAGACAATAAAGTTGTATACAGACTATTACACTCTTTTCTCCAGGTCTAGTGTAACAACAACATGAATGTGGCTATTATGATAAGTTTTGAAAGTATTTGGCTGGTATATATGGCAAAGTATGATTGACCGTTTGTCTTGTTTCATATAGTGTTGTGTTCATCATATAGGGGTGTGAATCTTGAGAATGATAATGTTTTTGACCTGTAACCGTTTTTCAGTACGACAATATTATAATATGATATACTTTTCAAAGATTCATATAATACTTTAGCCCTTGCTGAACACGTTATCTTCCTCCAAATCCCAATGACTATTAGTAAATCTTATACCGAACAATACTACATGTATAAATCCCTTTCTAAAAATAAAATTATAAAGCTTTGGAGTCAAAACCAATGCACATTAGTTAGTAGATCTCATGCTGAAGTATGGTGCATGTGTACATCTCTTTTTTCCAAGAGAATATTAGCTTTGCAGACAAAACTTGCCTACATGATCATAACGTATTAGATTCATCAGCTTTGGACGAGGTTTCGAAGGCTTTCATCTCAGAAATTTAATGTCGTTTATTCATTTATCACATGTTGTTATTTCATATATTATTCAAAAGAAATCTTTAATGAGGAAAAAATAAGTTTATCACCCAATACCGTTCAAATTTGGTATCCATCATTACCTATTAAATTAAATGTTTATGACAAGAAAACAACCGATATATCAATTAAAGAAAGAAGGCAGGATAATGGTGATATATAGCCCCCATTTTGGGAAATCAGCATGGACAACAATGTAAACAAAGTACTATAAAGTTGATATCAAAACATTGCTAGGATACCCAATTGACAAAATCTACGAAGTCTTTAGTGATCTTTTCTTCCAAAAGTATGCTGTAATTCCCATGGGCACGAGTTATGCCCCATTATTAGCTGAACTGTTTCGTACTCTCTCTAATGAGGTAGGATTTATTTTTAAAATTCCACATGAGAAGAAGTATCTTGCTATGACAATCAACTCAAAATTTAAATAAATCGACGACGACGAATTTTATATTTATTAACAATAACCATTTCCATTTGTATGTCGAATCAATATATCTCAGTGAAATAGAATATAACACACAATAAAGTTCACCAGCTAACTATCAACATGACTATGACAAACGAGATCACCTGTACATGGTGTTTATGTCTCCGACTGATTCGATATGCAAGAGCATGTTCTGCGTATGATTATTTTTTTTTAATCGAGGCAGGCTACTGACAAAGAGTATTTCACAAATTCTACGGTATGGCTGTTATGATGTATATGATATAGTGTAGACATCATTAGGTCGAATGTTGTCGAACATGTATCCGATTGTTAGGATTTTTACATACTTATTTTGACCACGGACTACCCTATATACTGGGCTCACGTCGAGTGTGTCGTTCAACAGGAGATGATTGTTCCTTCTAAGCACTCCATCTAACATCTGGCATCTTCAGTAGTCTGTGTTTTCCTTTTTCTTCATTTTGTATTATATGGGGAATTTATTGGATTGGTCATTATCTTCATTTTTAACCATAAATTGTCATAATTAAACCATATACTTCACCTTTCATTCTGCTTGATATGAAAAAATTGAAAAGACACACTTGCCTCCCTCTAAAACTTGCATATTTTGTGTACCTATATCAACTTGAACCTTTAGCATAAAATGGTACATAATCAATCGCATGCTTTATGTTTTCCAAATGTATCAGAATGTAAAAAAAGAAACAGTAATTTTTCTGAAACCATTAAATTTGCTTTAAAATGTAACATTCTTGTTACTTTAGAGACTTATAGAAATAGACAGTGATCATGGTCACCATGATCACTGTTTATTTCTACTAAGGCATCAATTTGATAAAAGTTCTTACTACGTTTCACCGTTTCAAGTCTATATTGACATTTAAGTCAAAATCGCGGTCCATATGAAGCCCTTATTCTGCCTATCCTCTACGATCACTGCACATTTACAATAATTGTAGGAGAATAATATATCAATTGCTATATTTACCAAGTCCTGATGTTGCGCAGCTGAAGAGTCCTAGGCCAGCCGCTTTGTCCGTGTCGTCCACTGACCTATGTATTTTAACAAAAATCATTTTAGAATGGGATTTTGAAATTTGAAGGTGTTATGTACTGGTTGTTAGATTGTGACGTATGATAACATCCCCGGATTTAAAAAGCCAGTGGGTTGTAATGATGATGCTCTGGTACTATTGGATTAGTTGTTCTAAAGGAACAGATTGAGTTTAAACTGTTTCATCTTATTTTCGTATTGCCTTTTGAGAAAAGAAATAAACCTGTAAATATCGAGGGTAATCTAAGATGTATAAGTTGGAACCGGTAAACATAATCCTATCAAAAACATATTTAAAATTCAAGATGCAATCCTACGCAAACAAATGTTATGTCGTAATTACACAGTTACTTTGGTGATAATAATGTACACGTATATTAAGAAATTGCAATGTTTATAGCTTTTAAATAAAATATCATACCTCATGATAGCAACAATAGTAGGGGGTATTTTGAATGCATCTGAAATGCTTGCGAGAAAAATAAAAATGACCCATGGTATGAGATTGGAACAGACGTCTTCACACAACCCAGCCTCCGCCCGACCATCAGGTATACAGGAACAGTTAGAGAACATCTAAAATAAAATGTTATCACTTCCGTTCACTGGTATAATGATATAAGGTATTCTGCATTTATTTTTAACTTCTAAAATCTCTTATATTGATATCTAAGAATTTCATTGCTTGAAAATAAAACCAATTACTTCTTTGGGTCTAGCATAAAACAATCTTGTACATTATTAAATTACTTACACGGCCATTTCGAAGCAATTCCGCACATCCTGCTGAACACGGAGAATGGTAATTAACCTTATTGGAGCCACAGATCGGGTAAAATCCATCACTTTGACATGAACAGTTAGGTGTGCAATTCTGTGAGGGTGCATCTACATATCCGGGGACACTGCAATTCAAAAAAAAAGTATTTGAGCCTTATACAACAACGCATTAACGAGTGACTTTTATTTCTATATTCATCGTTAAATTTTCATTTCAGGCTGATATCGTGATTCAAGACATTTTTTATTAGTAATTCGCCGATGGGGAACAAGTTAGTGACAAATGAAATTCATGAGTCTGTCGCCAAAATATTACACAGGTTTAATGTATAAACACCATCACTAATGTGTGATGAACGTATTTGCGAATAGAGTTCGCAAAAACTTTTCGCACGCGAATAAAAGTCGGCCTGCAGTATGTACATGTACATACAGAAATTTAAATGCATGTGTAGTGTACCAGATTTGTTATAAAATTAACTGAAATCATGCTTACTGGATTACGCAGCAAATATATTGCATGTACATACATGTAGCGGTTGCGATTAAACGATTCCTTCACAACTTGGGCTCAGGTTTGAATATCGATCCTAATTCGCTTAATATAGGTAGTGACCATTCCTCCGCCAAACATTGGCAGTAGAGGTGAAAATAACATGTAATTCTGATATGACCTTTATTACAGAGATATTGTCTCACAAAAAAAGTTAACCTCACTGCTACGACCTAAAAGAATTACATGTACCTTCCTTGAAAAACAGTGAAAAGTGATTGATTTTACCTCATAGTCTTGTTAAACTATTTTCGAGATTAAATTCGAACACACGAACTACACTATATACAGAAAGGATACCCTTTCAATATCTTTTTTTCAGTTTGTTTTCAGATTTTGTAGTCTGGATAAAAATATGATTAATTATACGGGAAAATTCATGACGTGGATCCCGTTCTCAATTTTTACAGACACGTGCATCTCAGTTTGAGAAGAAAAAAAAATCATATCACCAATTTTCCTCTAACATATCTAATAAAATATACTTATGGACTTAATAAGGCATGAGTAGCGTTGTTAAAATACATATTAATTAGCGTTGTACTCACTCTAAACTATGACCAACTATAGTCGGTTGTGGACAACTCATTGTCATAGCTAAAGCCACGAAAATCACATTGAACATGAAGAAAAACGTCATCATTCTGTAAACATTTCTTGGAGTCATTGCTATCTTCCTTGTGAGAAGACCTCCAAAAAATGTCCCCATTGCAACCGTTGAAATGTTAGCACCAGCTGCAACGTAAATTGACATGGTTAGTTGTAAATGTTTAGCAACGTAAATTGACATTGTTTGTTTGTTGTGTTGCGTCCTGTTTGAGAATGTTTAGCTTATGTAGAGAGATAAAATTATAAATATCATTCCTACACTGGTGTGTATATATATGTAGTCATTGCATAGGTGTGTCTATGATCATTATTTGGCGTACAATTGTATCCCGCCAATGAATAAAATGAGCATTCATAAATACTGGAATATATTTTGTAATTAACAAATGTCGATCTGTAAATAAAAGATATCAGGATATAGGATTTTTTTTAAATAAACCTCTTTTCATATTGATTGTTGGTTAAAAGACATCATATATACACAGATATATTCTATAGTTAACATCACTGTATAAATATATAGAGATATAGGAAATGTTTGAATATAAATCTCCCACGGTCACTTTGAAGTAATATATTATAGTGATTGGTTAAAAGAAACCACAAAGAGTCTTACCCAGTATGTAGTTGGCCAAATACAGCGGAATGTTGAAATGCGTCATCATGAATTTAGATGAGAAAGCCGACCATCCTCCAACTGCCATCATGTTAAAGATTTGACTAACACAAGTGAGCATATAAATCGGATTCCGCACTATTCTACGGTAGGACGTCACACTCACTGAATGATCATAAAAATCGGATTAAACTCCGGGTTAAAATCATATAGTCTATCATTGTATTTACGTATTATAAAGATTGTAATATATATTTATATGAACTACTTATGTATGTGTGAATATTGTTTAATATGTTCTCTATGTTGTGTAAACAGCTAATGAAAGAATTTGTAAAAAGAAAAAGAAAAAAGAAAAACACCCCCCCCCAAAAAAAAAAAACTTGCAAAACTTGATAAATTACATGTATCGTAAATACTATTGTCATAAAATGATTAATATCCATCTATTTTTTGTAAAGGTATAAAGAAAATTGATGTTTTTATGTACCCTCTATAATATTTAGTAAAATAACAGACCGACAAAATAAGTCTATGTGACGTATGCTGGAGTTCATATATGAATGTATACAAATATTGACCTAGCAGGGATTTACTATTAAAAAAAAAAACCAAAAAAAAAAAACCCAACAAAAACACGGCAGTGAATGTACGTTGTAGATATGATTGAAATGTACATATATATCAAATATTCAAATTTCTGAAAAATAATTGATGTTAACGTTCATGAATGCAATTTTGGAAAAAAAAGTTTCATTACTTTTGAATTTCTTCCTGAATGAACAGTCTTGCATCATTGGTCTCTCTTGGAATTTGCCTTTAGCGATGTCTTTTGGGGACATTTTCATTCGTCTAGGAAAGAAAGGCAGAGGTGCAGCTAGAAAGATGGAGATGATCCCGAATACTATAAAACCGAGCCACCAAGCGCCGATCCAACGAGGGTCCCTGTGATCCATGTCAACCTCTGTAAAACATAGAGACAAACATTAGATTTTCACAATGTCGGGGAATCATGTATCGTAAGGCTCTCATCTTGGAAATATTTAGTAACTTTCAAGACTGACCACGTGATGCACGAGAACGTCATCAAAATAAAATTACCTTCCAAAGTCACATACATTCTGCTGAAATATCCCCCGACTCCAAATGCTATTGCCGGACCAAAAATTGATGACGCAATTGCAATACCTAAAACAGACCATATAATTTTTCATCTCTCCTTTTTTGAGATTTTCAAATTACCCTACTTTATTTTGTGTCCTTTCTTAATTGTCTACCCTTGGAAAAAGAGATCGTCCTTCATTTGTACAACCTTGAAACTCTCTTACCAAAGGGTTTGGTTGAAGATAAAATTGGAAAAGCGTTGACGACCATAACAGCAACACAGGACAATCGCCAGATTACGATAATGAAAGCTTACTTGAGGTTCAGGTGAGCGAAAATGACCCATATTAATCATGAAAATCAAATTCTTTTAATGTTAAAAATAAATAGAGAATTAGAAGTTGACTTTGACGCGTGATATTTACTCGTTAACTTTATTAGTTAGGTCTTTCCTCAAAGCAATACAACCGCTGCGGTGGTCTAGAGGTAGAACGTTCGCCCTCATGCGGAAGGTCAGAGTTCGAATCCCGGTAGAGACAGACCTTAGTCGTTAAAACAGGTGGTGACATATTTTGATCGCCAAACCCTCGGCATCAGGTGTGAATGTCTCCTCGGAGATGACCTCAAAAATGGATGGCCCGTGGCACGCTAACGAACCCTCACTGCTCAATGGCCGTACGTGCCGAGCATAAGCCTAAATTTGAAGCCCTTCACCGTCTTCGTATATGACCTTGGTCTCAGCAACCCGATTATGTTCGGAAATCATCGTTCCCATGTCCGTACATACGACGCAATGGCGGTTTATACGAAACGCTCATTGTAGGGATGCTCTCAAACAACATCCCCTTATTTATTTTTGCTGAATTTTCTCTGACCTTGGGGATTATATTAGTTATACCGATAGATGTTATTTGGTGCTTAATTGAATTATTGAAAAACTACCGCCAGTTACAGCTTGTAATAGTTTTATTTAATGTGTTCAATTTCATGGAAAGCATACGTCAGAAAAACGTCCTTGGGTTTTTTAATTTGTAATTCAAAAATGTCTTATTCCACTGATTCATAATTTGAAATTAAGAATCAGTGGAATAAGACATTTTTTTAAAACGTGGATAAATTAGTGTTCTGTGATAATGATACGTGTATTTAAGCTTCCTGAAACATGAAAAATGTATAAAGAGACACCATAGATCGGAGAGAAATATGTATTCGAGGTTCGAATTTCCTCCCTTGGTTACATATAGGTTATATAGTGCAATTACTTGACCCAGGCGGCTATGATTCAATCCGACACAATAAAATACAAGCAATTCATAGATTGCGATCCACATGCCAATCGATGGGACATGACGTCATTAACAGGACATGCCGCATTTTATATTTTGATAGGCGGATCAAGAAATCTAATATGTATTGTTTGCCAGAAAATTGCTGCAACTGTTTGCCACTAGTGGTCAATCTTTTTAAAAGTCCCAGATGTTTACCAGAACTTTGCTACAACCGTTTGCCACTACTGGCAAATTTCTGCAATGTTTTGGTGAATAGTTATGGCAACGAATCTCTTTGCCGCAAATATGCGACAAAAATTTAGTTTTGGTAAGAGGTATAATGTTCTAAGTAATTTACATCTACATTTCTTTCACTTCATCTGATAATTGAAATGGGGTACCGTTTCTTCGATGCTTGGAGTACTCCATGTACATGCACTGTGTTGTCGTAGATGGCCTATGGTAAAGTTGATATTCTTTTGAAATTGTGAACAGTTCTGATTGATAAACATTTACAGGGCTGATGATATGAAGGTCCTACAGGTCAAACTAGTACGAATTACCGTAACCACCCTGCGTCTTCCCCCCCCCCCCCAAAAAAAAAATCAATCAAATAAATCAAGTCGTTTCCTGTAACTTAAGATGTGTTTTGATTTGTTAACAAGTCAGATGTAAGTTTCCGTTCACGCTGCCGTGGGTAAATAACGTCACAATACAACGTCTCCGTACACGCAAATAAATAAAAATGTTAATAAAAGTAGTATTGTTTGCGACGCGTCATACATGTACTAGCAACTTGTATATGAATCAGTTTAGAGTAAATGATTTTAAAGCATTTTGAAGACGGATATAACCGTATTATGTAGCTTTAGATTTCGCCATTTCTCGTTCAAATGCTATTCAGATTAACACTGGAACTTACATACATACATACACACATACATATACATATATCTATCTATCTATGTAAAAGTTATACGGTACCAATTTTGATGCACCAGATGCGCATTTCGACAAATAACGTCTCTTCAGTGATGCTCAACCGAAATGTTTGAAATCCGAAATAACAATGAAGTTTTAGAGCTATTTTAGGGAAAACAGTGTGCCAAAAAAGTGGAGTCAAATTCATCTAAGGATAAAAGCTATGCGTGAGGGAGATAACCCTTATCTTTGAAATGATTTTCTAATTTTGTAACAGCAATTAAATATACATCCGTATTTTCAAGCTAGTAACGAAGTACTTAGCTACTGGGCTGTAGAGACCCTCGGAGACTAACAGTCCACCAGCAGATGTCTCGACCCAGGGGTCATAATGTAAAAGTTATACGGTACCAATTTTGATGCACCAGATGCGCATTTCGACAAATAATGTTTCTTCGGTGATGCTCAACCGAAATATTTGAAATCCGAAATAATAATGAAGTTTTAGAGCTATTTTAGGGAAAAACAGTGTGCCAAAAAAGTGGAGTCAAATTCGTCTAAGGATAAGAGCTATGCGTGAGGGAGATGACCCTTATCTTTGAAATGATTTTCTAATTTTGTAACAGCAATTAAATATACATCCGTATTTTCAAACTATAGTAACGAAGTACTTAGCTACTGGGCTGTAGAGACCCTCGGGAACTAACAGATCACCAGCAGAGGTCTCAACTCAGGGGTCATAATGTAAAAGTTATACGGTACCAATTTTGATGCACCAGATGCGCATTTCGACAAATAATGTCTCTTCAGTGATGCTCAACCGAAATGTTTGAAATCCGAAATAACAATGAAGTTTTAGAGCTATTTTAGGGAAAAACAATGTGCCAAAAAAGTGGAGTCAAATTCATCTAAGGATAAAAGCTATGCGTGAGGGAGATAACCCTTATCTTTGAAATGATTTTCTAATTTTGTAACAGCAATTAAATATACATCCGTATTTTCAAGCTAGTAACGAAGTACTTAGCTACTGGGCTGTAGAGACCCTCGGAGACTAACAGTCCACCAGCAGAGGTCTCGACCCAGGGGTCATAATGTAAAAGTTATACGGTACCAATTTTGATGCAGCAGATGCGCATCTATCTATTTATCTATATATCTATAATGCTTTACCATAGCAAATGGCCACTGCTCTTTTCAATACAGGACATGATCAAGAAAAAGCATACAAGTGTGTAAAGAAATGTTACTTTGCACTAGTTTGAGCAAATGTTAATTTTTGCGCCAATCTTGCTTACTCCCAGTTCATACGCATCAAAATGTACCGGGATGCAAAAATTATGTGTAATCATGTAACAACTGCGCATGCGCATGATATGTAAAAAGGCACTAGTTAATTGGCCTAAAAAGACAGACCTTTCTACAAATGAAATAAAATGAAGAACGAAAGGTAACATTTGATACAGACCGTGCTGTTTCATTACTACATGGAATCTTAAACATTGTGATCGAAAGTAGATTTAGATCAACTACAGGGAAAGGGAAAATACCTGTGTAGAATCCCATTTTCCTTCGCTCGACGTTGTCATCGATGTACACCATGTAAAACGGACCTCTTGGAGCTTTTCCAATGCCTTGCAGTGTCATTCCAATCCCAACCAATGCCAAGGCAAAAGTTTGAATTGAATAACTTGGCGCGGTCATCATATTATTAGAGTTTTCAAGGTCAATTTCACAAACGTTGTCGGTAAAATTTAACCCGGATTGACAAAGGATGTTTATTTTGCTGATGTCATTGCTTGCATTTATGGAGGCCGCATTTAAGTGGAGAGAAGGCAACAGACCTCTAGAAACTGCGACAAAGTGGGGAATACTGCATATTAACCCGGAAAATCCATACAGCAAAATGCAAACAAATAACATCCGAGGAATGTGAACGTACTGTGCAGCTGCCGAAACGAATAAGACAACCGTAAAAAAACCTATGTCATTAAAACTCATTATAAGACCACTTTGGACACTACTTAATCCGAACTGTCGCTCCAGATTGGGCACCTGTGTGTTGACGTAGACAGACAGAGTTTGGGATATCATGCCTACGATGCTGTATACTCCTACAAAAGTTTTGATGTTTGCGAAATGCTGCAGAAAGCGTGGCCGAAATTTCCCAATCCCGCAATCCGTGTACGTGTTTTGTTCCGGCACCTCAGTAACAAAGTCGTTTCTTACCATCGTACACGTACATGTACTGCTGAAGTAAAAGAGAAGTACATTGTTCTATTCAAAACTGTCTCAAAATGAATGCAAATAACAGAAAAATGCCTTTTTTTGACAGTACCAGTATTTTTTTTATCCACCGCACAGTATGGTGTCTGTCAATTCTCACTAGAACAAAAAGAATCGCTTATGTTATGACTAATCGAGCCTATAGTGTATATTTCCGTTTTCGGAAGCACAACTGAGCTGTTCGAATTTCCGTTAAAATGTATCAACTTCTATCTGTTTAATTTTTCAATGCCTCCTCCAAGACCATTGCGCCAGTTTTAACCAAGTCTATTCCGTTGCATTTATGGGTATCGGAAGGTTTTGAAAGTTAATGCAGATGAAGGTTCACGGCCTCTTCCATTGACAGGAAGAGGCCGAATGTGGAACCTGGAATATCAGTATGCATGTGTAACACTCCTAATGACAAATATGAAATCCATCTTAATAGTAAAGTATAAAAAATGGAAGACCGAAATATTCATATCTAGTGATCAGTCATTATAAAAATTACTTTGTTACATGTAAACACCACTCTAATAGCATGCACGGGTATTTTGAAGTTGAAATAAAGAATATGCTAGAGTTCCTCATTAACAATATCTTTGTGATCTTTGGTGATCTTCCAACAGTCTGTCGGAATTCCCATGGGCACGAATTATGCTCCTTTGTTAGCTGAAATGTTTTTATATTCAAATGAAGCAGAATTTATTCAGAAACTTCCACGTGAAAAGAAGAAAACTTCTTACTGTGGTCTTCAATTCGACATTTAAATATATCGACAACGTTTAATCACCTATTAACAATCATTATTTTCATTCATATGACGATTCGATATATCCCTGCGAGGTCGAAATAATAGACACCACAGAGTCGTCTACTTCTGCCTGATACTTAGATATTTTTTGAAGTAGATATTAACGTCAAACTAACAACTCAACCGTATGACAAACGGGGTGATTTCAGATTCTCTGTCGTCAACTTCCCATATTTATGTAGCAATATTCCATCATCACCTTGATATGGAGTTTATATCTCTCAACTGATTCGATACGCAAGAGCTTGTTCTACGTATGGTCAGTTTGTAAATAGAGGCAAGCTACTGAAAAACAAATTGATGGTACAGGGATTTCAACAGTCTCCTTTAAAATCAGCATTTCACAAATTCTATGGTCGTTATAACGATCTTGTTTGCCAATACAACCTGTCATTTGGTCAAATGCTGTCTCTCATGTGTAATACCGAATGTTAGACCATTCGTGGCACATTGATTTTGACTACGGGTAAGTCCGTTTGCCTGATCAAGGTATAGGGCTCACGGCGGGTGTGACCGGATGACAGGGGATGCTTACTCCTCCTAGGCACCTGACCCCACCTCTGGTGTGTCCAGGGGTCCGTGTTTGCCCAACTATCTATTTTGCATTGCTTATGGGATTCATGAGATTGATCACTGTCCGTTATCTTCACCTTTTATCTCTTTGTTTGTTGTTAAAGTTCTCTAATATTCGAAAGGCATCTGTCATTGGTGAAATACCATATATTTTGATCTGACATATATTTATTGAACCAACAGCTTCACGGATGATTACTATTTTATGCATGTAAGTTTGACTTGACCATCAGAAATCGGACCCGGTAGCTCTTACTGTAAACACCTTAACTAGACCAAACATGCAAGGACTGTTATTCAGATAATTTCATAATGACCTCTTCTGTATAATAGCCAAAATAATTATTTTATTCCATTTTCTTTAAAACATAATCGAGAAGGTTGATTACTTTGTACATGGAGAACAAACACTTTGAAACAGGAACGGACGATTTCGCCACAAGATGCGAAGGAACGGTTTGGTTTTGTGTTCATTTCTGCTATTTAGACATTTTCTACAGCTACATGTATCATTGAAGATGAGAGTAACAAAAAGTTGATTAATTCTTTAACGAAGTTTTAAAGAGGGGTTATTTAGTCTACTAATATATCACTGCTTGTTATCTCCACTTTATCATTTGGATGCTCGTATCATGAGTACCTTTCATTACCCTGATGAGTTTATTGACTGCGCAACCATATTGGTTTTAGCTCACCCGATCAAAACTTTCCGCCGTCTGTCGTTGTCGTCCTAAACTTTTCAGATGTTTCATCTTCTTCGTCATAACCACTTGATTAATTTCAATCAAACTTGGCACAAATCATTTTTGGGCTAAAGGGATACAAGTTTGTTTAAATGAGGGACAACGCCTTTCCCGAAGGGGAGATGATAGCGAAATAGGGGAAATACACTGACAAAGTATGAAGATCTTCTCCAGGACCAGCGGATCAATTTCAATCAAACTTGGTACAAATCATCTTTGAGTGAAAGGGATTCTTATTTCTTTCAAATGAGGAGCAATGTCTCTTTCAAAGGGAAGACATAATAAAAATGCAAAAATAGGTAGGGGTCATTTAGAAATATTCCTGTTTAGAACTACTGGGCCGGCAGAAGTTCAAATTTATATGGAAGCTTCCTGACATAGTGCAGATTCAACTCTTTTAAAATCAAGGCCCTCAGAGGTAGGGTGAAGACACAGTAGGGAATCAAAATTTTACATGTGAATATGTATGAAAGAAATCTTCTAAAATCTTCTCAAGAACTACTAGGCCAAACAAGTTCAAATTACATGACAGCTTTCTGACATACATGTAGTTCAGATTCAAGTTTTATTTTTAAAGCATGCCCCCGGGGAAGGGTGAGACCACAATAAGGGATCAAAGTGTTACATGCGAATACATAGGGGAATATCTTTTAAATTTTCTCAAGAACCAATCGGCTAGAAGTTTAAATTTACATGGCAGCTTTCTGACATAGGGAAGATTAAAGTTTGTTAAAATCATGACCCCAGGGATAGGGTTGGAACACAATGGGAATGAACGTTTTTACATTGGAATATAGCTAAAAACTTTCTAATTTTTGTCTCAAGAACCACTGGACCCGACAAGTTCAAATTTACATGTCAGTTTCCTGATATAGTACAGATTTACGTTTGTAAAAATGACGGCCCTGAGTTTAGGGTTGGGCCACGATAATGGCTTAAAGTTTTACATGCGAATCTATAGGGAAAATCTTTTAAAATCTTCTTCTCAAGACCTACTGGGTCAGACAAGTTCAAATTTACATGGCAGCTTTTTAAATGAGAATATAGGCAAAAACTTTCTCAAATTGTTCTCAAGAACCATTTGTCCCGACAAATTCAAATATGCATGGCAGCTTCCTGACATAGTGCAAAATCAAATTTGTTTAAAGCATGCCCCCAGGGGTAAGATGGGGCCACGATACGGGATCAAAGCTTTACATACGAATTTATAGCGACAATCTTTAAATATGGGCCAAGGTGAATTAGGTAAGTGATGTGACCCATGGGCCTTTTGTTGTTGTTATGTAATCCTACGCAGAAGGCTTTAAATATGATTCATGCCAATTACAGATATATATTGAAAATTAGTTTTAATACTTTAATTGAATAATAAGACATGGAACTGACATTTTCTTCATAATGATACAAAGGAAAAATCAGTTTTCCTTTGATATTTTCATTATGGTACAACAAACGCTTACTTAGCATCATTTTTTAAAACTCATTTTCGAAGTATACGGAAATTATCAGGTAAATGGACATGCCGATTTTATATTATTTATGGTCTCTCAATATACAATACCACTGTCAACGATAAATAAGTTAAACTTACCCGCCAGCAGTATAGAAGATATATTAAACTGGTCTAACTATGTGACTTTGTCTTTGCTGATTTCCAATTGTGACTAAAATGTATAATTCATAATATGAGCATTATCATGACTATGAATAAGATAACATTGATCTTTTAAAACAGGTAGAGACAGTGAGGACAGGTGTAGCAATGACTTGCACCATTTCATGTTGTCTAGAATTTATAAATTATGTCTTAAATCCACACATCCTAAAACGCGAATAAAGTTAAAGATAAATAGCAAGTTGGTGTATGTTAGAATAATTTCGGAAATAGTCTTTATTATATACACATCATTTCCCATGTGTCAATGTTGTTGATTTTATAAGTGTTATCCGATTTCCCGGATCACCACACTGTGGTTTTGTTTTGTCACATCATCACCAGTTTGAGATTGACTTTACCCAGACAACCATGTGAGGTTTCTTTGTCTGACACTGCTACGACGACATCAATTGTGACCCAATATATTTCGAGGATTTACATATCATTTAATTAATAACTTTTAAAGTGATGAGTTCACAACGATGTTGATTGGATGAACGATTCTCGTCCATGGTTTCTTAATTTAAAAAAACAAATTGGTTCGGGAGTCCATCTCCACTTAGCACTCGGGACGACTTTTCTCTGGAATGCGTCCTCCCCAACTGAGTACCGCACTCGCTATTGTTGCCCCATCCTCCCTGTTGTTGCTCCACCCTCCCTATTGTTGCCCCGCCCTCCCTATTATTACCCCACCCTCCCTATTGTTGTCCCGCCTTCCCTAATGTTGCCCCACCCTCCCTATTGTTGCCCCGCCTTCCCTAATGTTGCCCACCCTCCCTCTTTTGTGTAGACATATCAACCATTTTCGTCCATGATTGAGTTCCCGTGCGCCAGGGTTCCACATGCCGAGTCGCATTCCAGCGTTCCCACGACACAACCAGTGGTCAACGTCTCTCATTACAGCATACGTCTAGTCACCACATATCCTCTTCCTTCATATCAAATTCATCTTTTCGCCAGTACACCTTTAATTTGGCATCCAATCTATTTAATTCTGCTCAGTAACTCTACCAGACCTGATCGCAAATCCAGTTTTGTTGTTGTTTTCTTTGTTACGTACAGGTATTCCTACGCACCATTAAAAAAAACGTGAATGACTGCTTTTAATGAGAGAAACTATTTATTTCACTACATGTATTTAAAAACATAATTAAATGATAAGAAATGAATCTAACGCATTGTTGTAAACGTTTTTCGTCCATTTCCCCATTTGATCCTGCCTTAAAGAAAGAATGATCAGATTTATTTCTTGACACGCAGTGAAGTAAACTATTTTGTACTGTTTTCTTTTAATTTCAATTTGATATAGCTTTCTGGGGGACAACCTCGGTTTTTCAAGGTTATACTTACATTGTAAACCATATTCCGATACGCTCTTTTTACCTGTCTAAATATTTTTCCATTGAAGTTCAAATGAGGATTTTGATAATTTCGATTTTCCCCAAAGCTCTTGAATTTATGTGGTAAACAGTAGGTAAAGTGTGTAAAAATTATCATAATCCATCATTATTTACCTGAGTGGGATAGGGAAATTCCACCTTTGCCTGATACTTAGCGAAAGCTCGTCCTGGACGGCGAATATTGTCCCTCGGTGGGATTTCCCTCACTCGTACTAGTTCATGGATGGTTTTATTGATTATATAATCAATATAATAATTATATAATTGATAAAACATGATTAATTCCTGAAACTGATGATGTCACGATCAACACACATTGTTGTGGAAAGTGATCAGCTGCGTTAGTTACAGATATCATATCAAATTTCACCCTGTAACTGACTTGAACTTCGTTTGTTTTCGTTTTGTTGTTTTCCGCCACACTCAACAATTTTTCAGTTATCTGGTGGAGTCCAGTTTTTTATTGGTGGAAGAGACAACCCAGATACAATGTACCTGGGAAGAGACCACCGACCTTCCGAAAGTAAACTGGGAAACTTTCTCACTTATCGGCGCGAGCCGGATTCGAACCCGCGCCGGCCAAAGGTGAGAGGCCGTGTGATTTTGAGCACGATGCTCTAACCACTTGGGCACGGAGGCCCTCGACTTGAACTTCGTAATAACTCATATAACAAAATTGGGGAAGAAGTATTTCCAAGTCAGCTATGGCGCAAAGCGTGATATGCAAATACTGGCTAAGTATCAGTAAACCTCGGGATCTTTGTGTTGTCAGGCTGAACGGAGTAGCCCTATTTCGTCCAACCCAAATGAAAGGGCAGAGACAAAGATCTGTATCAGCTACTCTTTTATTAAAGAAATATATCATCATGATATTTATTGATTACAATCAATATTACACAAGATGCAATAATAATTACAAACATTATTATAAAAGTTCACACAAAAATTAACGAAGCCATCTGGAAAATTGTAAAGTTATTTCAGAAATGCGAAAGTATACTTAATATCTTACCTGTACAAATGAAAGGGAAGAGACAAAATTCTGTATCAGCTACTGAAGAAATCGGTCTCCGTTCCTCGCATTTATACCCTCGTACACCCTCCAACATTCCTTACCATATTTGTTATATCTTAAAATCCAGAAATATTAACAGTGGCTTTTAATTTAAAATCAAAACCAGTACGATGATTTTCTTGAAAAATCTGTAATTTAGCCTTGCATACTCAACTTCTAAGTTTTTGCATAATCTTAAATTTCTTGTTTCTCGTAAATAATATATATAAATGCTTGACCTCTAGTCACTGATTTCTTATACCCCGATTGGTTATATGTTTCCTCTGACCAAAATCACTTTCAACCTCATGACCTTGCAAACAAGCTATAAACAACCTCACGGTGAAGAGTTCGTACACTCTTGATCAGCATCTTATACTGTTGTTTTTGTTTCCAGTTATTCTGCCAATGTCCATTCATTCGTTATCCTTCCCCCATATTTCAGAAATCGATTATCTATTTAATACATTGCAATTTTTGTTATGATACAGACAAGACTACATACACAAGATATATTTTTCAAAGATTGTCTTTTTTCTGATTAGGAATTCAGATGGGTTATACCGGAATCAGTTGGAGGTTATGGAGGGCGGGGTGTACTGGAATGAGATGGAGAGGGATGAGTTATTTTTTTCTGATTAGGACGTATCCCATGGGGATCCGGGTTAAAATAGGTCCCCAGTACCCCCTGCTTGTGTAAGAGGCGACTAAATGGGGGCGGTCCTTCGGATGAGACCGCAAAAAACTGAGGTCCTGTGTCGCAGCAGGTGTGGCACAATAAAGATCCCTCCCTTCTCAATGGCCATAAGCACCGAGCATAGGCCTAAATTTTGCAAACCCTTCACTGGCAGTGGTGACGTCTCCATATGAGTGAAATATTCTCGAGAGGGACGTAAAACAATATATTCAATCAATCTAATTAGGACTTAATTCATCATCATCATTATTCAAACATAGTTGTTTGCTTTACGTCCCGTCGGGAATTTACTACTAACATATTGTAGATGAAGTACCAAATAATTTTGACCCACGTCTTAGCGCTCAAGGTCATATCAATGAGCGTCCTTTAGCGTGTCAGCACCTGCCGCGACAGGGGCCCTCCATTTATAAGGTAATGTCCGAAAAACATGTACATATATATGTACTTAATAGTCTAATATTTGTTTTCACATTACAGAGGGTCATACATTAGCACTTTCTTGACATTGCCAAAATCACCGAAATTTGATTCCCGCAAACATACGAACATGTACAGTATGTTGCAATATGGTATATACATGTACACTGTATTTTGACGACATAAATATGTAGTAATTATTCAATGTGCAATGTCTATTTTTTCAATTTACTGTATTCTGGCAAACATAACTTTGTTGCAATATTTATACATACTCTGTAAACACAGATGTCGGATGCCGGGTACTCATGGATCATGACTTCTGAGATATTTTGTTCCTTTACACTGCATTATTTGTCTGAATTAACATTTAGCACGTGTTTTACCAATAGGAATGGATATGTTGTCGCTTTCTGATTTTTACGAAGTTTTCTCATCCACGGAAAAAAAAGGCGTTACACGTGGAAAATCAACTTTAGATACGTAATATATAGAATACCTGTTAACGTGTGTATCTTCAGATATCAAACGAGAGGGTTTGTCCCCCGAGGCTAATATCTGAAGATGCACGAGTTAAAAGTTACTCTATATGTTTTGTATCATTGTTCTCAGATACTGAGTTACCCATGATCTCACAGAATTTAACGTTAAAAGCAAGTGATTAAACTATATTATCATGCACCGAGTTACCTATGATCTATCAAAATTTCATCATGTAATATTATACAAGACCAACGAAAAAAGAGCACGTGATTCGAAAAGTACAAAGCGTTGCATTTCTTGAACTCTCCCCCTCGCCCATTCACGTCTGAACGTTATGGATTACGGTTGCGATTTTATGCTATCACAATTGTTAGACACAGTGGAAACCGAAATTATGGTGGACAATTCCTTAGGTCAGTTAGGAAACCTCAACATTTCCTGTCGATAGGTGTCTCGGGGAAGATCCTACACATATGGACTTTGAGACTATAAATTTTGACTTGGGGATTTTCTCGCGGGGGAATTCACTAGAACAAATGGATGGTGACATGAAAATAGAAACTCTTGGATGTGTCACAGCATCGAAGCTGTGAAAGATGATGATTTGCAGCAGCTGATTGACTCTCAATACAAATCCCAATACTCGGCGAAATACGGAATGGTATGTTGAAATGTTCAATAAATGGCGCGCATCGCGAGTGAATGTACCTTGCCTGAAGGAAATGAACGCAGAAATGCTGATTTTCTGGTTACAACGCTTTGTTTTGGAGGTACGTAAACAGGACGGCAGTGAACCCTTTACTTTATTGTGTGTGGATTACTGCGTCACTTGCGAGAGGAAAACGTTCACAATATGAAATATTTTGATGAACATGACCACCGAATTGCCGTTTTCCGCCAAGTTTTAGACACGCGCATGAATGGACTGTTATCAAAAGGCTTAGGGACCAAAGTGCGATAAGTTGATCTAATATTGCCGGAAAATGAGGAGTAAAAAAAACTGGACTCAAGGAATATTCGGGTCGCACTCTTCTCAAGCTTTACAATACATAGTTTTCTTTTACAACTGTAAGCTATTCGGTCTGAAGGCCTTTGACGAACACAAAAATCTAGAGTGTTCCCAGTTTGAAATCGGACAAGATGAGCAAGGAAAATGTATTCGATTTACGGGCAGGTCATCTAAAATATCTATCATACCTATCTTGACGTTCTTGGTAACGAGGGACCTTTTTACCGCCGGCCCGTAGCTGTGTCCGGTATTTTCTGTGTGCAATATGGTGAACAAGTACTGGGAGTCAACAAATCAAAGGGGTTGATGAAGGAAATCAAAGGTAAAGCGGGACTGTACGGAAACTTCAGGAACCACTCGGGCAAGAGGGCCTGTGCCACTCAGTTATATCAAGATGGAATTGACGGGCAGGAAATAATGTCTCAAACAGGTCACAGGTCAGAAACGGCAGTCAGAAAAACAAGCGATCTAATTCAGCATTGCAAAAGCGTGTTTCAGAAGTTATGAATCCGCCAAACATGAAAAATGAAAATGTGAAACTACTGCGGTCAGAATGAGTGAGTCTGAAAATCTCAGGGATAAAAATGTGAATCCGGTGTCCTATAGTGTGTTAACAAGAGGCGTTCCTGAAATTGACAATACAGTAAATGTTGTGTTCATTAAACTTTATGTAAGGACATGAATTTGTTAATAATAAATACAATTTTCTTTATTTCTTGCTATTCTTCATTTTAAAAAGGTGTGATCTATCACAGATGCACCACAGAAATCTGCGGTGCATCAGGAAAATATAAATAGCTGTCATCAAAGGAAAAGCAAACAATGATACAGAAGTCATTAGAGGATTGAGGGATTACTAGTATTTCTATAAATGTTTGACGTGCATAAAAATCACCCCATGAATAAACTTGTCTGATGTAAGTTGAGGGAACAGATACATCAGGTGGCGAATGTTTCCTCTGCTCTAGATAAGAAATTAGAGTTCACGAGGTTCACACATGAATTTTATAATTTTGTCATTGTTTCGATTTCCACAAGACGGATACTCATGACATTAAAAAGAAACACTGGGGTCATAGTGCTTGTTACCGAGCTACATATACAGTATGTTATCGTATCCATTTAACTGCCAACATTATAATTTGTTCCAAATCTCTACTACTTGTATCTTAAACTACAAAATTGAA
Source organism: Ostrea edulis (assembly GCF_947568905.1). Lineage (NCBI taxonomy): Eukaryota > Metazoa > Mollusca > Bivalvia > Ostreida > Ostreidae > Ostrea > Ostrea edulis. Next base: position 60,015,265 of record NC_079166.1, on the reverse strand, counting down.
ATATACATTTACATGCATAAATATTGACGATACATTGAATACAATCGAAACTGTAATTTGTGCAGCATGACATCTTTTTGATTTAAGAAACCTTCTAATACAAAATGTAGTCCTTTCCAAACGCCTTTTAGAATTTGAATCGAAATATCATTTAAACGGATAAGTTTCGGTAATGATTATATTACATGTTTGGACAGCAGCTATTGTTAACTTCCTTAATTTCTCATTTTTTCTCAAGTCTTCTACAAAGTCAATCATCAACTGTATTCTGTTGTTCGCTGGAAAAAAACAACCTCACAATACATCAAAATCGTAGTTTAATGGTATTTCAGTATGACAATGAAAGATTATGACGTGCTAGTATTTATAAATAGGCGCAAGAAGCTAAGAGCGAAAACACAGGATACATACCTATGGGTTTTGACATCTTCAGATGGAACTTTCGTATATTCCATGTCCGATTCCTTCTTTAAGAGTTGGTTTTTATTGGAAAATTTCCAATCCTCCCACTTTCTAGTTATTATCATCAAACATAATAAGCAAAGTAATGGTAGACATCTAATGGCAAGAGAGAGACCATGGATTGACAGGCGGAACAGGCGGAGGTCATACAATTCGCACGCCCCGGATGATGAACAAGGAAACTGCCATATATAACACGTGCCATCCAGCATTTTGCCAAAAATTATTGGCGACAAAGCCCAGCCTGTGAAAAGCAAATTTAAAGGAATGTGTTTATTTCGACTTCTTTCGTGCAAGCTCATCCCATTAGCATTATATAATGAAACAGAACATGTTATGGTCAACAATGCCAAACAAGGAAGCAAATAAGAATTGTAAAGGTGAAGGTCTGGTGATTTTTTAAAGAAGAGAATATGAAAACCAAAGAGAGAGAGAGAGAGAGAGAGAGAGAGAGAGAGAGAGAGAGAGAGAGAGAGAGAGAGAGAGAGAGAGAGAATATGGGAATGTAAGATTTACATTGTAGTATGGGTGATGTCTTATTTGCCAGAAATATACAAAACGAGTGACATTAATGCTATTTATAGTAGACTAGAGTTTACCCAGTCCGGCTGCTAGACAGCTATTAAGTCCTAGTGCAGACGCTTTGTCTTTGTCTTCAACAGACCTGCCCAAATATCAATAACATCAATGTAAATGCTAATTAGAAATAATTTTGAACATTGAAATGTTCATCTTAAAACAAACACGGTATTGCAAAATTCATCGTAAAATTCTACAAAACAACCACTGATCCACGGAGCAAAAGCTCGCCTTTCTCTTATTGTATTTAAGGAATGACTTTAATTATGGGGCAAGTTATACGAGTATAACCTGGTTTGGGTCAGTTTAGGCTTTATAATCCGCGAAGCGAAGCGGATTATAAAAAAGCGTAAACTGACCTAAACCAGGTTAAACTCGTATAATTCGCCCCAGAATTAAAGTCATTCCTTATAATTTAATGCAAGAGACAAATATGCTAACCTTCGTTTATCAAAATGTACATAAACTCGGAAAAATACAATTCAACTCAGCCGCGCAATGATTCACTTAGCAACAACGACGAAGTCTGTGAAGGTCGCCATTTTTAATCATAGTTCTACGGAGCCTAGCCTATTTATCGAAATATTGTATCGAAGGTGAAGTTTGTTATGATAGAAAATATGTGTAGACTATGCATGCAATGCGTATTTCGCTGCCCTTTAGAGATAGAGATCGACTTTGAAGTCGCTCATCTCCGACAGATTGAGAAAATACGGGAAATTGCATTGTTTTGGAGTACCCAAAATAAATTTTTAAATATCAGAAAATGCATTAATTTGCGGCTTTTAACTCTGTGAAAACTTATATTACATGAAAACTTACCCTTGTATGCAACGTTGTCGCTAATAGTAAATTCGACACAAGAAAATATGTAAACAAGTAAGAAATCCCGATCCACATTTCAATGTTTCTGACGTCATGTGATAAAATGTGACGTATGAATTTGTGTTAGCTTTGTTGAAAGACGGATCAAGCAATGAAACCCCCCTTTTTTTCCAGTGAGAAATGTATTTCAAAATGAACAGGGTACTGCTTACTTGGCAAATCATTAATTCGAATATAATAACTTTGTTTTAATCTATTCGACCATACATGCAGATAAAGATGTTTTACAACAGTGATTTGTGTACTTGTGAGTAGATGCAAATATTGAGAACCAGAAAACAACATGTGTATCAAACCGAAGTATATCATTGTACACGTTGACTTTCTATTACATAGAAGGCTGAAAACAGTGCCGCGATGTCAATTTAGAGAGATACAAAAATAATTCCGACATCTGGTTGTCAAGGAGATGTGTCCCCATACCAAACCAGGTTATACAAAAATAACTTGCGTTCCTCAATTGAAATTTGACCAATCAGAAGCAATAATTAAGGATACACTAAGAATTAAATTCTTCAATGTATAACGACCATAATTCATATCTAGTAAACAAGTTGATGGCGCAGGGGTTTCAACAGTCTCATTTAAAGTCAGCATTTCGCTAAGTCTATGGTCGTTATAACGATCTAGTTTGCCAATACAACCTATCATTAGGTCAAATGCTGTCTTACTTGTTCTATACCGATTGTTAGACCGTTCTTGGCGCATTTATTTTGACTACGGATTACTCCGTTTACCTGGTCAAGATATAGTCAAAATCAGTGTGTCAAGAACGGCCTAACAATCGGTATGACACACGTCAGACATCATTTGACCCAATGATAGGTTGAATTAGCAAACTAGATCGTTATAATTAGCATATAATATGCGAAATGTTGGCTTTAGATGATACTGATAAAACTTTGTAAACTCAACTAATTTGTTGTCAATAACCTGTCCCGATTTAAAAACTGATCATACACAGAACAAGCTCTTGTATATCAAATCAGTTCAGATATCGAAACACCATATGCAGGTGGTAATGGAATATTGCTACATAAATATGGGAAGTTGACGATGGGGAAGCTTAAGTTATCCTGTTTGTCATAAAGTTGAGTTGTTATTTTCCCGTTAACATCTATGTTCAATAAAATATCTAAATACGAAGTAAATGTAAAAGACTAAGTGTTATCATTTATTTCGAGTTCACATGGATATATCGAATCGAGATATGGATAGAAATGATTATTGTTAATGGATAAAACATTGTCGATATATCTAAATGTCGAGTTGAAATATAAATATATTCATTAACTTGCATGAAAGTTTAACTCATATCTCAAAACTAACTACAGAGGTCATGGCTTAAATTCTTTCAAACTTATTGAACTTAATGATTTTTGCATTTTTGGTTTTGACAAGAATCCCTATATCCTAGTGTACTTTGCATTCTCAACTAAGTTAGACCATAAGACATGGCATGTTTAGTTGTATTATAAAACATTTACGATATAAACAGACATTCAACAGAAGAGAATAAGGGCTATTTGTAAATACCAATGATCCAAATCTTAAAGAGTTTGAAATATCTAACAAATGTTGATCCAATTGGATTACCTTATGATGGCAATGAGAGTAGGTGTTATTTTCATTGATGCTGTTATGCTTGACAGAAAGATGAAAATGACCCATGGTGTGAGGTTGGGACAGACGTTTTCACACAACCCTGCATTCGCCCGACCATCAGGTATACATGAACAATTAGTGAATATCTGCAGATACAATTACCCTGGTTTTAATTCCTCTGTGACACGTTTCCATCAGCCTTTTAATAGCTCACTTTACCTCAGAAAATAGTTTGCACTTACATTAAGATAGTCATAATGATGTTAATGTATATTGTAATGCTATCAATAATGATTTAATAATCACCTCTGGCACAAAGCACAAGTCTAAACTTATACTTACACGACCATTTCTCAGCAATTCCTGGCACCCAGCAAAACACGGAGAATGGTAATTAACCTTATTGGAACCGCAAATCGGGTAAAAATCCTCATCTCGACAAGAGCAATCAAGTGAGCAATTCTGTGAGGTCACATCAATGTAGCCAGGAACACTGTTATAAGAGAGATGTATTTCTTATAAAGTCACTTTTACCTATGGTATCTCTGCAATACAGAAAATCAAAGTACTGATAGTACCGAAAAGTGCTAGGCTCGGTTTGTAATGAAGCCGTATGGATACACAAGTTATGGTATTACATATGTACTAGCATGAAAGGTGAAGATGGAAAGAAAATTTTCAATAATTTGCTTCAAGTAATGGAAAAAATAAAATATTGGAATACTTTTCTAAGCAATTACACATGTATTCTTCACTATTATTTGATATGGGGATTTCCTCATGAAATGAAACTTTTTATGAAATGGAAGAATCAAACGATTTTATATTTTGTAAATGAACAATTCACGTATTTGTTTCATCTAGTTCAATCCTTTATTGTAAGAGTTACTCATAATGGGAATGTTAAATGAATTAAATAACAGCATTTCGCAGTGATATACATATTTGCTTAAAATATTTCGTTGAAATAAATTATAAGCTCATTTTTATATATATGAAAAGTATTCCTATGTATTTAAATGATGTTTTACCATCATTATTGCCAGTTAGATCAATGTTAAAATCCTGGGGTAATGTGTTACTTTTTCATTTTCTATTCAGGCATGTTCGTGATCTATTTATAGCAGCCATATCATAACGTTATTTGGAAGTGCATATTAGTCATGCTATGACACAAAATGTTCTTAAGTAAATACCCAAAATAGTTTTCAATTTTAGAGTTGAGAGATTATACAATTTACGTGCATAGATCGTAGTATGACCTGCCTTAACATACGCAAAGAACGGCCTACCAGTTTGGTATGGAAATGGCAGAGAGCATTTGACCGAATGACAGGTTGTATTGGCAAGCTACATGTAGATCTTTATACCGACCATAACATTTCCGAAATACTGACTTCAAACGAGACTGTTGAAATCCTTGTAACACCAACTTGTTTGTCAGTAGCCTGCCTCGATTTAAAAAAAACCCCAGTGAACATAGGCAGAACAAACTCTTGCGTATCGAATCAGTTGGGCGATATATAGACAATATTACATGCTAAAATCCATATCATATGTCATATCAGCCCGAGGGACCCTATATCAGCCTGAGGGCCGGAGGCCATAGAGTTGATACGGGGCCTGATCCCACCTCTGGTGTGTCCAGGGGTCCGTGTTTGCCCAACTATCTATTTTGTATTACTCATAGGAGTTATGAAAGTGATCAATGTTCGTTATCTTTACCTTGCATGACATATGATATGGATTTTGGTATGTAATATTCTATTTATCATATAATGCACTTTTCATTGCTTAAATGTTTCATACGAATGGGATAGTATTTTTGATGGGTTTTTTATTTGATGCGGAGTTCGAAAGCTGATTTTATAAAATAATACGCTTGTTATCACATGCGATTTTTTTTTTTTTTTTTTTTGCATTTTAAAGGCAGATCAAGGAATATTTGACACATTACTTTTCTACGGAAAAACCTTGATACAATGATTTAGGCCTACCCTAGTAAAAAAAACCTTTGGTATATTGAATTACTCTAATACATTAACTATGGTTTAAACATTGATACAGCGATTTACCATGGTAAAACATTGATACGTTGATTGTTACGATCGAATACGTATTTCCGGCTTGATATACATTTTTGCACACCGGTCTGATATGTGATATTGGTTTTCGGACCGGTCGTTGATATCAGCTATTGTGATGCAGTGCAGAATCTGCATAATCATTACCGAGTATATGATAAAACACCATATGTCATATGCAGGTGATAAATGAATATTGTTATATGAATATGGGAAGTTAACGATGGAGAAACTGAAATCATCCTGTTTGTTAAGTTGCGTTATTAGTTTGCCGTTAACATTTATATGCAATTAAATATTTAAGTACAAAATAGAGAGAGATAGAATATTCTGTACCATCTTCTGTTTCGAGTTCACTATCGAATTGACATATACATGAAAATGATTGTTGATGATAATTAAAACAACGTCGTCAATATATCTAAATGTCTAGTTGAAGGCCACTGCTAGATATTTTTTCTTCTTCTCATGTAGAAGCTTTTGCATGAAAAGTGAAGATAAGGAACAGTGATCAATCTTATTACTTCTATAAGCAATACAAAATAGAGAATTGGGCAAACGCGGACCTCTGGACATAGGTGGGATCAGGTTCCTAGGAGACGTAAGCATCCCCTGTCGACCCGCTGTAAGCCCTATATCTTGATCAGGTAAACGGAGTTATCGGTAGTCAAAATCAATGTGTCAAGAACGTGCTGACAATCGGTAAGAATAAATTCTGCCTCATAAGAATACAAAAACAGTTCAGCTAAATAAGAGCACAATTCGTACCCATGGGGATTCCATTACACTGTTAGGAGCCCTAATCACCAAAGAATGCGAAAAAATTGTCAATAAGGAACTCCAGTAGAATCAGAGTGGTATTTCACAACGTTATTTTTTATTGACTGGGGATCCGGGTTAGAAGATGTCCTCAGTGCCCCTTGCTTTTCGTAAAAGGCGATTAAGTGGAGCTAAGACCACAAAAACTAAGACCCCATTTCACAGCAGGTGTGTTACGATAAAAAGCCTCGTGCCAAAAAGGCCGTAAGCTCCGAGCATAGGCCTGGATTTCGGAGCCCTTTACCGACAATTGTGGCGTCTCCACATAAAAGAAATATTCCCGAGAAGGAAGTTAAACAATATACAACCAATCAATCAATCTGTCTATAATGTCAAAATATCTAGTATTTAATTTATCGTGAGGAATGGTCGTGTTTTGATGATGTTGATTTCTTTCATATGAATTTGATGTATTTAGCTGCTGGGATCTGAAGACTGATTTCCCATGCATAACAGAATCATAATGACAAAAATAAGAACTCCAAACACGTAAAAAGGGTAAATAATAAACTGAGAAATATCTGGGGAGTGACATTGGCGGTGTTTTACATATTTAGAAATGGACTGTATTCAACATTATTCCGAGTGCAGAGAGCATCAGACATAATGTTGGGAAAGATAGCAAAAATTATCAGGAACTCGAGGAGGAATTGTTTGTTTTGAATAAATAATAGATGACTGTATGTATGTGATTGTTAGGAATGGGGAACGTAACGACATGGATTATTGCCTGACAACAATGATTTAAATGCATCTACATTCGTAATTGGTTTATATTGTGATATGTCAGTACTTTGAAAATGTTTTTGTTATTTAGTGTACACTGTTATTAGCTACACTGTTAACAGTGTTCACCTGTGGTATCATACCAGTCTTTATGGAGGTTATGTAGGTACTAAGGTCTTTCGAGAAAACGACTGCTATTCCATTCAACGTATCAATATATGTCATGACATGAGATAATGGTTTTCAATTCAATAGCAGAAATTGGACAAATCAAGACAGACAGATGTAATGATATTCATAAAGTGACTTTGTCACTAACTGAGCTAAGAATATAACTACTTTTAAATATGTACTCACGCCAGTTTCGGACCAACAACTGTCGGTTGAGGACAACTCATTAACATTGCAAGACCAAGGAAAGTCATACTGATGACGTAGAAAAATGCTATCATCCTATAAGTATTTCTTGGAGTCATTGTTATTTTCCTTGTGAGGAGTCCTCCCAAAAAAGATCCAGTAGCAATCGCTCCTATATTAGCACAAGCTGGAATAAGAATTCAAAAAATGTATTTAACAATGGTTTGTACTTTTTATCAGAGTGATGAGATTGATCACTGTTCATTATCTTCATCTTTCCATTCTGATCAATATTTTACAGATACTTACCCAGCCAATAAATGTCAGTGCAATAAAACTAGTAAAATAAATCATATTTATGTCACGAATGCTGTAACAAGATATATTTGTATCGTTTCTTTCGTTTTATTTTACATTTGATGTATTCATTAATTTGTTTCTAATGCACTTCTCAGACCGAGAAGAGCAAGCTGTTCATGAAACATTGTACATAAAATGACCTCTTTACCCAATATGTAGTTGGCCAAAGAAAGAGGGATGTTGAAATGTGTCATCAGGAATTTTGATGAAAAGCCAAACCATCCTCCAACTGACATTATGTTAAAAACTGACATAGCGTTGGTAAGTAGATACGCCGGATTCCGCAATATTCTGCTGTACGATGTCAAACTCCCTGAATGAAGACGACATACATGTACACAAGAACAAAGGAACCAAACAAATTCAATTAGTTGAATAAAACAGCGTGAAACAATAAGGTAAAATAAAAAGAAAAACAAACACAAAACCGAAAGAACTCCGTGGCACTAATATTGACTGCGGGTTACTCTAGGTTAACAGATCGATATATAGGGCCCCAGGTGTGCATGAACGGTTGACAGGGAATGCTTACTCCTCCTAGGCACCTGATTCCACCTCAGGTGTGTCCAGGGATCCTTGACTGCATTACTCGTCAGTTTGTATTCTTTATGATAATTAACAGATTAATTAATGTTCGTTATACATTTTCACTTCCCCATGATCGTATACTGTCTCATGCCTATCAACGCAATGCTTTGTTGTTTTGCCAAAAATCCGGATGAAGGTCAGAATGATGTAAAAACATGAATTATTGAGTGGACTGTTGATTTGATTGGTTGCATATTGTTTAATGTCCCATTCAATAATTTTTCACTCATATGGAGACGTCATCATTGCCGGAAAAGGGCTGCAAAATATAGGCCTATCCTCGGCACTTAAGGACGCTGAGCAGGGAGGGACCACTATCGTACCTCACATGCTGTGACTTTCTGAGCCTCTCACGACAAGCAAGGGGGTACCGAGGACCTATTCTAACCCGGATCCCTGAACTGTTAATAATGTACAGAGTTTTGACGCGTTTTTCAGCAATATAAAGTTATAGTAGTGATTCTCGCGATGCTCCGCGATAATAAATAAAATGTTAGCATTTTCAAATTCTATGTACCATTTACTCTATTCAATGAATCAATAAACATTTTGAAGATAGGTAAAACAATACTACCCTATTCAAACAGTCTGGTTTTGTGACGTGCAAACTAGGGTTCTCAAAAATGCTTCTGTAACACTAAAATATTTTACTAACACTACTAGAATAACATATAAAATACATATTTCATCTCCATGAGAGAAAACAAAAAATGATGTTAAATGGTAACTGGTGTCTTCAGATGTACACTTTGTTTACTTTTAATTTTTTCCGAAAATGAGCATTCTTCTACAATTGTTCTTTCTTGTACTTTGCCCTTAGCGATGTCCTTCGCGGACATTTTCAGCTGTCTAGGAAAGAAAGCGAGAGCCGAGGAAAGAAAGATGGAGATAGTCCCAAAAACTACAAAGCCCAGCCACCACGCTCCGATCCAGCGCGGGTCACGTGGGTTCATATCAACATCTGTAAAACACAGAATAAAACATTGAACAATGCCGGTCCTATGGGTTCATATCAACATCTGTAAAACAGAATCAGACATTAAACAATGCCGATCCTGTGGGTTCATATCAACATCTGTAAAACAGAGAATCAGACATTTTCACAATATCAGATTCTCAACGCTTACTCCTCATTCACCGTTTGTTTTCCCAAAGGAACCCATATATTTCCGTATTACCCCACTAAGTGTCCACCTCATGATATTTATTGTGACGTCATAATGTAAATGAATCGACGAATACGCAAATTATATGAATTGCATACATGTGCTTTGAAGCTGTAATATAAAGTTATGCTGGTCTGTGAAATCTACGGTGTCAATCTCTAAATAAAGGCATTCGCATTTAATACAGTTTTCCACGAAAACATAAAACGGTGTTAAAGTTATGATAGATATGTTACTATAACATTTAAGTCAGCCGTGCGTTTATGGTGTTTGAAACTTGATTTTTAAGCTCTTAAGTTATGAACATCTATTCACGAGTTTTAATTTGAACACAGACATACTTATGTAATATATTGGTGAATAAATAATCATACATTTGCCTAACAACGGGGAACTCATGAACTATACAAAAAGAAATGCAACACGTTTTTGGGGATGATATTAGAGTATTCAAGTCACAAATGGTAAGCATTTTTCGTAGTGACATCCTTAACTGCTTTACGCACCAGGACTAAGATTGATGCTGTATTTGTTTTGAAATAAATTACCTTCTAGAGTCACATAGATCTTGCTGAAATATCCCCCGACTCCAAATGCTAATGCCGGACCGAAAATAGATGTCGCAATTGCAATACCTAATAATCAACGAAACAAAGATGTCATTACCATAAAGTGCATTAGGGAACTTGAGACAATGTATACCTGGTAACTTGTTACCATATTGTAAAACCTTTTTGTCAGCTTTATATTTTTTTTTTCGATTGCAAGAACAAAGTCGACAGAATAAATAGCTATTAAAGCCAAAATGAATCATTAGGAAAGTCTTTCCATTCATCATCATTCTATGTTTAGTAAACCAGAAGTGATAATACAAATATATATGTTACACGAAGAATATGTTTTGGCTCCAAGCAATGATAAAAAGGTGAAGATAACGAACAGTGATACATTGCTGGATCCAATACCGGTAAATGTTACGTCAAGCCCCTATCTTTGCCCCTTACGAAAATATTAACAGTTGTGAAGGAGAAACTTCAAACGTATTCTGTCCCATGTGCCAACAATTTGTGTAAATCAAATGTGTATTCTAAGAAAATATCTAAAGAACTTTCAGAATATTTGAAATCACAAGACTTTTTTTCAAATTAACATATTACTTTTCAACACTTTACACTAATATTCCTCACGATAAGTTAAAAACTATACTTTTTGACAGCATAGACAGTTGCTTCTTTAACCAAAATGAGAAAAAAGGAAATATTACAGGCCCGGAAGAGTACTACTACACCACCTGCACTGAACTGTACGAAACGATTCTTGCCCGGAACAGTGAATGGTTTGCACGAAACGCTGAATGATTTGCACGGAACGGTGAATAGTTTGCACGAAATGCTGACCACTTTGTAGGCGTGTCTTGCACGCATTGTGAACGGTCTGCACGAGACGGTAGGCGTGGTCTGCACGCTTTCTTTGGTTCAAATGGTTTCAATAAAATTGCAGTATTCTAGATATTAAAAAAGGTTGCAAAAGAAATGATAATGATTCATTTTAAAATGATTGCTCATGTACGACGTGGTAAATTTCATTTTTTGTTTATTAGTTCAAAACATTATGAACACGTTAGAATGAAAACAAATGAATTCTTTTTTTAATTTCGAAAATAAAAGAAAAATATTCAAAAATTACATTGTAATGGGATATTGATTAATCAAATTTTATTGATTCATTGCTCTATTAAATTCATTGAAACTGAATATGAAATGATCTGTTTCGCTATTTTCGTACATTCATTCTGAGTGTCGTTAAAATACATTTGCAATTTGTATATTCCAGGCCTCTTCCCAAAAGACAGATGTTGAATAAACCTATACATTTATATACATGTGTACGTGAATGAAAACAGATAAAATGATTTAAAGAAATTTCTCGTCAGGAAATATTGAAATATTTTTGGGCGGGGAGAGAGTTGTGAATGGTCTGCACGAAACGCTAGGTATGACCTGCACGCTTTGATCCCCTCCGGCATTATTTGTTTCATCCTGGGGTTAATTTAAACAAGGAATAGTTTAATGACTTACGAACACGCTGGAATAAAAGGAAATGAATAATTTTTAACTTCGGAAATAAAGGAAAAAGATGTATAAATTGTATCGTTATGGAGTATTTATTATTCAATTTTATTTATTCATTACGATATGTAATGCATTGAAAAAGTCGCGTCTGTATCGCTAATTTTGTACATTCAATTTGACTGCCGTTAAAATACTTGTATTTCCAGGCCTCTTTTCAAACACAGATCTTGAATAAACCTATACATTTTTACATACGTGTATGACAACAGATAATATGATTTTAAAAATTCTCGTAAGACTGGAACATATTCTCAGGCGGGAGGAGGGATGTATCTAGACATAGAATTAGCCAGTCGATAAGAACCTGTCACCTTGGATAAGAAGGGAAAATACAAAAGAAAAAGGAAACAATCAAAATATGATTGAAATAGATTGAGAAATAAATCATATCAATGAATAGATTAAAGAAATAATGACTAAATACAGTAATGATCAACAGATATGCGAGCGGATCTAACATCCAATTTTAATTACACTCTAAAACTGGTGTTTAGATCCTAAACACAAAGTTAAACACATTTCTTGCGTGCAGTTTTGAACGCGTTCTAAATCTAAACATGTTTAACACTTTTTGTGTTTAGGTTTTAAACATGTTTAATACTTTTTACGTTTAGGTTTTGAACATGTTCAACCCAATGTGTTTAGGTTTGGAACATGTTTAAATCTCTTTGTGTTTAGGTTTGGAATATGTCTAACTAATTGTGTTTAGGTTTTGAACATGTTTAATTCTTTTTATGTTTAGGTGTAGAACATGTTTAACCCTTTTTATGTTTTGAACATGTTTACCCTTATTGTGTTTAGGTTTTGAACACGTTTACCTCTTTTGTGTTTAGGTTTTGAACATGTTTAGTTCTCCTTGTATTTAGGTTTTGACTTTGTCTCGATTACAAAATGATTTGCTAACCTTCTATTTAAAACTCAATCCACAGCATTAAAGAGTCTTAAATAGCAGCTTTCTCTTCTATTATAGGAGAATAACATTGCAAAATCTAGCAAGAATATCTCTTGTATTACAAACTGTGTCTATGGGATCCATGATGTTTCAAATCGAACAATGCGGGTTTGCGCGGTTCTTCTCAAATTACATTGCAAGTCCGATAACTCTATTTCTATATTCTAATTGCCGAAACAACACGGTTGACATTTCCGCGATACATGTTAAAGACAAAACCATTAAAAATCACTTATGCACATATAAGAAGTAAACTATACATGGTTAAATATCATCCCGCAAGTACAATTTCAACAATTTTTTTGTCTTTGATATGCTAGTTTTCGCATAACAGGCACTGTCACATGTTGAATTAAAGAAAGGGGGGGGGGAATCAATTGCAACTGATGTTCTCTTTCACAAGATTTAAATGAATTTTGTTCCAATGCAAAGTAAGAGTGATGCATTGGTTTAAATTAACACTAAAGGCACGTCTAATACCAGAGACAATGAATTACACTATTTTTTTTAAATTCAATATGTATGTGTCCAGACCTGTTCAAGTTGAAATGGAATTCCAGATCAAAATTTTCTGGATACTCCTAAACTCTGCTCATTTCCAACAGGAAAGGATCAATTTTGGATATCGACCTCGACAGTGTATACTTGCAATACGGCGTATGATGTACACTATGGTCACTATCGGGGCCTGGTACACTATAGCAGTTTGAAGTATGGCAATTCTGACATGCAATTTTTTCTGCAATTCGAATTTCATTTACAGAAGACAGGAATATTCTACATGAAGACTGTAAAACTAATGTCAACAATGTTACTAAGCTTATCATGTTCAAAACCTAAACGCATAGACGTTTAGGATTGTGTTTAGACGTTTAGGATTGTGTTTAGCATGTTATTTTGTGTTTAGATACTGTATTTTTGCATAGCTAAACATGTTTTCAGTCTGAACATGTTTAGGGTAGAACATGTTTATTACACTTCGCGTTTAGTATATAAGCACAATCCTAAACACGTTTAGACCTAAACACGTTTAAAAAGTGTTCCAAACCTAAACATTGTTTTTAGAGTGTAGATTGTTGCCTCAATTTTAAACCTATAGAAAACTGCATTCATTTTTGAGAGACAAAATATATTAACACCTCTTTTGTCATATTTCAGTTGCCCCCGCCGATTTTCCCACTTTCTGTACGAATGTTAATTTCAAATACATGGATTAGCTTACCTCTATTGTGGTAAAAAGGACCTTGGAATTTGCGTAGAATAGACAAGTTATACACAGGTCGGTCTTTGCACTGTGCAGACAGTTCCGATAAACGGTTTTGATGAAAAAAAAATTTATTTAAAAAGAGAAACTTGATCATACAAATGTAACAAGACAAATAAATGAAAAAATAAATAAAAAGATAACGAGGGCAGAAATATACATGTCTCTGCACTAGCTAGAAACTACCAAGGGTGAGAAAATGATATCGGATTTTGCTCTACCTGGTGGTTTTATAATAAACTGTTTTCTTTCGATTATTTGCAGAATTTCACTATTGAAAACCCGTCTAAGAGACATTTTGAAATAATTGGTCTAATTCTCAACAATGTTTACCTGTCCTACATCCCATGCCGAAATGACTTGCACGGTCTGTACGTTTCTAAGGGCGTGGTTTGAACGATCTGTACGTTTCTATGCGCGTGGCTTGATCCTGCACGGAACGATTCTTGCATGAAACGATTTGCACGAAACGGTGAACGGTCTGCGCGAAACGCTAAACGGTCTGCACGGAACGGTGAACGGTTTGTACGGAACGGTGAACTGTTTGCACGGAACGAAACGAACCGCTTTGGAGGTGTAGTAGCACGCTTCAGGGTCTGCATTATCTAGTGATAAGTAATTATAGATATTACTTTGTACAATACCACTCTGATTCTACATACGAGTACTCTGTTTAAAATCAGCATTTCGCAAAGTCTATGGTCCTTATAACAAACTAGTTTGTCAATACAACTTATCATTGGGTCAAATGTTGTCTGGCGTGTTGCATACCGATTGTTAGACCGTTCTTTACACACTGATTTTGACTACGGATAACTCCGTTTACCTGATCAAGATATAGGGCTCACGGCGGTCGAAAGGATGTGCTTACTCCTCCTATTCACCTGATCCCATCTCTGGTATATCCAGGGGTCCGTGTTTGCCCAACTCTCTATTTTGTATTGCGCTCCTTTTTAGCTGACTTAACCATCTAGTTTGCTATTACAACCTATCATTGAGTCAAATGCTGTCTGACGTGTTTCATACCGATTGTTAGGATGTTCTTGGCACACTGATTTTAACTACGGATAACTCCGTTTACATGATCAAGATATAAGGATTATGGCGGGGGTAAGAGGTCGACAGGGTATGCTTACTACTCCTAGGTACCCGATACCACCTCTGGTATATCTAGGGGACCGTGTTTGCCGAACTCTCTATTTTATATTGCTTGTGGGAGTTGTGAGATTGATCACTGTTCGTTATCTTCACCTATCATGACTTCAAAATTAAAACCTATGATCAGTGCTTGCGACTTTGTACAGGGAGGGATTGTTATGTTGCCACACCTGCTGTGAAACGGGACTTTTTGCAATCTCATGAAAGACACCACCATATGTAGTCGCCTCTTACGACAAACAAGGGGTATGTAAGGACCTAATCAAACCTGGATACTTACGAAATAATTCTCGGGATCGTTAGTTTCTATCCATTTCTTAATTTACATGCATTGTTTCTTTATTGCATCTTCTATACGGTATCAATTAACTAACGCAAAAAGAAAGAAACCCAAAATACTTGTGTAGAATCCAGTCTTCCTTCGTTCAATGTTGTCATCGATGTACACCAGGTAGAACGGACCTCTTGGGGCTTTCCCAATGCCTTGTAGCGTCATTCCGACCCCGATCAACGATAGTGCAAGAGCTTTGATGGAATAACTCGGCGCTGCCAATACATTCTTAGAGTCGTCCGTATCAATTTCACAAACATTGTCAGTCAAATTCAACTCGGGCTTACAAAGAAGGGTTATTGTGCTGGTTTCTGTACTTGTATTCATGGAGGCGGAATTTAAGTTGAGAGAAGGCAATAAGCCTCTAGAAACTGCGACAAAATGAGGAATACTGCATATTAACCCGGAAAATCCATACAGCAAAATGCAAACAAATAACATCCGGGGAATGTGAACGTACCGCGCAGCTGCCGAAACGAATAAGACAACCGCGAAAAAACCTATGTCATTAAAACCCATCACAAGACCGCTTTGGGTACTACTTAACCCAAATTGTCTCTCTAGATTAGGTACCTGCGTATTGACATAGATAGTCAGAATCTGCGATACCATGCTTATGGCACTGTATACCCCTACAAAGGTATTGATGTTCGCAAAATGCCGTAGGAATCTTGGTCTAAATCTTCCAATGCCACATTCTGTGTTTTTCTCACGAACTTCAAGATGGAATCCGTTGCTTTTCATTCTTTTACTGTGGGTTGAAAAAACGAAATTACATGTACAAACATACATGTACAATCTCGGACAAACAATAGGTTCCGTTTTCGTTACGCCTCGTCTTCAACAAGGAACGCTTTCATGTGAAATATGCACACTCTACCCAAAATAAATTCAAGCTCCTTTTCAAAAGAAAATCATTTTTCTGCAATTATGACGCGATAAAAAGGTGTGGGAATACCATTACCAAAAGTATATTAGGTCATAAATTTGAAATCATTCCATGATCAACTATTGCAGCTTCAGACTTGGCAAGTTACCAATCTTTTCTTCGCCAAAGACCAAGATGAATTTTTGGGACAAATTTTGTTCTTTATAAGGCTGCTACTTGTGATAAAGTGTAAATACAAGTATCGCAAATTGTAATGAAAATTGGAAAAGTAATAACAATGATGTAATAATTTCTGGAAGATAAAAGATAATGTCTGATTTTAGAGAAGAATATGGTATCCAAGTTTTAAAAAAATATGATGAGTGTATATCAAAACGCCTTTTTAAGAAAAAAAAAATGTTGGAAACACTTTTCTCCGATGAAGACTTTTTTTCTATTTTTTTCTTCATATACATAATCCATATCAAATATGAGTCATTTAGATTTACTTACCACTAGTATAGTTCAATGCTCCACATGTGTCGGGAAAGTTTCGTTGCTCGTTATATCATGTGATTAAATTGTACAGTCCATAATGTGTGCATTGGTATGACTATGAATAAGAATAGATGTAGATTTCTGGCACTAGGGAATGATCGACAGTCAATGCATGAGGAACAATAAGTTTTGTCGCTTTTAAAAAAATCGTACGTATATTTTAAATGCTAAGGTAAAAGAATGACAACATGGTTCAGAGAAATTTCGTAGAAAGAAAACATATTCATGCAAAGGTACTTCGAAAATTGCTTATCATATAACAAACATCAATAGATCGAATTAATACCCTTATAAATTCTGTTACAACGAGGATGATTATTAAATATTTAGTGAAAGTGGTAAATATCCGTGTCAAACCTTGTGTCTGCTTGACGATGACCCATCTCCGTATTTGATCTGGACCTTTAAGTTCAAATTCAATAGGGGACTATATCTGTCCTAGATGATTACGTTTGAATTTCACACCTTATTGAAACGATATAACTCTGGCAATGAAATACCTTAATCCAATGATATAATTCTGAAAACAAAATATGTATCCTAAAAATCTTGATTATCGTTTTTGATTTCAATAGATTTACGTAACTTCATCAGGTATGAACAACAATAGTGTACATTGCATCTTTTGCTGAAGATAATGTGTCATATATGTGTAGATGAATGAATTAATCTCCATAACATCAATCAGATTTTATCAAGAACACTAAACACTGTTTTTTCTCAATCCAGACAGAAGGATTAAAAAAAGATCTTGACAATTGTTAATGGAGCATTGTCGATTAACAAAAATGTGCTTATACATGCGCAAACTGAAACCATGATCACGTGCTACTTGTGCCTTGTATATTCCAATCTATGAATAATGGTAGTGTCATCAAGATAACGTTTTTGTAAGTCTCTATTCAAATAAGCGTACACCTGTGCATGGCAAGCTTATTTTCCACATAGCATCCGGTTTATCCTCGCTGATATTATGCTTGAACATCAGGGTCAACACAGTAGTGATGATGATAATGACTCGACCCTATTCTTCTTTCTAAACCCGTGTATTGTATGGAAGCACGATATCGTTAAATATATGTAACATTGAATAATTGCAGTAGGCTGATTAATTTTTAAACTATCTGAATTTATTTCATTTCTATGGCAATCATTGAATAAGATTACAAGGCTAATCAATTCATGTTTACATGCATGCATATATTGTAAAATTTTAAACTCTCACATAACCTTGATTTATGTTTAAACTTTACAAAACATCATTGATCATAATAAACCGTATGCAAGTTTGTTTTACAGAGGCTTCACGTGATCAGCTGGGTGACCACTACTATTGCATCTGTTCATCACTTAATTCATGTATAAGGATATGTTACGAGAACGTTTCTGTGTATTATGCTAACGCCAAAGTCATCGGTTGATTGTAAAAGTCAGCCGTTCTCGCAAACGTCCGGTATAAAATCATAACATTCTAAGTGCTTAAACATTTGGTTATTAGCCCCTTGTGATCCGGGTTACAATAGGTCCTCAGTACCTCTTGCTTTTTGTAAAAGGGGACTAAATGGGGTGGTCCTTCATACTGCACAAACAAAGGTCCCGTGTCACGGAAGGTGTGACACAATAAAGATCTCTCCCTGTTCAAAGACCATAAGCGCCGAGCATATGCCTACATTTTGAAGCCCTTCACCGGTATGATGGCTTATCCATATGAATGAAAAATTATCGTTTAACAATATTCAACGAACCAACCAAAATTTGGGTACTCGGTATAAAATAATGGTATTCTTAATGCATATATTTCATAAGGTTGCTATTCCACACATTATAAGACAAAATATATGTGTTGAAGTCTTTGCTTCATTTCAAATACGTTCCGTAGTTCTTTTTCATAGAATATGTTGTACATGTATATGTGCGATACTCTTATTTTAATCAAATGTGTTCTTACGACTTTATTGCAGACTTATGTTAACGGTAAACTAACAACAAAACTTCATAACAAACTCGATGACTTCAGATTTGCCTTCGTTATCTTCCCATATGAAAGGTGAAGATAACGAACAGTGATCAATCTCATAACTACCACAATCAATACAACACAGAGAGTTGGGTAAACACGGAACCCTGGACATAACAGAGGCAGGACCTGGTTCCCATGAGGAGCAAGCATCACTCTCCGACCGATCACATACGCCGTGAGTCCCACATCCCGACCAGGCAAATGTACTCATCCACATAAAAAACCAGCGCGCCAAGAACGGCGCAGTTGTGTTAAGTAGGGCCATAGAAATATGTCAGGGAAAAAAAGCATCAATAAACATATCAATTTTGGACAAATTCTGTACACACAACAAAACCAATATGTATATATAAAAGTGCATATTGAGCTTTGATACATTTTTCACCAGAGCGACAGTCTCTACATCAGCTGTGTATCACGTGATCAAATATCAAGATAAGAACGTACCGTGTATGTATAAATCGTTCCATTGGCACAATATCCAGATATCAATGCAAGTTGAAGTTAATGTAACTTCAAACCATATTAATTTCTTAATTTGAAAAGCGTTGGGAACAAGTTTAACGTGACTTGTAACATGTCTAATTTTTGCATTGAATATGAAAGATGCAGCGAATTTTTGCATATACGAAGTTGAATCTAGCCTGAAAAACATGTTTTCTGTTGAAACCACAACTTGCTCCCTTAACTTTCCTTTTACACTGAAGTTCACATATCACATGACATAAATCAAACATCTTTCACTCAAAAACTTCGAGTTCTCGTGCCAATGATGAAATTTTTATGTACGGAAACCCAGTTTATGCAAATGAGTCCACTGTGAGAGTCACTATACGTGCATATTAGGTCCGATATCAAGATCACAATATAATACGGATATTACTTTAGCATGTATGTTATATAAAGGATACATTGAAACTATTTCAATATCAAAGACAATTAATATAACCCATTTGAGAAAAACTTTTACACGATTACGGTTTATCGTTTGACAATGGTGGTAAATAACGAAAAAATATTTTGACATTTCCAACCGCAAAAGGACTGAATATATGTACGTTATGACTTTCGTCGTGACGTATTTTTTATTGTGACAGTGGGGTAAAGTACATTTATGTACAGCACTGGTATTTATGGGGAAAGCCTTAACTCAGCTGCGTGCCCAATAATCAAAATGAAGCTCGCCAGATAGCAGCGGATCCAACTACAGGCTGTACCGGCAGACCAGATCGCTACAACGACTATAGAATCCGCAAAATGCTGACCCCAAACGAGACCACCGGAACCCCTGCATCATCAACCCGCTTGTCAGTAGCCTGCCTCGATCCAAAAACTGATCACACGCAGAACAAACCCCTGCGCACTGAACCAGTCGAGAGACACAAAAACACCACACGCAGGCGACAATGGAACAATACTACATAAGTATGGGAATTCGACGATGGAGAAGCTGAAATCATCCCGTTTGTATATTTATATTGCACTATTCCATTACCACAGGCATACTATTTATGCCTCACGATCGATTGAATACGCAAGAACTTGCTCTACGTTTTATCATTTTTTAAATCCGGGCAGACTACTGACATACAAGTTGATGTTTCAGGGGTTTCAACAGTCTCGTTTAAAATCAGCATTTCACAAATTTTATGGTCATTATAACGATCTAGTTTGCCAATACAACCTCTCATTGGGTCAAATGCTGTGAGAATTGTTTCATATTAATTGTTAGTCCGTTTACCTGATTAAGATATAGGGCTCTAGGCGGGTGTGACTGGTTGACAGAGGATATTTACACCCTTAGGTACCTGAACTAACTTCTGGTATTTCCAGAGGTCCGTGTTTGTCCGACTCTTACATTCGTATTTCTTATAGGAGTTATGAGACTGATCACTGTGCATTATCTTCACCTTTCATTCACTGAACATAAAAAAACCCAACGTGATTAATCTCATACATCTAGAAAAGAATAGAAAATGAGTAATCTCTAATAGAAATCGGTACGAAAAAAATGGTGTACCAATTGATGTAAATCCCATCAGACAACATTCGGTATGACGACAGATTGTATTAGCAAGTATCATTATAACTACCATAGAATTTGCAAAATGAGGACTTTAAATGACATGAAGG
The DNA here is from genome assembly GCF_947568905.1 of Ostrea edulis. Lineage (NCBI taxonomy): Eukaryota > Metazoa > Mollusca > Bivalvia > Ostreida > Ostreidae > Ostrea > Ostrea edulis. Next base: position 59,994,218 of record NC_079166.1, on the reverse strand, counting down.
AACTACCATGTAAAATAATCTTAATTATCAGTATTCTTGATAGGTTTACAAATTGATCACATACAGAACATGCTTTTGCTACTAACATTGGTTTGCTTATCTTACAATAATGGGGAAGATATGATTTATTCATGTTTATTTTTACGTAAACTTTAGTATGTTTTTAAAATGATATTTTTAAATGTTTCTTTGTTGTACGCCCCCTAAACATCACTGATTCCGAAACGTCACCAACTATAGAGGTCGTTCCACTAATCTAGATACATACATGTAACTGAGGGTCGTCACAGGGTTTTTTATCATTCAAGATGTGAAATGAAACGGAGCTTCGGCTTTTTATGGTCTCATTGAACGGACCTGTTCTCTGGCCAGTGTACATATACTCTAATGTCATAAATTATATGTACATTGTCTATCCATCATAGGAATTTCTTTAATAAAGTAATCGGAAATTCAGACTGAAAAGAACATGTTAGCATTGATTTATTTTAAAGAGATGTTAAAGTAAAGTGTAAAGATGAAGATAACGAACAGTGATCAATTTCACAACTCCAATAAAAATACAAAATTTCGAGTAATATATCCATGGGCATACCAGAGGTGGCATTATGTGCCCGTACATGTAGTAGGATATAGCGTCCCCTGCCAACCGATCACACTTGCCGTGAACCTTTATCTTGATCGGGTATAAGAAGTAATCAGTAGTAAACATCAGCGTGTAAATTAGTCTCACTTGGTATGAAACATATCAGACAACATTTTATCCAATGACAGCTTGTTCATTTACAAACCTCTGGATTTAGACAAAGAAAGAAACCATACAAATGTTCCATAAGCACTCACAAGAGCCTGAACAACGCTGATTGAGAAATAAGTGTTGGTTCTATAGTATTAGGTCATCTAACATTCATGTTGCATACAGTAGTTACATTTGAGGACTAAGGGTGAGGGGAAATATAACGTGATATCGTTAGCAATAATAAACATTAACTGTACAAGGTATACCAATATGAATGAAACACATTCGATTTTTTACAAATTCTTGAATAGAGGAAATTCAATGCCAATTAAAAAGGACGCAATTAATGATAAATATATCTTGGAATAAGTTTTCAAATATGGCTCTTCGATAAGAGGCATGCATTTCTCACTACATGTATAATACTATATTCATAAACTGGGGTAATGCGAGTGTCTGCTGATGAAAGGTGAAGATAACGAACAGTTATCAATCTCATAACTCCTATAAGCAATACAAAATAAAGAGTTCGGAAACACGGATCCCTGGATATTCAGGTGCCTAGGAACAGTGACCATCCCCTGTCGACCGGTCACACCCGCCGTGAGCCCTATATCTTGATAAGGTAAACGGAGTTATCCGGAGTCAAAATCAGTGTGCCAAGAACGACCTAACAATCTGTATGAAACACACCAGACAGCATATGACCCAATGATACGTTGTATTGGCAAACTAGATCGTTATAACGACCGTAGAATTTGCGAAATGCTGACTTTAAACGAGACTTTTGATACCCCTACATCATCAACTTGTTTGTCAGTAGCCTACCTCAATTTAAAAATTGATCTTACGCAGAACAAGCTCTTGCATATCGAATCAGTTGAGAGATGTAAACATCATAGGCAGGTGATAATGAAATATTGCTTCGTAAATATGGAAAGTTGACGATGGAGAAGCTGAAATCATCCCGTTTGTCATAAATTTAAGTTGTTAATTTGCCGTTGATATATACTTTCAATGATTACTTTACATTGTGATTATGTTCTAGAGATAATCTTTGTTCCAGTATCGCATCCAAATGAGTACGGTCAGGTAGCAGGTGTTACTAATACATACCTTCTCTACAGGGTCATTCTGCTGGAAATGACTCGCTGTGGTATGTGTAGTTTGATGGTAATTTGAACGTCTTTCGGAACATTAAAACGGAGAAAGTTGAAGTCAAATGCACCAAGATGCACCAAGGCATTGTACTTTAAGTGTTCTTTACCACTGTGTGGGTTTCCGTTAAATTCCTTTTGCGGTCCATCGAAACTCTTTCTTGAAATCTACAGAAATCGAGATCATTCCTAGAGAAAAAAAGGAAACACATGAATCTAAGCCCTTACTCGTTGATAGAAAAAATGGTAGAGAATATGTTCGAAAGGTATCAATGGAAATTACAGAATTGAAATATTTCTATCTTGGTTAGTCAATTCCTAAGTTTTCAATGAATCGAACAGTGATCTATGTGATAACTTCTATAAAAATGCAAAATTCTGAGTAGGACAAACACGGACCCCCTAGACACACCAGAAATGGGACAAGGTTACCGTAGGAGGAGTAAGCATCCCATGTTGACCGGTCATACTTGCCGAGAATCATATATCTTCATCGGGTAAACGGAATGACCCTTGTTCAAAATCAGTGTGCAAATAATGGTCTAAATTGGTATGAAACATGTACAATATCAGAAACGTGTCTAAAACGAATATGTGAGCATAACGAAGAAAGCAAACGGCAAGATGTACATAAAATGCAATGCATCGGTGTATTGGATATTATAGACAGCAATAAATATATTAGCCGAGGCTTCTTTATGAAATGAACAGATATCTTAAGAGAGAAAGGAAAATAGTATTACATGTACTAGTTTCATTCATGCAATATAATGTTCTGGAGATAATAAAACTTTCACAACAATGCACGACTGTGGATTCAGGCAATATATGATAAAGTATCATGTGTGCCATAAAGCATGGGTTTATTGTCGTTAAGAATGAAGATTTCTTTTTGTGATACGAGCGACAAGCAGCTGGAAGTTTTAAAAATATTCAGTCTACACAAATACATTAAGTTTGAGATAGAGGATAGCGCTCCATTAAGCTAAATTATGTTCAATATGTTAAAGTCAATTATTTTATACGCCTATGTAAAACCGTGGACAGATTTGGTGTCTATCTATTTGGCTTGTTAGAAATGCATTTTCGAAGAAAATTCTAAAAGATGGCTATTGTACACTACATAATTGATGACAACTAACACAAATTATTAGATTATATGGACAATACGTATACCAATGTCTATAGAGTACGTAATTCGTTTTTTTTAGTAAGTGTAAACTGAGTAATTTGTAAAAATGGGATACCTGTACTTTCTTTACAGAAAGGAATTGATTTTAAGAATATCATTGTCACCTGACATTTATTCCTTCATTCGGAGCGTCCTACGTAAGATAAAATCACGCCATTACAGGAATCAGTTCCCAGACACCCCATATTGTATCCATGCTAATACATAAATCTACACTAACTAAATGTCTAAATTAGTTCAAATAAGTTTTTTAAAAAAAGGTGTGAACATTTCATGTCTTTGTAAAGGGAGGGGGGTGCTATCAATTCTAGGAGGACATGCGATGTCACACAAATCTCTTCATTATCATTACTTATCTTTCTAATTTTGGCTGAATTAATGTTTACAATGTTTACAATGTTTATAATTCTACATTACCATTTCATACTTTGCATTAAACTTTCTGCTCTACAAGATAGTGCTGAGTTGTATCGCTAGTAATATACTTGTAATCGATTTAGATATTTAAAAAACAACAACAGGAGATGGCGATCTCAGTATCAACCCATGCCTAAGTCTGGAAATGAGTACTACAAAGTTACTTTCATTTCATTTTGTACTTTGGGAAACAACAATATCTTTAAACTCCAGAATTTTCAATACTGAATATCTCAATCCAAAGAGCCTGGATCGCAACAAGGTATTTTGCAATTTCTATCAAGTAATTTCCTCGACAGAACTTCTTAATCCTTGAAATTACTCATGCATTTTTTTATAAATGGAGGGTGAAATTGTAGGAATAATTCCATGGGAACTCTTCTCTATTCTTTATCATTGGTGTGTAGCAGGGTAAATTTAAAATCAAATATACTCATATTAAAGTAATTTTCTGATACATTGCAAACTCTAGTCTCTTTTCTTTTCTATCCGAAGTTAAGGCATTGTTCTAAGCAATAGTATGGAACATTTTCTGAATGATGCCGCTTTATCTTTGAATGTGATCCCAAGCACATGACACTGTTCTTGCATCTTTTTATAGAAGTTAAGGTTTTTTATGGAAGTTACAATTTCTAGGGGCATGGATGGAAAATTAATTAAATATATTAAACGCATAATACAATCTAAAATAATCAAACATTTTGTGTTTAGGTAAAAATCATGAAGATTTTGAATAAGAGAAGATGACTAAAAGCGATCAATTTCTTAAATCGTATGCGTATGATCAGTTTTAAATCGAGGCAGGCTACTGAAAAATAAGTTGATATTACATGGGTTTTAACAGTCTCGTTTAAAGTCAGCATTTCGTAAAGTTAATGTTATGGTCTTTATAACAATGAAAGGTGAAGATAACGAACAGTGATCAATCTAATTTACTAATACAACCTGTCCTTAAATTAGACGCCGTCTGATCATGCCAATTGTTTGGCCGTTCTTTTGAAACTAAGTTTGACGACTACTTACTAAATTTGCCTGATATAACGACAAAGCCCGCGCCGGGTGTGACTGGTTGAATCCTACTGGACACCGGATTCCACCTCTGGTATGTCCAGGAGTCCGTGTTTGCCCTACTATTAATTTTGAATTATTGCTATGGAAATTATTAGATTTGTCACTGTTCATTATCTTCACCTTTTCATAGGTTCCTTATAATCCAAATTGACAATAAATTCAAAACTCAAGAAACTGTTCTGTGTATGATCATTTTTTAAACTGAGGCAGGGTACTGACAAGGATGTTGATGTTACTTAAGAAATAAGATATCATTTTTGAATGTTATTGGGATATGACATGAATTTAGTCACGTTATCAGATCCTATAACACCCGAAAGGCGTTATGGTAGATTTGATCACGTACCAACTTCATGTCATATCCCAATAACACTCAAAAATGATATTTTATTTCTTATATCTATATTTTCTATTTTAATTTGTGTCCTTTCCGAGCTTCCATGTTGTGTAGCAGAGGACCGAAATAACAATCGTAGAACACAAAATATAGTTCGTTAGAGTTTTATCGAATAAAAAATTAGGAACAATAGCAAAGAGAACATAAGATATAGACATTTGATTGAAAGGGTTAAAAAAAAAGACAAAACGGATGTAAAATAAAGGTAATTTAGAGCGTGAAGTTAACTGAAATGACAAGAAGAGCGTAGTAAACTACATCCGTGATGTGATTCTGTTGCGATCAGCGATGAGGAAACTGGCGCTGGTCTAGCTTACAACGTTGAAAACGCAATTGTTGATCACATATTTCGACAGAAATTCAAAGGATCTGAGAGAATTGATGGAGCATATGATGGGTCAAGTTAACGTTAATCTCTTAGTCATGTTATTGGAAAGAAACAACGGCATGTTCATCGTTAGGACTCGCGGTTGTAGCCATACAGGGGACGATTCGAGATAGTAGGACAGACTTAGACAATGTGAAGGTAGGTTTCTTCTTTTATTTACATTCAGTGCATGTAAGAGAAAATAAAAACGAACTGACGGAGTTTTTGTTCACTTGAAAGATTTATGTTGTAGAATTTTAATGAAGACTCGCAGCGATACACTGACATGAACATAATTTTTCGAGCCTCGAAACCAGCCTCGCTTATGATCGTGCCGAGTCATACCCGTGATGGCAGTTGCCAGGAAACAACAGGTTAATTTATCATAAAGTAAATAAGCTTATAACTCTGCCTACATTTTACGCTTCTAATATCATAGAACTTTATTTGATAAATTCGCCATGCAGAAGTAAAATTTAGGCATAGTTGTAGACGGTATTTAAAACTTTTTTAAAATGAAACAACATAACGGTATGTTTAATGTTTCTGTTTTATAAATTGATGAAATTCTTGTTTGTTTACAAAATAAACTCTGTATAAATATCCAGCTGCGTTTGTTTCTGTTATGATTTCATTGCAGTGTCGGATCCAGGGTTTACGAAGGGGGGGGGGGGGGTGAAATTCAAGTATTAGCCAAAATACTCAGCCATTTTGGGTGCCAATCTGGAATTTTACTCACACTATTTCTATTATTTAAATTTGTGGCAAAGGGGTGGGGCTGGGGGTGGGGGGTCTAAATTCCCCACTGCATTTCATCAGTAAGAAGCCAGGTGAAGGTACAGGAACTGACTTTTGAAGTGGTGATTGTATTCATGCACAAGAAAAGACTGATCAAATGACCAACTTCATGTTAACGGAAATCGAATCTCAATTTCATTAGTACTGTCATATAAGGAAGTGCATTGACAAATGTAAATATAGGCGTTTGGACAGTCTCGTTTAAAGTCAGCATTTTGCAAATTCGATGATCGTTATGATGATTTAGTTGGTCAATACAACCTGTCATTGGGTCAAATGCTGTCTGAAGTGTTTCATACCGATCGTGAGGCCGTCCTTAGCACGCTGATTTTGACCAGGGATTACTCCGATGGCCTAATCAAGTCATGGGGCTTGCGCCGAATTTCGAGTTCACCCAACTCTATTTTTTGTATTCATTATAGCAAATATGAGATTGATCACTGTTACCTTCATTTTCATTAGAATAAATTGAGACAGTGAACAATGAAAGAAGTAAACTGATGCATTATTGAAATGCAAAGCCTCCCGAGAATGAGTCTTCGTGAACAAAACTTATAATGTTCATTAGACAATATAAAAAAATATGATATGCATGTTTTAGATATCGGGAAGGACACACGAAGCGCGGACTTCAGAGACAACACATATGGAGATTTTATGGTTCTGAAAGACGCGAAGCTGATTAACAACATATATCACTGGATTCCGTAAGTTGTTTTGCCAGTGTTATTAGATTGTACAATTTGAAGTAGACTATACATCCTACCTACGTTTGGTTTCATTATGTAGTTATCTAGAGACTGTAAAGAATATGCATTGTCATGGACGTTGAAAATTCTAAGTGAAATAATATTGTAAAGCATTTACAAATCCTGTCATAATGCCAATTAGCTAACAAAATATACTCTCTAGACTACATGGTTATTTTATTTCGCCTCGTTCCTTCATTATGAAAGACTTGAATGATAACTATGTATATTGTTGTATGAATTTATTTGCTGGACACGACATATATATATATATATATATATATATATATATATATATATATATATATATAATGCCTTGTCGGATTAAAATAATAAACTCATAACAAACATCATTGTGGATTGTGGTGTCCTTGTGGTGGAGAGCTCTAAAGCTATATATGTCGTATACTTTCTACATTTTCATACCTAGTGAATTTCAGTGTTTTGATTCCTTGAAATGAACGATGTAATCGATACAGATCAGGATGATGAAACTGGCAAACTTCCCGCTTTATATACTTTCTAAAATGTGTCATGTGACCGAAACAACCAGTAAATAATTGTCCTTTCTAGAGCATCTCCGGACTACTTTAAGTACAAAACTTCAGATATAGAAAAGTACATAATGTCAAAGTGTCCTGTTTCTGTACAGTGAATTATAATCCAAGTTAATATGATTACATGCAAACATAAGTCAAATCAATTCTTTATAATGTAAAACTTATACGGTACCACTTTTGATGCACCAGATACGCATTTCGACAAATAATGTCTCTTCAGTGATGCTCAACCGAAATCTTTGAAATCCGAAATAACTATGAAGTTTTTGAGCTAAATATAGCCAAAAACAGCGTGCCAAAAAAGTGGAACCAAATTCGTCCAAGGATAAGAGCTATGCATGAGGGAGATAATCCTTAATTTTGAAATGAATTTCTAAATTTTATAACAGCAATTAAATATACATCTGTATTTTCAAGCTAGTAACGAAGTACTTAGCTACTGGGCTGTAGAGACCCTCTGGGACTAACAGTCCACCAGCAGAGGCCTCGACCCAGGGGTCATAATGTAAAACTTATACGGTACCAATTTTGATGCACCAGATGCGCATTTCGACAATAAAACGGACAACCACAATCCTATGCGTAGAAATACAGAACAACAATACGTAAATCTTACATTACCCTATCACATTAAGTTCAAAGTAGTTTGATCACTTATGTTGCAATTGAGCTACATCATATAAAACAAATGAAGTAGAAATACAAATTTCAAATATCTAAACAATCGGACAATGCTACTTGTTCACTACAAGGTGGTGTATCTATAGACAAAATATCACGTGATGCATTCCTTTGTAAGTAAGATGACAGGCGGCTAACTTTCAACATGTGATAATAGAAGTAAGTTATGTGATTTACAATCGTAATACTTGGTTTCGCTTAAGTTATCGATGTAATTTACATCAATACATCTGTCTTAGACTGTAGCTTTAACGAATACCTTAAATAGTAAACAATGTATGAAATATAGACGATCGTTTACATACACATGTCAACAATATAAAAAGTAGCAATGAGCGAGTAATACGCTAAAAATAAAATAGAACATCAAAATAGCTTATATTATCAATACGAAACATGATAACAGGATGCTACACTGCTAGTCACTAATGTACATGGACATGGGATCATCATCCATGTATGTATATGCAATTATTACCAACATTATATAAAAATCCACCCCAAACCCTATCGTGTACAAATAGTTTAAACCCATAATATTACAATATCCACGTGAAGTGCATGTGTTGCATTATATAAAATGCGTATGATCAAAATTTAGGCCTATGCTCTGCGCTTTGGCCATTGAGCAGGGATGGATCTTTATCGTTCCACACCTGCTGTGACATATGGACCTCGGTTTTTGCGGTCTCATCCGAAGGACCGCCCCATTTAGTCGCCTCTTACGAGAAGCAAGGGGGTACTGAGGACCTATTCTAACCCGGATCCCCACGTGATTATATATATATATATATATATATATATATAATGCACTACCACAGCAAATGATCACTGCTCTTTCCAATACAAGACATGCTCAAGTTTAAAGAAAAATAATATATTATCAACAGTTTCGATAATGTACACAAATTTTGCCACACGTTTACATGGCTGAATAAACCACAAGGAGTAAATTCACGCATACATGTATGTAAATTAAGGTAAATTTACACTATTCTGAACAAATGTTAACTTCGCGCCAATCTTGCTTACCCCCCAAATCATACGCATCAAGATGTACTCGGATACAAAATCTATATGTAATCATGTAAAACTGCACATCATATGTAAAAAAGGTGCTTGTTAATTGGGCTAAAAAGACGGGCTTTTCTACAAATAAAGTGAAGAACGAAAAGTAACATTTGATACAAACCGTGCTGTTTCAGTACTACATGGAATCTTAAACATTGTGATTGAAAGTAGATTTAGATCAACTACAGGGAAAGGGAAAATACCTGTGTAGAATCCCATTTTCCTTCGCTCGACGTTGTCATCGATGTACACCATCTAAAACGAACCTCTTGGAGCTTGTCCAGTGCCTTGCAGGGTCATTCCAATCCCGACCAATGTCTAGGCATAAGTTTGAATTGAACAACTTGGCGCGGTCATCATATCATTAGAGTTTTCAAGGTCAGTTTCACAAATGTTGTCGGTAAAATTTAACCCGGATTGACAAAGGATGTTTATTTAGCTGATGTCATTTCTTGCTTTTATGGAGGCTGGATGTAAGTGGAGAGAAGGCAACATACCTCTAGAAACTGCGACAAAATGGGGAATACTGCAGATTAACCCGAAAAATCCATACAGCAAAATGCAAACAAATAACATCCGGGGAATGTGAACGTACTGCGCAGCTGCCGAAACGAATAAGAGAACCATAAAAAAACTACGTCATTAAAACCCATTATAAGACCGCTTTAGGCACTACTTAATCCGAACTGTCGCTCCAGGTTGGGTACCTGTGTGTTGACGTAGACAGACAGAGTCTGGGATATCATGCCTACGATGCTGTATACTCCTACAAAAGTATTGATGTTTTCGAAATTCTGCATAAATCGTGGCCGAAAGCTCCCAATCCCACAATCCGTGTACGTGTTTCGTTCCGGCACCCCAGTAACAAAGTCGTTTCTTACCATTGTACACGTACTGCTGAAATAAAAGAGAAGTACATTGTTCTTATCAAAATTGTCTCAAAATAAACGCAGATTACAGACAAAAATGTCTTTCTTTCACAGTGCCAGTATTTTTTTTATTCACCGCACAGTATGGTGTCTGTCAATTCTCACTAGAACTAAATGAATTGCTTATGTTGTGACTAATCGAGCCTAAGGTGTAAATGTCTGTTTTTCGGAAGCACAACTGAGCTGTTTGAATTTCCGTGAAAATGTATCAATCCACTTTTATCTGTTTAATTTTTCAATGCCTCCTCCAAGACTATTGCGCCAGTTTTAACCAAGTCTATTCCGTTGCATTTATGGGTATCGGAAAGTTTTTAAAAGTTATTACAGATGAAGGTTCAAAGTCCCTTCCATTGACAGGGGGCCTCCATGGCCGAGCGGTTAGAGCATCGCACTATCGCACTCAAAATCACACGGCTTCTCACCTCTGTCGGCGCGGGTTCGAATCCCGCTTGCGCCGGTAAATGATAAAGTTTCCCAGTTTACTTTCGGAAGGTACAGTGTATCTGGGTTCTCTCTTCCACCTATAAAAAAAACTGGGTGCCACCATATAACTGAAAAATTGTTGAGTGTGGCGGAAAACATCAATCAATCAATCCATTGACAGGAAAGCCAGTAAAACACATCTTATTGAGAACCTTTAATAACAAAGGACAAATTCCGAACTTGAAGTATCATCATGCATGTATAACAGTCGTAATAACAAATATGAAAGCCATCTTGACAGTAAAGTATTAAAAATGGAAAACCGAAATATTCATATCTAGTGATCAGTCATTATAAAAATTACTTTGCTAAACACCACTCTGATTCCATGCACAAGTATTCTGAAACTGAAATAAAAAACATGCTAGAGTTCCTCATTGACAATATATTCGTGGTCTTTGGTGATCCGGTCTTCCAACAGTCTGTCGGGAATCCCATGGGCACAAATTGTGCCCCTTTGTTAGCTGATATGTTTTTATATTCATAGAAAGCAGAATGTATTCAGAAAATTCTACTTGTACGTGAGAAAACAACTTTCTTACCGTGGCCTTCAATTCAACATTTAGATATATCGACGACGTTTTATCTATTAAAAATAATAACTTTCATTCATATGTCGATTCGAAATATCCCTGCATGCTTCAAATGAAAGCACCACAGAGTCGTTAACTGCTGCTTTATACTTGGATATGTTATTGAAGTAGATAATAACGGCAAACTAACAACTCAACTTTATGACAAACGGGATGATTTCAGCTTCTCCACCGTCAACTTCCCATAGTTATGTAGCAATATTCCATTATCACCTGCATTTAGAGTCTATATCTCTAAACTGATTCGATACGCAAGAGCTTGTTCTGTGTGTGGTCAGTTTTTAAATCGAGGTAAGCTACTGACAAACAAGTTGATGGTACAGGAGTTTCAACAGTCTCGTTTAAAATCAGTATTTCACAAATTCTATGGTCGTTATAACAATCTAATTTGCCAATACAACCTGTCATTGGGTCAACTGCTGTCTGACATGTTTCATACCGATTGTTAGATCGTTCGTGTGACACTGATTTTGACTACGAATATCTCCATTTACCTGATCAAGATATACGGTTCACGGCGGATGTGACCGGTCGACAGGGGATGCTTACTCCTCCTAGGCACCTGATCCCACCTGTGATGTGTTCAGGGGTCCGTGTATGCCCAACTATCTGTTTTGTATAGCTTATGGGATTTATGAGATTGATCACTGTTCATTATCTTCACCTTTCATCTGTTTGTTTGTTGTTAACCTCCCATTCAAAAAACATTTCTCTAATATTGGAAATACATCTGCCATTGGTGAAATACCACTTATTTTGATTTGTGATATTAAAAGCGGTTTTTATTGTACCAAAAGCTTTACGGATCATTATCATTTTATGCATGTAAAGTTTGACGTAGCCATCAGAAATTGGACCGGGTAGCTCTTACCGTAAACGCCTTAACTAGACCAAACTTACAAAGACTGTAAGTTATTCGGATAATTTCATAATGACCTCTTCAGTATAATAGCCCAAATAATTATTTTATTCCATTGTATTTAAAACATAATCGAGAATGTTGATTACTTTGTACATAAAGAAGAAATACTTTGAAACAAGAATGGACTGCTTCGCCACAAGATGAGAAGGAACGGTTTAGTTTTGTGTTCAATTTCTGTTATTTAGACATTTTCTACAGCTACATGTATCATTGAAAATGAGAGTAACAAAAAGTTGATTAATTCTTTAATGAAATTTTAAAGAAGGGCTATTTACTCTACTAATATATCACTGCTTGTTATCTTCACTTTAACATTTGGATTCTCGTATGATGATTACCTTCCATTACCCTAATGACTTTATTGACTGCGCAACCATATAGTTTTCAGCTCACCCGATCAAAACTTTTCGTCGTCTGTCGTTGTCGTCCTAAACTTTTCAGATTTGTCATCTTCTTCTTTAGAACCACTTGAGTAATTTCAATTAAACTTGGCAGAGATCATTTTTGGGCTAAGGGGATACAAGTTTGTTTAAATGAGGGACAACGCCTTTCCCGAAGGGGAGATAATAGCGAAATAACGAAAATACACTGACAAATTTTGAAGATCTTCTCCAGAACCAACTAGTCAATTTGAATCAAACTTGATACAAATCATCCTTGAGTGAAGGGGATTCTAGTTTGTTTTTACATAAGGGGCAATATCCCCTTGAAAGGGAAGGCATCATAAAACTGTGAAAATAGGGAGTCGTCATTTAAAAATCTTTTTGAGAACCACTGGGCCCGGAAAAGTTCAAATTTACATAGAAGCTTCCTGACATAGTGCAGATTCAACTCTCTTAGAATCAAGGCCGAGGTAGGGTGGGGACACAAGGGAATCAAAATTTTTGATGTGAATATAAAGGAAGAAATCTTTTAAAATCTTCTCAAGAACTACTGAGCCAGATAAGTTCAAATGTACATGTCAAGTTTACAATATAGAGCAGATGTAAGGTTTTTCTTTAAATCATGCCCCCGGGGGGAGGGTGGGACCACAATAAGGGATCAAAGTTTTACATGCGAATACATAGGGAAAAATCTTGTAACAAGTCGAGCGGACTCTTGTCACAAAATAAAAACTCCTTTGTCAGGCATGACAAGTTTTTATTGAGGATGGCAACAATCAAAAACAATAACAACAAATGAGATGCTGACCATTCAGACAGTATGTGACCCAGTAAAAAAAAGGGGGGGGGGGTGAACTTGGATATCATTCTACAGTAAATATATTTAACGAGTATCTGCAAGCGACCATCGTTCTCGAACTCAAAGTAAAACAACTGTGCGTAAATAAGATCATAAATTATTGCCACTTTCAAGAACTTATTACTCAGGTTTTGCCGAAATAATTTAACATGCGTCAATCCGGACAGTCCTAACTATAAGGAAATCTAAATCTTGTAAATAAACTATATCTGACACTAAACTTCTTAAATGCCCTTAATATTCTACTACGATACCTCTAACTTATAAGACAAATTATTATGAGTAGCCTAAATTATTTCTAACAAGTATATTCCTAAAATGACTTTATTTTAGCTAAAAGCTTATCCGAATAAATAACGCCGAAAATCCGGACAACTCATTCCGGACAAGAATAACCTATGTGAACTTAGCTTTGTAAACTACTCTGGAATCCGAACAAATTATCCGGACAACTATTAAGACATAAACGTTAACTAACGAATAAAACTCTGAACTTGGAAACGATTAACTCCTAGAAATGTTCCGGTCATAAGCCCTAATTAATAACTCGAACTATAAATAAACAAACTACTACACTACATGACTGGAATAATATCTGTACTCGAAAACTGTCCTGTCCGGACACGCAAAGTCCTTATAGAAATTAGCATCATCCACTACAAGATTTATCATCTTGAATACCTTAGACTTTCTCTGAAGGTTTGGTTCTGAATGTGTCAACCCTAGGGATGAAGATTCAAGAGTGACGAGTTGCTGAAGCTGGGTTCCTAATATAACCTTCTACGACCAATCAGCGTTTGTCCTTTTTGTCCGGAAAATTTATACCCAATCCAAACGCTGTACGGATCTATGGAAATTCCGAACAGTTCCCAATTTCCGGACAAGCTGAATTAAAACCCTTTATTAACATTTAAAGAACAGTATAAGGCCTTGTCCGGATTGCCTATATAATATTGACACTAAATTATGTAATTAGTTTAATGAATAAAAATATCTAAGATTACGTTATTTTGTTATAAAAATGAAGATTTGAATCTGGGCGCCTTCTAAAGTAGTGCGCGCAAGGATATATGTAAATACGGAAGTGTAACTTCACAACTTAGTGCGTCGATGAGATCGATAAAATAAGATAATAGTTCACCACCATAAGGTAAATATAGACAAAAATAGTGGTCAGCATCATTTTACAGTAATTCATGGTAAAATTGATATACAACATAATTAAATGATAAAAAAATCAGATGGCAGAATCACAAGATGACATGATGAGTAGTGAAGCGGTCGCTCAGACGAGAGGACGCATGGTTTAACAACCAGAAGTTCGCGAGCGGTAAATATCAATTTCACTTGGAAATAAGTAATGACACAACTCCAGACTGCACAAAGTAGAATATCTGGTAATTATTAACAGTTGTAATTCAAGGTAAAGCGTTATTTTGCCGTATTTGCGAAAGAATTTAAAGAATGAAGTTTGTACACAAATGATCCAAAATGGGGATGTTGTCAAAACACGAACGGTATGACTATAAGTTATGTGAACAAAATCTGAAAATAAAACAAGACATAATACATGCTGCTTAAACTCGATAAAATAATTTAGAATCAAGTACAATAATTATAATAAATCTTATCCAGAATGGACATACTTTAACATGAAAATTAGCACACGAGGTCTCATATGTTACAATCTTTTACATTTTCTCAAAATCTACTGGACTAAACAAGTTCAAATTTACATGGCAGCTTTCTGACATAGTGAGGATTAATGTTTGTAAAAACCATGCCCCCAAGGGAAAGCTTTACATGATAATATATGTCAAATCTTTCTAAAGAAGTTTTTAAGAACCACTGGGCCTAAAAAGTTCAAATTGATATGGCAGTTTACTGACATGGTGCAGATTTAGGTTTGTTAGAATCAGAAACCCTCGGAGTAGGGTTGCGTCACGATAGGGGATTAAGGTTTTACATGCGAATATATATGAAAAAAATCTTTAAAAATATTCTTCTCAGGACCTACTAGGCCAGACAAGTTCAAATATTCATGGCAGCTTACTGACATTGTGCAGATTCAAGTTTGTTCAAATCATGGCCCCCTGGGGTAGGATGGGGCCAGAATAGGGGATCAAAGTTTTACATGCGAATATATAGCGACAAGCTTTAAATATGGGCCAAAGTGAATGAGGTGAGTGATGTGGCCCATGGGGCTCTTGTTGTTAGGTAATCCTACGTACACGACTTTCAATATAAACCATGCCAATTAAAGATAGATATTGAAAATTAGTTTTAATACTTTAATTGAATAATAAGACATGGAGCTGATATTTTCTTCATAATGAAAGTATCAAAGTAAAAAATGTTTTCCTTTGATACTTTCATCATGAAAAAAAAAACATGCTGACCTAGTATCATTTCTTAAAACTCATATTCGAAGTATACGACGAGTATCAGGTAAATGGACATGGAGATATTATATACTAGCGGAAAAAAGAAACTGTGCATTATTTAATATATGAAAAATAATAAAAAATAACAATGAACAAATCTTATTTTTGTAATACTGTTAACAAATGTATTCGTTACAACATTTCATAATCCATTAATGTCAACGTCGAATAACGTCAATTTCAGCACACTCGAAAGACACTGGTATTCGAACTTCAATTAACAAAGTTAATTACGTGTGTGACCACCATAAGCATTCACGCATGCTTGACAATGGCGCCTCATTGATGCCACTAAAAAAGTGTTCAGAAATGCTTGAGGGATGTTGTTCCAGATGTTGGTTAAAGCCTGGCCTAAATCAGCCAATGTCTCTGGCTGATTTGGTAAACGGTGTAGACATCGTTCCACTTCATCCCAGACGAGCTCGATCGGCGATAAATCGGCGGAAACAGTTGGCCAAGGCAAGACATCGCCAATCTGTTGAACAAAAAAGTCCCCGACTACACGTGCAACATGTGTCCTTAATTTGTCTTGCTGCAGAGTGATGTGATTTTGTTGTCTCTGAATGAAGGGTATCACATGGTGCTGAATAATTTCGTCCCGATAGCGTACGCCGGTGAGATTTCCATTGACAATTTGTATAGGGGTTCTTTCACATGCTGTTATTCCACCCCATACCATATCGCTACCTCTACCGAATTGTCGATATTGCACAACACAAGCGTCCTGGTACTGCTCCCCAACGCGACGATACACTCTAAAACGGCCGTCACTGCTATCCAAATGAAATCTGGATTCATCAGTGAACATAATATTGGCCCAATCCTATATTCTGAATAGTAGATGTCGTCTGCACCACGCTAGTCTAGCGATACGATGACGTTGAAGCAGTATTGCGCACACCGCTGGACGTCTTGGTCTGATGTTGTGCTCTCGCAGACGATTACGCACAGTTCTTGGACTGATTGGTCGATGTCCAGGAATGCTACGAGCAGTCAAACTTGCTGTCTGGAAACGATTCCCCATGTGCACAAGTCTAAAGTGGTTGTCCTGTCGACGTGACGTCACACGAGGACACCAAGAACGTGGTCGATTCGAATGTTACCAGATTGTTGGAAACGTCTCCATAATGACTGAATGGTGTTCCGATGAACTCTAACGTGTCTTGCTACGATATTTTGTGCCATTCCAGCTTGAAGCATCCCGACAGCACGATTACGTTGGTTTTTGCCGAGTCGTGACATGACAGAAGGGTAAATTTTGTCAAAACTAAAGTACTTTCCTTAACGAATAGTGTCTAAACAAACCTTTTACACTTCTTACTTCAAAAACAGTATTGGCCAGTAAAACTCGTGCGTACGAACACTTCAATAAACAACATATGTTCACTAACCATGAAAAAGTTCGTGCATCTGAGTCAGGTACTATCCGTTATTGTTAAAAAAATATCCCCTTTATCGATTGTTCAGATGTTATCAATATAAACAATAAATATAGAAAAATTATGCTAAATTTTATAATGCGCAGTTTCTTTTTCCCGCCTGTATATTATTTATGGCATCTCAATATAAACCACCACTGTCAAAGATAAGTACGTTAATCTTACGTCAATGCTGTTGATTTTATAAATGATATCGGATTTCCCGGATCATTACACTGTGGTTTTGTTTTGTCACATTATCACCAGTTTGATATTGACTTTACCCAGACAACTATTGGGTGTTTCTTTGTCTTACACTGCTACGACGATATTGAATGTGAGCAATATATTTCGAAGATTTACATATCATTTAATTGAAAACTTTTAAAGTGATGACTTAACAACGATGGTGATTGGATGAACAGTTCGTGTCCATGGTTTCTTAATTTGAAAAGAAATTGATCCGGGAGTTCACCTGCACTAAGAACTCGGGATAACTTTTCTCTGGAATGCGTCTTCCCCAGCTGAGTACAGCACTCGGTAATGTTGCTCACCCTCCCACCCTCCCTCTATTGTGTAAACATCAATGAACGAGTTCCCGTGTGCCACGGTTCCACATGTCGAGTTGCATTTCACCCCCCCCCCCCCCGACACAACCAGTGTTCAACGTCTCCTCCAACACAATTCATCATACATTGAGTCACCACTTTTCCTCTTCCTTCATATCTAATTCATCTTTTAACCATTACACCTTTAAGTTGGTGCCCAATTCTGCTCAGTAACTCTACCTGACTTCGACGCACATCTAGTTTTGGTGTTGTTTTCATTGTTACGTACATGTATTCCTACGCACCAGTTCCAAAATAAACGTCAATGAAAGCCTTTGATGACAGAAACTATTTGTTTTATTATTCAAAACATAACTAACTGATAAGAAATGAAACTAGCGCATTGTTGTAAACGTTTTCAGCCCATTTTACCCTATGGCACTGCCATCAAGAAAAGAATGATAAAATTTATTTCTTAATACACTGTGAATTAAAATATTTTGTACTGTTTTCTTTAAATTTCAATTTGATATAGCTTTCTGGGGGACAATCTTGGTTTTTTAGGTTACACTTACAATGTAAATCATTTTGGGATAGGTTCTTTTTGCCTGTCTAAATATTTTTGCATTGAAGCTCAAGTGAAGATTTTGATAAGTTTGATTTTTCCCAAATCTCCAAAATGTATGCTCTAAACAGTGAGTAAAATGTGGAGAAAAATATTATAATCATTCATTAATTACTCGAACGGGATTGGAAAATCCCACCTCTGGACTAGAATTCGCTGTGTAAGACTCTGAAAAGTTTTTTATTGGACGGCGAATCGTGTCTCCTCGGTATGATTTCTCTATTCAACACTCGTAGACAGTTAAAATCTTCCGAGCCGTATACTCTGCGATTGTGAGCGTATCTTCGGATCTGATTTAATTAGATTGTACTAGTTGATAAATGTTTTTATTACTTTTATGATTAATAAAACTATTTCCTGAAGCTGATGATGTCATAATTAACTCATATTTTTGTGGAAAATGATGAGTTGCGTTATAGACAAGACTGCGTAAACAAGAAATATTTTCACACTTTGTCTTTTTCCTAATTAGGACTTAATTCATCGCTATCATTCATGTATGTTTGCTTTACGCTCCGTCGGGAATTTATCACTAACAGATTGTAGATGAAGTACCAAATAATTTTGACCTACGTCTGAGCGCTCAGAGTAATATCAGTGAGGGTTCTTTAACATGACAATGCCAACCGCAACACAGGACCCCCATCTTTAAAGTTACATACGAAAATAATGTATATGTACGTATGTATATGTATGTAGTCGATCATTTTTTTTTCATATTAAATAGGGTCATACATTAGCTCTTTCTTGACATAGCCAAAATTTGATTCCTACAAGCATACGTACACGCACAGAATGTCGCAATATGGTATACACATGTAAAATGTATTTTGATGACATAAATATGTAATAATTATTAAATGTGCAATGTATCTTTTATTTAATTTACCGTATTCTGTCAAACGTAACTTGTTGCGATATTTCTACATACTCTTGTAGGAGTTATGAGATTGATCACTGTTCGTTATCTTCACATTTCACTCTGTAAACACAGCTATCGGATGCCGGGTACTCATAGCCCTTGGCTACTGGAATATTCGGTTTATTTACACTACATTATTTGTCTGAATTAACACGTGTTTTATCAATACGAGTGGATATAATGGCGCTTTCTTATTTTTATGAAGTTTCCTCATCCGCGGAAAAAAAATATGCGTTAACGTGAAAAAAAAACACCTTTCGATGAAGGTGATTAGGGGACATGAGCTATTACTAGTATTTCTAAATGTTGGACGTGCATAAAATCACCCCATAAATAAAGTTGGCTGATGTAGGTTAAGAGGACAGGCACATCAGGTGGAGAATGTTTCCACTGTTCTAGATAAGGAAATATAGTATCCATGAGGTTTACGCATGAGTTTTATAATTTTGTTAATCTTTAAATTTCCACATAGAAGGAGAATTATGACATTAGAAAGAAAAACTGGGGTGTGCTTGTTATTGCGCAACAGTATGTTATCGTATCCATTTCATTGTCAACATTTTAATTTGTTCAAAATCTCTACTACTTGTATCATAAACTAAAAAATTGAAATATATATTTACATGCATAAATATTGATGATATACATATGTATTGGATAAAACAGAAACTGTAAATCGTGCATCTTTAGATCTTTTTGATTAAATAAGCCTTCTAATACAAAATGTAGTCCTTTTTAAACGCTTTCAAAATTTGAATCAAAATAGTTTTGTCAACCGGAAAAGTGTCGGTATTGAATATATAACACGTTTGGACCATTTCATAACTATATAACATCCTGTATTCTCAGAAACTTAGGCGCGAAATTCCGTAAGTAAAGTTCTCATTTATTATCCGGTCTTCTACAAAGTCAATCGTCAACTGTATTCTGTTGTTCGCTGAAAAAGAAAAAGAAACCAAAAAACGCAAGACGTTAAAATCATAATTTGATGGTATTTCAGTATGACATTTAAAGACGAAGACGTACTAGTATTTACAAATAGTTGCAGGAACCCAAAAGAAAATACTCAAGATACATACCTAGGAGTTTTGATATCTTCAGATGGAACTTTCGTATATTTCATGTCCGATTCCTTCTTTAAGACTTGATTTTTATTGGAAAATGCCCAGTCCTCCCAATTTCTTGTTATTATCATCAAACATGATAAACAAAGCAATGATAGACATCTAATGGCAAGAGAAAGACCATGGATTGACAGGCGGAACAGCCGGAGGTCATACAATTCACACGCCCCGGATGATGAACAAGGAAACTGCCATAAATAACAGGTACTATCCAGCATTTTGCCAAACAATATTGGCGACAAAGCCCAGCCTGTGACATAACATGCAAGATTAAAGGAATGTGTTTATTTTGATATCTTTATTGAAAGCTCATCCCATTGACGTTATATAATGTAGTCAAAAATGCCAAACATGAAGTAAGTTGTGAAGTTGTAGGCCAGGTAATGATTTTTAAAACACAGATGAAAGGAGTTTGCTTTTGTAAACAAGGCGGTCGTGCAATGGACAATGGAATATGTGATGAAAAAGAAGACAGAGGGAGAAAGAGAGAGAGAGAATACAGGAATGTAAAATTGAAATTGGTGATGTCTTATTTGCCGGAAATGTTGTAAATATGAAAAACATTATTTGAGTGAAGTGAATAATATCCGTTTATAGTAGAATTTACCAAGTCCGGCTGATAGACAGCTACTCAGTCCTAGCGCCGATGCTTTGTCTCTGTCCTCAACAGACCTGTCCCAATATCAGTAACATAAATGTAAATGCTAATTAGAAATATTTTTGAACATCGAAATGTTAATCTTAAAAGAACCACGGCATTGCAAAACTCATCTTAAAATCCTACAAAACAACAATTGATCCACGGAACACAAACTCACCTTTCTCTTAATGTATTCAATGTATAACGACCATATTTCATATCTAGTAAATGGATGATGGGGTTGTTATATTCATGACATCATTTTGATTCATCAAATAGAAATAATCCCCCGTAGGAATGTTGAACATTTTGTTTACTGCTTGCTTTATTTCACCTAGAATTTTACATTGAAGTCTATGTGGAGAACATGTTTTATAAAAATATTCTAAAACAATATATTTTTATACATTTCTCTGTTACATACACTTTCTCTTTATGAAAATCTAAAATGAAATTAATCAGTTACCCGACAAGGGTTTGGATAGTTATATTTTTCTTATTTTTACGAAGGGTGGATAACTCTTTACAAAAATCTCAAGGTCAGAAAAGGTAAACTTCTTATCATTTACCAGTCATGTGAATTTGATCCACTTCACTTTTACCATTATTTAACAATAAACATTTCTTTTGACTTAAATCATTCAAAACTGTTCTTTATCCTTTCGTTATACGGCGGATGTGACCGGTCAACAGGGGATCCTTACTCCTCCTAAGCACATGATCCCACCTCTGGTATATCCAGGGGTCCGTGTGTACACAAATGTGTTTTGTATTGCTTACAATACTTATGAGATTGGTCGCTGTTCGTTATCTTCGTCTCTCATTGAATACCTTAATATAATGCGGCTCTCACGAGTATTTTTTTAATATAGTTTTGATAGGTAAAATGGTGGTCATTTACATGTACATTTAAAGCTTCTATGACTTGAAAACGCAAACATAACGAACAGTGATCAATCTTATAACTCCTATAGGGAATGCAAGCGTAAGAGTTGGACAAACACGGATCGACCTCTGGGATACCAGAGATGTAATAAGGTGCATAGGAGGAGTAAGCATTCCATGTCAACCGATCACACCCGCCTTGAGCCCTATATCTAGATCAGGTAAACAAATCAATCCGTTGCCACAATAAGTGTGTACAAACAGTCTACAAATTGGTATGACACAGGTTAGACCACACTTGACCCAATGATAGGTTGAAATGACAAACTGGATCGTTATAACGACCATATAAGTTACGAAATGCTGACTTTAAGCGAGACTGTTAAAACTCCTATAACATAAACTGTTTTGTGAATAGTCTGTCCCAATTTAAAAATTGTTCATACGCAGAAGAAGCTCTTGCATATTGAATCAGTTGAGAGTTGAAATATAAATATAATCATATATGAAAACAAATATACTTGCATGAAAGTTCAGTTCATATCTCAAAACTGATTGCAGAGGTCATGGCGTAAATTCACTAGTTTATGTCTTTAAAACTTATTGAACTTAATAATTGCTGCATTTTTGCAAAATCCCCATCATGGTTTTGACAAGAGTGATATTCAAAGATATTTCCATATCCTAGTGTACTTTGCATTATTACCTAAGCGATGGTCCAAGGGGATATTGTCCCCATAGGACATGAGGTGTTTAATTGTACGACAAAGACAGACAATCAACAGAAGAGAATTAGGAAACAATATAGATGTTTCAAATCTGATGAGATTGAGATATCTAACAAATTTCCATCCAATTGGATTACCTTATGATGGCAATGAGGGTAGGTGCGATTTTCATTGCCGCCGTTATGCTTGACAGAAAGATGAAAATGACCCATGGTGTGAGGTTAGGACAGACGTCTTCGCACAACCCAGCCTCCGCCCGACCATTAGGTATGCAGGAACAGTTAGTGAACATCTGTAGAAACAATTACCCTGGTCTTATTTCCTCTGTGACACGTTTCCACTATCAGCCGTTAAAAGCACTTTTTACATCAGAAAATGGTTTGAACTTTGACGTAGATTTTCATAATGATGTTGATTTCTATTCTACTGACATCAATAAACACTTCTGGCACAAAACACAAGTCTGAATTTATACTTACACGACCATTTCTCAGTAATTCCTGGCACCCGGCAAAACACGGGGAATGGTAATTAACCTTATTGGAACCGCAAATAGGGTAAAAATCGTCATCTCGACAAGAGCAATCAAGTGAACAATTCTGTGACGTTACATCTACGTAGCCAGGGACACTGTTATATGAGATAAGAGACAGTTGTAATTATTGTAAGGTTATTGGTTTTTCTATAGCGTTTCAGCAATACCGAAACAAAAATAAAAGCAGTGCTAGGCTCGGTTTCTAATAAAGGTGTATGGATACAAAAGTTATGATAATACTACATTTATATTAGCATACCAAAACAAAACAAAGCAATAATTAGCTGCGATTGCCAAATAGTAAGAAGAATAAAATATTGGAACATTTTTCGAAGCAATTATAGATGCATGCTTTAATGTTCTTCCTTATGAAATGATATTTTTTATGAAATGGGAGAATCAAACGATTTTGTATCTTGTAAATGAACTAATATGACTTTGCTTGATCTAGTTCGATTCTTTATTGCAATAATGACTCATAATAGAAATGTTAACTTAATACGCAAGTTCCGAGTTACACAAATATTAGTTCCCTTTGTCGAACTCTTTCGCATTTTATGATGTATGGTGGGTACATAATGTATACATTATATCGTAGACTGGCATTGTGCATAACGATTACGTACGATTAATGTAATAAAAGCGTAACTTTTGTTTATATCAATCACTGGTATGTATATTCTGGCCATATCAAGCATAATCTGTTTGAATAAGATCATCAAATTGGCTATTAAATCATTATTCGTTTCCTCTTCTACATGAGTGACGCCTTTATCAAAGAAAGATGTCAATTAACAGTATTTGTTTGAGCCATTTTGTTATCCAATACTCATAAACTCATTAAAGTTGGCTTTCCCCTGAGATAGGATGGTCTCAGAAACTCTGGATATCATCTTTTAAGAAATAATGCAACGATAGTAATTAGCAAATGTACCCACTGTCATCATATTTTACGTCATAATTTACGGAAGAGTTTGACAAAGGGAAATAACTCTTGGGAAACTCGGAACTTCGGTATTGAATGGCCACATTTTCCAGTGATATACACATTATGATTACACTATCTTGTTGGAATCAATTACAAACTCGTTTTGATAAGTGAAAAATACACCTTTAAATCTAAATGATGTTTTGCCACCATTATCGCAAGTTAGATCAATGTTTAAATCATTAGGGCAGAGTGCTACTTTTTTGTTTTCTATTCAGAAATGTTCTATTCGTGATCTATTTATGATAGCCATTTAATGACGTCATACGAAAGGACATATTTATCATATTGTTTTGATGCAAAATGTTCCCATGTAAAACTTATAGGGTACCAATTTTGATGCACCAGATGCGCATTTCGACAATTAATGTCTCTTCAGTGATGCTCAACCGAAATGTTTGAAATCCGAAATAACAATGAAGAGCTATTATAAGGAAAAACAGTGTGCCAAAAAAAAAAAAAAAAAAGAAAAGCGGAGTCAAATTCGTCCAAGGATAAGAGCTATGCGTGAGGGAGATAATCCTTAATTTTGAAATGAATTTCTAAATTTCATAACAGCAATTAAATATGCATCCGTATTCTCAAGCTAGTAACGAAGTACTTAGCTACTGGGCTGTAGATATCCTCGGGGACTAACAGTCTACCAGCAGAGGCCTCGACCCAGGGGTCATAATGTAAAATTCATACGGTACCAATTTTGATGCACAAGATGCGCATTTCAATAATTAATGTAAACACTCAAAATAGTTTTAAAAAGTTAGCAGCTCTTGCGTAGAACAAATTTTCGTTTTAGCTGAAATAATCCCGTTTGTCATAAAGTTGAGTTGTTAGATTGCCGTTAGCATCCATGTTCAATAAAATATATAATACTGTGGAGATCCGGAAAATGATAGGTCCTCAGTATCCCTTGATCATCGTAAGAAACGACTATATGGGGCGGTACTTCGGATAAGACTGCTAAAACCGAGGCGTCATGTCATAGCAGGTTTGGTACGATAAAGATGCATTCCTGCTCAAAGGCCATAACCGCCGAGCATTGGCCAACATTTGTTAGCCCTTCGCCGGCAATGGTAACGTCTCAATATGAATGAAAAATTCTTGAGCTGGAAGTTAGATAATATAAAATGAATCAATCTAAGTACGGAGAAGATATGGAAGATTGTGTGGTGTCTTTTAATTCAAATTAACAGGGATATATCGAATAGACATTTGAAAGGTGAATATAAAGAACAGTGATCAATCTAATTACTCCTATAAAAAATACAAAGTAGATAGTTGGGCAAACACGGACCCCTGGATATACCAGAGGTGGGATCAACTACCTAGGAAAAGTAAGTATTCCCTGTCGACCGGTCACACACGCCGTGAGCCCAATATCTTGATAAGTTAAACGGAGTTATCCATAGTCAAAATCAGTGTACCATGAACGGCCTAACAATCGGTATAAAACACGTTAGACAGCATTTGACCCAGTGATAAGTTGTATTACATATGGATCAAAATGATTATTCTTGATAGAGAAACATCGTCAATATATCTAAATATCGAGTTTGAAAGCCACATATTTTTTTCTTCTCATGTGGACGCTTTTGAATAAATTCTGCCTCGTAAGAATATAAAAACAGATCAGCTAAAAGGAGGCACAATTCGTGTCCATGGGAATTCCAAAAAGAATGTGAAGATATTTTCAACGAAGATTTCCAGCATGTTTTTGACATCCAGTTCAGATTACTTGTGCGTAGAGTCAGAGTGGTGTTTAAAAATAAATTTTGAATGACTAATCCCATGGGGGTCTGGATTAATATGTTTCAGTACCCCTTGCTTGTCATAAAAGGCGATTAAATGGGACGGTCCTTCGGATGAGATCACAAATCCGAGATCCTGTGTCACAGTAGGTGTGCAATGATAAAGATCCTTCCCTGCTCAAATACCGTAATCGCCGGGCATAGGCCGATAATGGTGACGTCTCCATGTGAGTGTTACATTCTTAAGAGAGACGTTCAACAATATTCAATCAATCGGAGGGGCCTCCGTGGCCGAGTGGTTAGACTATGGCGCTCTCACCTCTGTCGGCGCGGGTTCGATTCTCGCTCGCGCCGGTAAGTGAGAAAGTTTCCCAGTTTACTTTCGGAAGGTCGGTGGCTTCTTCCCAGGTACATTGTATCTGGGTTCTCTCTTCCACCAATAAAAACTGGGCGCCACCAGATAACTGAAAAATTGTTGAGTGTGGCGGAAAACATCAATCAATCAATCAATCATGTAGAACATGGCAATGGTTTTCACTTCAATAGCAGAAATTAGGCGAATCAAGAGAGACAATATATACCTAAGAAATGAACATCACTTTTGAGTTGTTCATGGTCAGTATTAACGGATTTGGATCTTAGGCAAATTCTCTGTGAATCGCGCTAGCGCAGTTCACACAGAATTTGCCTCAAATTCGTTCATATTGACCATGAACAGCTCAAAAGTGATGCTCATTTCTTATATCTATATTCATTTACTAAACCACCATTTGTTTACATTGCTTGTATAAGTCAGGACATATTTTGTAACATAAAACGAACTACTAAGATCCACTTATGTCGCAGTCGTATTGTGACGTACACCAAAATATTGACATGACATCATACTTTGTCTTACCCTGCCTTTTATCAACATTGTATGGTGCCCGGTATTTTGGAGCTAGGAAACCACAAGATTGGGATGGTAATCCACGTACATTTACAATGTTAATCCGAGGTGTGACTTTGCGAGATCTTTGTAACACATGTTGTATTTTTTCAAATAATTATGTTCTTTCAGTCACGTGCTTTAAAATAGTTCACGATCCTTTCAAGGTCAATATGAACAGATTGTGCCGCATGTTTCAATTGGTTGATTCATAGAGGGAAATTCGATTTGTAATGTAAATATAATATTTATAGAGGTTTCAGGGGTTTCAACAGTCTCGATTGAAGTCAGCATTTCGCAAATTCTATGGTCATTATCACGATCTAGTTCGTCAATACAACTATCATTGGGTTAAATGCTGTCTGACGTGTTTCATACCGATTGTTAAGCCGTTCTTGGCACACTGATTTTGACTGGGGATAACTCTGTTTACCTGATCAGGATATAGGGCTCACGGTGGGTGTGACCGGTCGATAGGGGATACTTACTCCTCCTAGTCACCTGATCCCACCTCTGGTGTGTCCAGGGGTCCGTGTTTGTCCAACTATCTATTTTGTATTGCTTGTAGGAGTTGAGATTGCTCACTGTTCGTTATCTTCACCTTTCATTTATCAACTGAATTTGTCACTGATTAACGTAAGACGGTGTCAGAATATAATTGTGATTAGAAATGGGTTTCTAGAACACAGTACTCACTCCAGTTTCGGACCAACAATTGTCGGTTGAGGACAACTCATTAACATTGCGAGACCAAGGAAAGTCATGCTGATGACGTAGAAGGAAGTTATCATCCTATAAGTATTTCTTGGAGTCATTGCTATTTTCCTTGTGAGGAGTCCTCCCAAAAAAGATCCAGTAGCAATTGCTCCTATATTAGCACAAGCTGGAATAAAAAAAATAAGAGAAAAAATGTATTCAGCAGTGGTTTGCGCTCTTTATTAGAATTATGAGATTGGTCAGTTTTCGTTATCTTAATCTTTCTATTCTTATCGATATTTGACATATACTGACTCAGTTAATAAACTTCATCGCAATTAAAGTAGTGTAAATCATATTTATCATATAGCAAATAAATAGTTTATTATCAAATCTGCGTAAAATTTAGAGAATGTTAGCGTTCAATATCCTGAGAATTTATTGAACGCTAACTTTGCATTGCGTAAATTGTGTGCGCCCAAAACATTCCGAGTATGAACGTTCAATATTGACCTTACCGTAACGAAGTAAACAAAACAATGACGGGTTTAATATTGAACAGTTATGAAATACATGCTGATATTGTATACTTTCACCTTAGATGCCAATATTGATGATGGAGTATTTTGAGTGGAAAGGGATATAATTTAACAACTAAATACTTTAGCTATATAATAAAAGGGTTATTCAACTTATATGGGTGAATATTGACACTCTTTGGCTGTCAAAATGCACTTGCAAGCTCGTGCATTTTGCCTTTCAACAGCTAACTCGTGCCAATATTCACCAATATAAGTTCAATAACCCTATATCATAGCGCGAAGAACGTTACACGAGATATATCTCTATCTTTCGTATCGCTTTATTTTCCAGTTGATGTATTCATTATTCTGTTGCTATTGCCATTTTCAGATCTAAAAGAGCTTTTTGTTCATGTACTTTTATGCATGAAATGACTTGTTTACCCAATATGTAGTTCGCCAGAGATAGAGGGATGTTGAAATGCGTCATCAGGAATTTTGATGAGAAGCCAGACCATCCTCCAGATGACATAATGTTAAAGACTTGGCCGGCACAAATCAGTATATAAATCGGATTCCGCACTATTCTGCTATACGATGTCAGACTCACTGAATTCAGAGTATATACATGTATAATACAGACAGAACTTGATGGGTGTTCTTGAATGACCAACAATAAATGAACAAAAGCAAGCTGAAAAAAAAAATATGAATAAATGAAAAATGTATGTAATTCATTGAATAAAACAATGTTAAGGAAAGAAAAGAAAAAATAAACACGGGAAAAAAAGCGAAGAAAAAACCTAGAGAACTCTATCACACCAATCTTGACTGCGGATTACTCCGTTTACTCGATAGAGATATAGGTCCGTCCTGTCGGCAGCGGACGCTTACTCTTCCTACACACCTGATCCGTCTGATCCCACTTGTTATCAGGTTTGTCCAGGGGTCCATGTTTGCCTTACTCTTTATTCGGTATTCCGTAAAAGAGTTTGATCAGATTGATCACTCTTCGTTAAATATCTTCACTTTCTCATGATCGTATCCTGTTCAATGCCCATGGAAGCAATACTAAGTCGTTTGCGAAAAATCACCATGAGGGTCAGAATAGTGTAAATTTCTTATTCTAAGCGAATACTTAATATCACTAAATGCAAACCGATGATTTCACAAGTAGGCTGTTGATTTGGTTGCTTGTATATTGTTCAAAAGTGTTTAGAATATTTCACTCATATGGAGATGTCATCATAGTCGTTGAGAGGCTGTAAATCTTAGCTCTGTTCTCGGCGCTTATGACCTTTAGACTAAGATGAATCTTCATCTTGCCACACCTTGTGTGACATGGGGCCTCGTCTTTTTATAGGTCTAATCCGAAGTACAACCCAATTTAATCGGCTCTTACGACATGCAAAAGGGGTACCGAGGACTTATTCTAAACCGGATCCCTGGATTGTTAATACTGTACATATTTTTGTCATGTTTTATAGCAATACAAAGTTATAGTGGTGCTTCCCGCGAAGTTTCGCGATAAAAAATTCAATTTTTGCAATTCTAACTTCTATTTAGCATTTACTATATTCAATGAAGTAATTTTGCGCTTTATAAAGAAATAAAATAATAATAATAATAAATAATAATAATACTAATAATAATACTAATAATCCATTTTGGAGGGAAGAAAAACAAAAATATTCTGCTGCGCTACTCCATTCAAACAGTCTTTGTTTTTGACGTGCAAACCAGGGTTCTCAAAAATGCTTCTGCAACACCAACATATTTTACAATAACTGCGTGGTATGACATATGAAATACATATTAATCTTATAGAGAGAAACCACGAAATAATATCAAATGAATAACTGATGTCTTCAGTGACACCTTGTTTACATTTTATTTTTTCCGACAATGAGCATTTTTCTACCAATGTCCTTTCTTGTACTTTGCCCTTAGCGATGGCCTTCGCGGATATTTTCATCTGTCTAGGAAAGAGAGCGAGAGGTGATGCCAGGAAGATGGAAATAACTCCAAATACTACAAAGCCCAGCCACCACGCTCCGATCCAGCGCGGGTCTCGTGGGTTCATATCAACATCTGTAAAACACAGAATCAGACATTTGCACAATATCAGATTCCCAATGCTTACTTCTTGGCCTATATGTTTTTTATCAAGAGCCCCATATATTTTCGTATCACACTTCTAAATGTCTGCATAATGAATAATATTTACTGTTACGTCATGACGTAAATTAATCGATGAAGATGCGAAAAACCAAAAATTGAATTACACACATGTGATTGATCACTGTTCATTATATTCACTTTGAAGCTGTAATGAAAAGTTAAACTGATCTGTAAAATTTATGGTCTAGATTTCTAAATGAAAGTATTTGCATTTCACACTGTTTTCCACGAAAAACGCAAAACAGTGTGAATAGTATGAGCTATATTTTACTGTTCAGTAGTATTTAAGTCAGCAGTACATTTATGTTGTAGGAAAATTGTTTTTAAGTTATGGTAATATATTCACGCACCTGAGTTTTAATTTGAACACAGATACACACGATATCGGGCATATGCGGAACTACTGGGAACTCATGAACAATACAAAAATAAATGCAATATTGTTGAAGATGGTCAACATTATTCAAGTTGCAAAGGGTAAGCATTTTTTTGTAGTGATATCCTTAACTGCTTACATGGCAGAACAGAGACAGGGACGGATGCTGTTAATCACTTTGCTGCGTAGAAATGTTCTTAGATTTCAGAGATATGCTGTTTTGAAACAAATTACCTTCTAGAGTCACATAAATCTTGCTGAAATATCCCCCGACTCCAAATGCTAATGCCGGACCGAAAACAGATGTCGCAATTGCAATACCTAATAATTAATGAAACAAAGACATCAGTACATTAGGAAATCTGAGACAGTGTATACGTTGAGGAACCCGGTAGTTTTTACAACGTTTGGTAAAGTACTTTATGTCAGGCTCAATTTCTATCGAAAATAATGTATGACAAATGGATAATAAAAAATCATCGATATTGTTTAACATTCCTCTTGAGAATTTATCACTTACATGGGGACGTCACCATTACTGGTGAAAGAGCTCCAACATTTATGCCCTCTGCTCGGCTCTTACGGCCTTTGAACAGGGAGGGGTATATTTTGTCGCAGCTGCTGTGGCACAAAGCTTTGGTTTTTGCAGTCTCACTAAAGGGACTACTCTAGTCCCCACTTACGAAAAGCGAGTGGTACCAGCGACCTATTCACACCCGGATACCCACGAAATAATTCCGTGGGTTATTAGATTCTATACATTTCCTAATTTACATGCTTATTTTTCTTAATTTCATCTTCCATGCGATATCAATTAAACAACGCAAAAAGGGAAAAAAAACAAATACTTGTGTAGAATCCAGTCTTCCTTCGCTCAACGTTGTCATCGATGTACACCAGGTAAAACGGACCTCTTGGAGCTTTCCCAATGCCTTGTAGCGTCATCCCGATCCCGATCAACGACAGTGCAAGAGCTTTAATGGAATAACTCGGCGCTGCCAAGACATTCGCGGAGTCGTCCGTATCAGATTCACAAACATTGTCAGTCAAATTCAACTTGGGCTTACAAAGAAGTGTAGTATTGCTGTTGTCTTTACTTACATTATTGATGGATGAGTCTAAGTTGAGAACAGGCAACAGACCTCTGGAAACTGCGACGAAGTGGGGGATACTGCAGATTAACCCGGAGAATCCATACGACAATATGCAAACAAATAACATCCGGGGAATGTGAACGTACCGGGCAGCTGCCGAAATGAATTAGACAACCGCGAAAAACCCTATGTCATTAAAGCCCATTACAAGGCCGCTTTGGGCACTGCTTAATCCGAATTGTCGCTCCAGATTGGGTACCTGTGTATTAACATAGACGGACAGAATCTGCGATACCATGCTTACGGCACTGTATACCCCAACAAAGGCATTGATGTTCGCAAAATGCTGTAGAAATTTCGGTCGAAATCTCCCAATGCCACATTCTGTGTTTTCATCCCTAACTTCAAGATGAAATTCGTTGCTTTTCATTCTTTTACTGTGTGTTGAAAAAGAAAATAAATTACATGTACAAACATACATGCACAGCCTCGGGTATTTTTACAAACAATAAATCCTCTTAGCTTTTCGTTACGTGTCGTCTTCAAGAAGGATCGCTTTCACGGGAAATGTGCACACTTTACCCAAAATAAGTTTAAGCACTTTTTCAAAAGATATTTTTCATCGACACAATTTTATGCAATTATGACGTGATAAAAAATGTGGCAATATAATTACCAAAACTTCTTTTGGTCACAAAGGACCCCCCCCCCCTTTAACTGTAGCTTATGCTCCATTTTTACTATCCCTCTTTTCAAATACACATTTTTTCACCTCTGGTATATTTAAGGGTCCGTTTTTGCCCAACTCTCTATTTTGTAATGCTTAAAGGTGTTATGAAATTAATCACTTTTCTTTATTTTCACCTGCATAATTCAAATTTAATGTTTTATCAAATCATTAGAACCCGTATGTACAGCTAAAGTGGGGTGGTCCTTGGAAATCATTTCATGATCAACTATTGCAGCCTTAGACTTGGCAAGTCACCAATCTTTTCTTTCGCCAAAAACTAAACCGAAAATTGGGGACAAGTCTTATTTATTATAAGGCGGATACATGCAATACAACAGCTGTACTTGGGAATGAAATTAGAAAAGTAGAAATAATGGCATGATAATTTCTGGAAGATAAACACCTTCTCTGATTTTAGAGAAGAAAATAAGTAATTAATTAATTCAAATAAATTGACAATCATGCATCAAAACGCTTTTTCTAAAAATAAAATGTTGGAAACACTTTTCCTTGATAAAGACTGCTTTCCATTTTTTTTTTCTTCATATACATAATCCACATCAGATATAAGTCATCTAAATTTACTTACCACTAGTATAGTTGACTGCTCCACATGTGTCGGGAAAGTTTCGTTGCTGGTTACACTATGTGACGGTCCATAAGGCGTGTATTGGTATGACTATGAATAAGAAGACCTTTACATATCTAGCTCTTAGGGCATGGGTTACAGTCAATGCATGAGGAACAATACGTTTTGTCGCTTTTTTCTTGAAATTGTATTCAGATTTTCAATGCAAAGGTAAAATAGTAAAGCATGACAGCGCAGTTCGCCCAAGGATTTTAGAAAAAGAAGGGAAACAAGAAGCCCATGGGCCACATCGCTCACCTGAGTCACCTTGGTCCATATCAGAAGACTTTCCATATATATTTGCATGTAAAACCGTAGTCCCTATTATGGCCCCAAACCTACCCCTGGAGGCCATGGTTTTTGCAAACTTGAATCTACACTATGTCAGAAAGCTTTCATGTAAATGTGAACTTCTTTGGCCCAATGGTTTTTGAGAAGAATATTTTTAAAGATGTTTTCCTATATATTTGTATGTAAAACTTTGATACTCCTTGTGGCCCCATCCTACCCCCGAGGGCCATCGTTTTAACAAACTTGAATCTGCACTATATCAGGAAGCTGTAATGTAAATATCAGCTTTTCTGGCTCAATGGTTCTTAAGAAGAAGATGTTTAAAGATTGTCCCTATATATTTGTATGTAAAACTTTGATCCCCTATTGTGGCTCCATCCGACCCCCGAGAGACAGGATTTTAACATACCAGAATCTGCACTATATCAGAAAGCTTTCATATAAATCTCAGCTTTTCTGGCTCAGTGGTTCTTGAGAAGAAGAGTTTTAAAGATTTTTCCTATATATTTGTATGTAAAACTTTGATCCCCTTGTGGCCCCATCCTACCCCCGGGGGCCATGACTTTAACAAACTTGAATCTCAATTATATCAGGAAGCTGTCATATAAATCTCAGCTTTTCTGACTCAGTGGTTCTTGAGAGGAAGATTTTTCCTATATAATTGTATGTAAAAGTTTGATCCCCCTTGTGACCTATCCGACCCCAGGGGGTCATGATTTTAACAAACTTGAATCTGCATTATATCAGACAGCTTTCATGTAAATATCAGCTTTTCTGGCTCAGTGGTTCTTGAGAAGATGATTTTTAAAGATTTTCCCAAATATTTGTATCTCAAATTTTGATCCCCTATTGTGGCCCCATCCGACCCCCAGGAACCATGATTTTAACAAATCTAAATTTCCACTATATCAGGAAGCTTTCATATAAATCTCAGCTTTTCTGGCTCAGTGGTTCTTGAGAAGAAGATTTTTAAAGATTGTTCCTATATATTTGTATGTAAAACTTTGATCCCCTATTGTGGCCCCATCCAACCCCCGGGGGCCATGATTTTAACAATTTGGAATCTGCACTACCTAATAAAGCTTATCTACAAATCTCAGCTTTTCTGGCTCAGTGGTTCTTGAGAAGATTTTTTAATGACTCTACTCTATTTTTACCTTTTCTTCATTACCTCCCCTTGGAAGGTGGCCTGGCTATTTATTTTAAAAAATTAAAATTCCCTTTACCTAAGGATGCTTTGTGCCAACTTTGGTTGAAATTGGCCCAGTGGTTTTTGAGAAGAAGTCAAAAATGTTAAAAGTTTACAGAAGGACAGACGGACGGACAGACGGACAGACATACATTAGGTTAGATACTGGGTACATCAAGTCCAAGTCCTCTTGGATACTGCTAATTAGGTATGAAAAAAGTGTACCTACGAGAGAGCATTTTTTGGGTAGTAACTGTTTAAATCTAACTGGATATAGATGCTAAAGTCCATACTTTATTGGGAAATTTTATAATTCTTCATTGATACCAAATTTGGGGTTCTTTAATTGCTTGCAGGTACATTTAGACAAGCCTGTAAACCTTTGTCTAACTCTTATTGGATATTTCATCAGAATACAACCCAACAGGTAATGGACACTTGCCCAATTTTTCTCGAGTTACTTAAATCCCTTTATAATACAACCCAACAGGTATTGGACATTTTTCCATTTCTTCTTGGGTTACTTTAATTTCTTCGTAAGATTACAACCCAACAAGTATTGGACATATCTCGAACTCCTCTTGGATACCTACATCCTTTTATCTGAATACAACCCAACAGGTAATGGACACCTGTCCAATTATTCTTGGGTTACTTATGTGTCTTCATTAGAATACAACCCAACAGGTATTGGGACATGTACTCTTGCATTATCTAGAGTACAACCCAATAAGTACAAGACATCTGTTTATCCTTTGTTGAATACATATTTACCTACATAATCATACAACAGTCCAAAACTTCTTGAATACTGGAATCCTAACATTCTACATCTGGTTCAGAAAGTTTTCAAAAATATATTTTACAAGTGATAGGATCCCATGGGAATCCGGGTTAGAATAGGTCCTCAGTAACCCCTTGCTTGTCGTAAGAGGTGACTAAATGGGGCGGTCCTTCGGATGAGACCGCTAAAACCGAGGTCCCGTGTCAAAGCAGGTGTGGCACGATAAAGATCCCTCCCTGCTCAATGGCCATAAGCGCTGAGCATAGGCCTACATTTTGCAGCCCTTCACCGGCAGTGGTGATGTCTCCATATGAGTGAAATATTCTCGAGAGGGACGTAAAACAATATGCAATCAATCAATCATACAAATGATAGGACAACATATTAGCATTTTGCATGTACACTATTTGGCTGTTAATGCAAATGAAACAAATTTTGAAAATTAAATATTGCAACTTGGCAGTACTCAATACATCTAGAGCAACATAAGGAAAATATTTCTTCCCCAGACCTTTATTTTATCTATCATGTACACTGTAGTATCTGTAAGTACCAAAAGATTAAGAAATAGTCTCTTTTTTATTTTTAACTTTAAAACACAGAACAGCATTTATCTAAGCATTGACACATATATAGATTAAAGATAGAAGGCCCACATAATCCTTAATAAAACAGATTCCAGGGTACATATTTCCTATCAGTTGCTATAATTAACGGAATTTTCATCAGCAGAGGAAAGTCCATGATATTTTGAATATATAATTGTATATTTATTAAAATGTTAAATAGATCGCATCCTTGCGTACATATTGGCTACGAGTTGCTCTTATCTAAGGAAATTCACATTAAATGTATAGAAAATCCATGAAATTGCTTATATCATCATAGACCAATCATTTGTTAGGTCAATGAAAATTGTCTTCCATCGTACGAAAAAATTCTTAAACTGATTACATGCTACTTTTCAGTTTCCCATGGAATACAAATACAATGCATATATTCCCTACAGTAATAGCAATGACTTGTGATATTCACCATTACCTCAAGTTAAGAAATGAACTACTTCGTGTCAAAACTTATACACGGTCAAAATCTTTTCCACAAAGCTAGATCAAAATATTTGATCAGATATTCACTGTACATAATTAGAACAGAAGGAAAAATAATGTTAAGAGTCAGACATCATTACATGACAAAACTTCACACGTGGGGCTTTAATCCTAGATTACAAAAAATGTCAAATGGTTTTATTTTTGTTTCTGAATTATGTTCTATACGTTCTTGTTCAGGGTCTCCCTTGGCCTAAACTGTATGGCACCTCTATTGGGTCTGTTCTTCTCTAATGCCATATTGCAATCTTTTTCTTCCTGGAGTGGTGTTTATGTTCAGACATTCTCTGATATATTCATGCACCTCATTAAGTTCTGCCTCTGTCTATTTTATTCATACTACAAGTAGATAAACAATACACATTTGTATGCCTTATAAAATCTCTCTAAATTGTATACAGCAAGATCAGTCTTTCTGTGAATTACACCAAGAAAGTACATTACTAACTCGCAAATATTGATAAAGTTCTCAAATAGCAAATGCACAATTTGATCAACTTTGCTCTATCTTTTATGTATAATTGTCTAGCTTACTTATTGCAGCTTCACCCTACCCCCAACTGCCACGATTTGAGCAAAATGTAATCAACATTCAACACACAAAAAGATGCTGCATACTAATCTAATAATTTGTAGTGTTTTTATTCTTGAGAAGGAGATTTTTCAAGACTTTTACAATCATTATTTGGAAATTTTGGATCTCTAAAGTACAATTTGTAAATCCATCAGTACAATGCAGCACAATATTCAACATCTCTACACTACATGATAAAGCTTCAATATAAATATTGTTTTTATGCCCTAATGGTTCTACTAGAGAAGATCGTTAAATGACCCAAACATATATCATCACTTTCTAATTATATTACATGGACAGAGACACACTTGACCCCTCCCCTTTTATTAAAGGATGCTTTGCACAAAGTTTGATTGAAATTGACCAACCTAGAGAGAAGATGAAAATCAGAAAAGTTAGTCAAATAGAATACAAATGACTGTGATCTGAGAAGATTTAAAGTAGTGATCTTGAAATAAAAATGCACTTACAAGATGAAGATGTTTTTTCCTTCGAAGTGATGTATCTTCTTCTTCCTCTTTCTGTAGGTCTGCTTCCTCTACCACTAAAAAGAAAGATATATTCACATAGTTATAACTAAATGTGATTATTTTTCAATTTATTAAGTTATAGGAACCAAATCCCCAGACACCCTAAAGACAAATGTTTCATATTTGACAGAAGCAAACAACATCAAAGGAATATAAAATATAAGATAGTGCAAACAAACAAGCAGTATGCAGTAAAATGCTAGTATACACTAGGAAAAATTTACATAGAAAAGTTATTATACTGATTATGAAAAGAAAAGTATTGGTGCGGATGCACAACGTATAGGAATAATTCGTCTGCATTTAAGAACAGGCGAGCTAAAAAAAAAAAAAAGTGGTTATCTAGTTATTATGCACATGCACTGCTGTTATTCACTCATTTCTAAAGAAAGAAATTGTCTCCAAAGTTTTTCAGTAAAAATGCATACACTGATTTAAATTGCGTATTACATCTTAATAATGACAGATATGAAGTTCAAACCGTCCAAATCATATCACGAAAATATTCAAAATGCAACACTTCTATGTTTCACTTCAAAGTAAAATGAAAGTTTAAAAAGGCAACACATTACTCAAACTAGACGAAATTTCAGCAAATAGTTACGCTTTGCCTACTTTTTAATAATAAGTTCGATTCCAATTTATAATATGAGTAAAATAAACTTAAATCAGTATAAATTTATCAAACCAATACATAGGAATTAACAATTTATATGTGGGACCGTCACATATTTTAATCTGTAAAAATGCCGCCATAGGAGTTGTTTATCGCTGTGTTATATATATATATATATATATATATATATATATATATATATAATATATATATATATATATATATATATATATATATATATATATATATATATATGCTTATGGTTGATATGTATTATTTTTGATTTGTTTTTTATTGATTACTTACAACTGTCCAATTCCGATGGAACATCTTCTAGCATATTTTCTGTTTATGTTCACACCTGAAATTCCTTTAAAATATAGAACAACTTTTTAAAATTCACAACTAAAGAAAATAATGCTTTTTAATCTTATTGTAATCATTGGTAAGTCATAAGTCTACATGGGGTCAAATTCCTCTTGAACTTATCATTTATTTATTTATTGTTAATTACCCGCATCTATTATATCTGCTATCTTTACATGCTTCTACTACATGGATGTACCAATACCCAGCAATTAATAGACATACCATTGTTAAACTTTTTTATTACCTTCTCCAATATACCTCGTCAAACACACAAGAGTTTATCATCATACGAAATTTAATAATCAAGACAAGTTATGATTTCTCAAAGATTACGAATGCGTTAGTTTAACAGGGTTTGACTCTAACTTTTTTTCACTGGTGGACAGAAGAACCACTTACACTCCTGGTGGACCTTTTAGATATCAGATGGTTCTTCAAAAAATATTTGATCAAAAGAAAAGAAAAGAGATCATTTTCTCCATTTCATTTACATCACGTCTAATAATATTCTGTTCAATTTATACTTTTAAATACTACAACTGGTGGTAAAGTTGAGACCATATCATGCTCATTTAAGGCCAGCAAAAATTTAGTCCTGTCCCAGTCGGGAAAAACAACTTACAGTGTAGCTAGGATAGTTACACAATGAACAAATATTTTTAATTTATTTTTTTTTCCAATTTTGAATGTTGAAGTAGAAAAATTCATCATCGATATGTTAAAGCAGGAAAATTCAAGTTGATTGGATTTCAATATTATATGACAGTTACATTCTTTAATTATGACATCACAACACGGTGATTAAACCCCCCTGTGACACTACATGTATCTCAAAACACTTGTAAGGAACATATGTTTACATGAACATTACATTAAAATTCTATCCAATAAAATTCTTTTGTGTGAAGTAAATTAAAATTTCATTTATTTTCAAATATACATGTGTTGATAAAACTTATAAAAGTTAACTATGTTCTATCAAAATGAAATATCTTAATCCAACATTATACAATGCGGTAGACTGGTGATTAGACTCCCCAAACAAAGTGTACAAGCCTCAAAGAGTTATTTCCAAATAAACACAAAATGCACTGAAAATATATTTTGTCTTTATGGAATAACTCTATATCCTTACCAACCAACTTTCAAGTTGATTTAGAAAGTGGATACAATAAGTGAATCTACATTATAACACGTACATAACCATACTAAACAATGGAGGAAATTCGAATTCATGGGAAAAGTTGGCGATGTTTTTGGAGTGTTTTAAAAACTAAACTATGATAGTAGTGCTGTCGAATGATTTATATGGGGAGGATTTACGGACAATGCGCCTTTTTAATTTTTGTATTTTTTAAAGAGAGTAAACAATTTACAAATTTACAAATTATGTAGTTGACCATTGTTGATTGCACTTGCCAGCAATCTCAGGTAGACCGAAGTCCCTCCATACCAAATTTTCAGGTAAACCTTCCGATTGTTTAGTGGTCTCGGACCTCTGACCCACCGTTACTCCGTTAGTGTCCATCAAACCCCGTTTTTTTTCTAAATACAGTTTACCCCATATAAAGTTGATAAGAACAGAGGAAATTCCAAATACAGACAAGCCTATTTGTTCCGATATTTATCTTCATTTTGTATACAATTACTTAAAAAAACAATATATTGACATGATACACATTTTAATCAATTCTATCTAAGGAAGACATCTATTAATAGGTTAACTAATCATAGAAACTTAATTCTGATCGTGTCGACCTCAAACGCTTCTTCATCGTCGCCATATTTGATGAAAATGTATACAATTACTTAAAAAACAATATATTGACATGATACACATTTTAATCAATTCTATCTAAGGAAGACATCTATTGATAGGTTAATTAATCATAGAAACTTACTTCTGATCGTGTCGACATCAAACGCTTCTTCATCGTCGCCATATTTGATGAAAACAAAACGCCTTAGAGATCAAGACTAACGGAAGTTGCTTTTCGGAACTCTCGGGAGTTACTAGTTTTATATTTAAAGTTCCGAGAGTGTAGCTGACAAGCGAAATACGGCCAGTCCGTAGTAACAACTTTTTCAGACACTTTTTTGGACAAGTTGTCGTGTCCAAGTCATGTTGGGTACTTACCTGCAAATACCCAATTAAGACATTTTAAGCACGTTTCACGACACTTCTTATTGGGTATACCCAATTAGCAAAAAATTCCCAAGAAGTACCGACTGAGCATTAAAAAAAAATTCAATATATGCACTCTCGTAAACACGGACAGACGGACTACGGGTGATCAGAAAAGCTCAATTGAGCTTTTAGCTCAGGTGAGCTAAAAAACTATTCATGCAAGGACATTTCGAAAACTGCAAACATCAATATATATGAATAAGATGGTTATAATTTTTGTTTCAGCGAGGATGATTATTCGAAATTTAGTAAAAGTTGTAAATTGAGTGCCTGATGATGACTCGTTTCTGCACTCGATTTAGAACTAAAAGCGAGCTCAATCTGATCTAGATAATTACGTATGAATTTCATACCTTATGAAATTCTGGCAACAAAATACCTCAATTCAATGATATAAATCTGGAAACAAAATATTTATGCTAATAAAACTTGATTGTCGTTTTGTTGTTTTTTTTTTCAATAGCTCAGTGAAACTTCACCAGGTATGTCTAATTTAATATGTGAACAACAATTATTCATATTACATCTTTTGTGGAGGTTAATATGGGATACATGTGTAGATGAATAAGTTAACCTCCATAACATCAATCAGGTTTCATCAAGAACGTTAAATTCAGTTTTGCACAAAACATGCAGAATAATTAAAAAAAAATCTTTATTATTGTTTATGAAACATTGCCGATCTAAAAACAAGTATGCGCTTGTGCTTGCGCAAACTGACCCCATGATCACTTATTACATTAGCTGCAGGCCTGTAGCTCTCTGAAAAAATAGTGGGACGGATCAGAGAGCTGGAGATCCACCCTTTGTAAAAATCTTCGAATCACGGCGCACAAAAAAAATACGCACGGTTGAAACATTATATCGCGATATTCTTGCATTGCCGTCTCATAAATTTAATACCAAAAAAATTCCCAACATATTTTCCTACTATAGTTGTATCCAAACATACCTTCAAATATTCATTAAATCCCCAAACGACCCGAAGAGTCACTCTTCAGATGACTTCGTTTGTTGATGTAGTCATGCATGTTAGGTAGCCAGTCAATTCGAACCGCGTTACTGTTGGTATCTAATCATAATATTCGTTTCAAGTTATGTATTTGTTCTTCATTAATTATTATAGAATTTTTATAAAAAGTATTATATATAAAGATAAAATAAGCTTTTGATTATTGAAAATCCTACAAAAGACCAGTCTCATCTCTTACACTCGTATGGCAGGGATGAGGACCGCGCCAGACTAATGAAAGCCGCGTAGCCATGACTTTACCTATTTGAATAATTATTATCTAACCAAACTGGGATGATTTCTTATCTAAAATATTTAACTATAAGTATTTGTGGAAATATTAGTTCATATATTTTAATGTTATTGTGTAAGTATGGAACTGAACCGGGGTTTATCCTCGCTGATATTAAGCGTGAACCTCAGGGTTAACACTCTAGCGATGATGCCTCGACCCTATTCTTTTCCGTATCTTCTTTTTTAACCTTTGTATTTGTATGGAAGCATGATATCGTTAAATCTATGCAATACTGACTTATTGCAGTAAGCCTATTACTTTTTAAACTATCTTAAATTATTTCATTTATCTGACGGTTATTGAATAAAAATCGCATGGCTATTCATTTCATGTTTACATGTACAGTATACATAGGTTGTAAAAATTTTAACTCGCACAAGTAATCTTGATTTATCTTTAAACTTTACAAAACATCAGTGATCATGATAAATTGAATGTAAGTTTCTTTTGCAAGGGCTTCTTGTTTTGTTTTATTATAAAAAGATTAGAGTTTTATAGTTTTATTCACACACACACACACACACACACACACACACACACACACACTCACACACACACACACACACACATCGGAACAATAGAGCAACAACCACAAATTTGTTATAACATTTGATAAAAAATGAATATATTAAAAGTATAACACAAAAAATACACGTGTGCTTGCATTGACAGCTACCCGTCCACAAAATGGAAAACAGATCATTTACATAATTCAACAAAATTTGAACCTAAATTTGACAATCAAATCATAAAGTTTTAGGAAATGAATCAGTTCTCATTTCCCTTAGACACAATATGAAATAATCGCCGTTATGCAAAACTCATTATCTTTGTAGCAGACAGTATAAGAGGAAACTTATACTGCCTTGCTAGAGAGTTAGTTTCTCTGGTGATGTGGTAGAGACTATCTCTTGATCACTCAAGTTAGGCAACGGCGAGCGTGATCAGCACTTGGCTGGGTGATCACTACACGTTGCAAATTGGTGGCAGCGTACTGACTTTGGTGTTTGGTGAGAGACCTGTTTCAGGTAGAGTGTCATCAGAGCTCTGGGACTTCCTGTCCATATACGGACGTGGATTCGTCCGGGGACGACGGTGGTTGCCGTCGGGAATGGGGAAAGCCGTTGCTGAGCATGTACCAAACACTCGGAGAGAATTCATGCTAGGCTTCGGGACGAATCTTCCCTGTGCGGGGGGAAATGTAGCGGACACTGTAAAAGGGAACTTATACTGCCTCGCTAGAGAGCTAGCTTTTCTAATGATGTGGTAGAGTCTCTCTCTTGATCACGCAAGTTAAGCAACGGCGAACGTGATCAGCGCTTGGCTGGATGACCGCTACACATTACACCCTTTTCAGCATAGTTAATCACTCACATACCAAACACACTTAACAATGATTACTAATGTTCAATGCATTCGAAATGAAAATGAAGGTATAGATTATTTAAGATTGAAATACGAATAAAATCAAAGATAAAACGTATAATAGTGTAGCGGACCGAATAGAGGGAACTTATACTGTCTTGCTAGAGAGCTACATGTAGGTTTTCTAGTGATGTAGTAGAGTATATCTCTTGATCACGCAAGTTAAGCAACGCTGAGCGTGTTCAGCACTTTACTGGATGACCACTACACGTCACAAACGGTGGTAGCGTAGCGTCTTTGGTGTTTGGTGGGAGGCCTGCTTCAGGTAGAGTACGGACGTAGATTCGTCCGGGTAGGACGTAGGTTGGCGTCGGGAACGGCGTATGTCGTTACTGAGCAGGTACCAAACAC
Organism: Ostrea edulis; assembly: GCF_947568905.1. Lineage (NCBI taxonomy): Eukaryota > Metazoa > Mollusca > Bivalvia > Ostreida > Ostreidae > Ostrea > Ostrea edulis. The sequence continues at coordinate 59,950,358 of NC_079166.1, read as the reverse complement.
TCAGAGAATACTAACGTTAAGGTTCGGGGCGAATATCCCCCTGAGCGGTAGGAAGTGTTCACCTTTCATCGTACACTGAACATAAAAAAACCGTGATTAATCTCATACACCCAATAAAGAATACAAAATGGAGTATTAAAAATCGGTATGATAGAATGGCGTACCAATTGATATAAAACACACCAAACAACATTCGGTATGGCGACATATTATATTTGCAAGTATCATCAATATTATAACGACAATAGAATTTGCAAATTGAGGACTTTAAACGTTCTCAAGAAACTCCCCTGTAGAATAATCTTAATTGTCAGTATTCTTCATAGGTTAACAAATTGATCACATGCAGAACATGCTTTAGCTACTAACATTGGTTTGCTTATCTTACAATAATGGGGAAGATTTGATTTATTCATGTTTATTTTTACGTAAACTTTAGTATGCTAAATATTGTTTTCGAATGAAACAAGAAATACCTTTAATGTTTATACATGTATGACATAGGTTTTAAAACGATATTTTAAAATGTTTCTTTGTTGTACACCCCCTAAAATTCGCTGATTCTGAGACATCACCAACTGTTGATGAGGTTCCATTAATCTAGATATATACATGTCACTGAGGTCGTCAACGGTTTGTTTTTATACTACACAATGTGAAATGAAACCGAGCTTCGGCTTTTTATGGTCTCATTGAAAGTACCTGAATTCTGGCTAGTGTACATACTCGAATATCACAAATCTATATGTCCATTGACTATCCATCATAGGAGATGTTTTAACAAAGTCATCAGGAAATCAAACTGAACATGTTAGTATTGATTTCTTTGAAAGAGATGTTAACGTAGAGTGTAAAAGTGAATATAACAAACAGTAATCAAATTCACAAATCCAAAAAAAAAAAAAATACAAAAATTCGAGCACGACAAACACGGATCCCTGGGCATACCAGAGGTGGCATTAGAGGTGGCATTAGGTGCCTGTAGTAGGATATAGCTTCCCCTGTCGATCGGTCACACTTGCCATGAACCCTATATCTTCATCGGGTATACACATGTAAGAAGTAATATGTAGTAAACATCTGCGTGCACAGAACTGCTTCAATTGGTATGAAACATATCAGACAGCATTGTATCCAATGGCAGCTTGTTAACTTACAAACCTCACGATTTAGACAAAGAAACTAACCAAACTTTCCATAAGCACTCACCAGAGCCTGAAAATATGTTCCTTGAGATGTTGATTGAGAAATAAGGGTTGATTCTATTGTATCAGGGCATCTGACATTCATATTCCATACAGTAACTACATTTAAGGACTAAAAGTGAAGGGGAAATATAACGTGATATGGATAGCAATAATCAACATTAACTGTACAAGGTTTACCAATATGAATGAAACACATTCATTTTTTTTTTTTACAAATTGTTCAATGCAGGAAACTCAATACCAATTACAAAGGACGTATTTAATCATAGATATATCTTGGAATAAGTTTTCAAATATGACACTTTCGATAAGGGCATGCATTTCTCACTACATGTAATAATGCTACATTCATAAACTAGGGTAATGCGAATGTCTGCTGATGAAAGGTGAAGATAACGAACAATTATCAATCTCATAACTCCTATAAGGAATCCCAAATAGAGACTTCGGAAACACGGATCCCTGGGTATTCAGGTGCTTAGGAGCAGAGACCATCCCCTGTCGACCAGTCACACCCGCCATGATTCCTATATATTGCTCAGGTAAACGGAATTATCCGTAGTCAAAATCAGAGTGCCCATAATGGCCTAACAATCGGCTTGAAACACGCCAGACAGCATATGACCCAATCATAGGTTGTACTGGCAAACTAGATCGTTATAACGACCATAGAATTTGTGAAATGCTGACTTTAAACGAGACTGTTGAAACCCTTGTATCATCAACTTGTTTACCAGTAGCCTACCTCGATTTGAAAACTAACCATACGCAGAACAAGCTCTTGCTTATAGAATCAGTTGAGATATGTAAACACCATAGGCAGGTGATAATGAGATATAGCTACATAAATATGGGAAGTTGACGATGGAGAAGCTGAAATTATCCCGTTTGTCATAAGTTGAGTTGTTAGTTTGCCGTTAATATCTACTTTCAATGATTGATTTACATTGTGATTATGTTCTATAGATAATCTTTATTCAACTATCGCATCGTGTTACCAATGCATACCTTCTCTATAGGGGTATTCTGCTGGAAATAGATCGCTGTGACAGGGGTAGTTTGATGGTAATTTGAACGTCTTTCGGAACATGAAAATGGTGAAAGTTGAAGTCAAATGCATTAAGCCATTGCACTTTAAGTGATATTTACCATTGTGTGAGTTTCCGCTAAATACCATTTGCATCCCATGGAAGCTCTTTCTTGAAACCTATAGAAACCGAGATCATTCCTAGAGAAAAGGGGAAACGTATGAATTTAAGCCCTTACTCATTGATAGAAGAAAAAAAAAACAGTAGAAGGTATCAAAGGAAATGACAGAATTAAAGTATTTCTATATTGGTTAGTCAATTCATAAGTTTTCAATGAAAAGGTGAAGATATTGAACAGTAATGAATGTGATAATGGAGGGAAATGAAACTTTCACGACAATACACGGCTGTGGATTCAGGTAACATATAAGTACCATGTGTGACATCAAGCATGGGTTTATTGCCGTTAATAATAAACCTATAGTTTCCATTGTTCTTTTGTGAGACGCGCGACAAGCGGCTGGAAATTTTACAAGTATTTAATCTACACCAAATGCATTAAGTATGAGATAGTTAAAAGATAGCGTCCCGTTAAACTGTTTGAATTATCTTTATTCGATATGTGAAAGTCAATTATTTTATACGATTATGTATAACGGTGAACAGATTTTTTGTCTATCGATATGGCTTGTTAGAAATGCATTTTGAAGGAAAATTACAAAAGATGGCTATTGTACATTAAATGATTTATAACAGCTTACACAAATTATTAGATTATATGGACAATGCGTATAGCATTGTCTCTAGAGTAAATTATTCGTTGTATCTGCAATGCAATTTAGTAAAATTACGAGCAGTAAAGATAAGATGAGTGATTTGTAAAGGTGAGACTCTTTACAGAGAGGAATTAGTTACATGAATTGATTTTAGGAAATACATTAGTTACCCGATAGATGTCAAATCACTAATTATTCCTTTATTGGGGTCGTCCTACGTAAGATAAAATTACGTCATTGCACGAACCAGTTCCCAGATACACCATATTATCCATGCTGATACATAAATATACAATTACTTAATGTCTTAATTAGCGCATTTAAAAAAAAAAAAGGTGTGAAAACTTAAAATATTTGTAGTGTGAGGGTATCAATTCTAGGAGGGATACGATGTCAAACAAACCTGTTTATTTTCATCATTTATCTTTCTAACTTTGGCTGCATGTTTACAATTCTACATTGCCACTTCACACTTTGCATTAAACTTTTCTGCTCTCAAGATGGTGCTACATATGTAAGTTGTATTGCGAGTAATATATTTGTAATCGATTTAGATATTAAAAAACCCAACAACAGGAGGTGGCGATCTCAGTATCAACCCATGCCTAGGTCTGGAAATGAATAATGCAAATTTACTGTGTCTTTCATTTCTTTTTGTACGTGGAGAAAAAACAATATGTTCAAACTCCAGCATTTTCAATACTGAATATCTCAATCCAAAGAGCCTGGACCACAACAAGGTATTTTATTATTTTTATCAATCATTTTCCTCGGCAGAACTTCTTAATCCTTGAAATTGATCATACATTTTTAAGAAAATTGGTGGGTGAAATTTTAGGAGTTCAGTGGGAACTCTTCTCTATTCATAATCATTGGTGTGTAGCAGGATAAGTTGAAAATCAAATATACAATCTCATGTTAAATTAATTTTCTGATAAATTGCAAAGTTTAGTCTGTTGTCTTTGCTATCCCAAGTTAAGTATTGCATTGATCGAAGCAATAACATGTAACACTTTCTGAGTGATGCCACTTTATCTTTGCATGTGATCCCAAGCGCATCTCACTGTACTTGCATCTTTTTATAGAAATTAGGGTTTTTTATTGAAGGTACAATTTCTGGGGGCATTGATGGAAAATTAATTAAAGATATTCAACGGATAATCACAATTCGTTATCTTCATATTTAGCTCACCTGAGGTAAAAGCTCAAGTGAACTTTTCTGATCACCCGTATTCCGGCGTCCGTCCGTCTGTCCGTCCGTCTGTCCGTCTGTAAACTTTAACATTTTTAACTTCTTCTCAAAAACCACTGGGCCAATTTCAACCAAAATTGGCACAAAGCATCCTTAGGTAAAGGGAATTCTAAATTGTTAAAATAAAGGGCCAGGCCACCTTCCAAGGGGAGATAATCAAGAAAAGGTAAAAATAGGGTAGGGTCATTAAAAAATCTTCTCAACAAGAACCACTGGGCTAGAAAAGATGAAATTTATAGATAAGCTTTATTAGTTAGTGCAGATTCTAAATTGTTAAAATCCTGGCCCCCGGGGGTCAAAGTTTTACATACAATTATATAGGAAAAATCTTTAAAAATCTTCTTCTCAAGAACCACTGTGCCAGAAAAGCTGAGATTTATATGAAAGCTTCCTGATATAGTACAGATTCTAAATTGATAAAATCCTGGCCCCCGGGGGTCGGATGGGGCCACAATAGGGGATCAAAGTTTTACATACAAATATATAGGAAAAATCTTTTAAAATCTTCTTCTCAAGAACCATTGTGCCAGAAAAGCTGAGATTTATATGAAAGCTTCCTGATATAGTACAGATTCTAAATTGATAAAATCCTGGCCCCCGGGGGTCGGATGGGGCCACAATAGGGGATCAAAGTTTTACATACAAATATGTAGGAAAAATCTTTAAAAATCTTCTTCTCAAGAACCACTGAGCCAGAAAAGCTTATATTTACATGAAAGCTTTCTGACATAGTGCAGATTCAAGTTTGTTCAAATCATGGCCCCTGGGGGTTGGATGAGGCTACAAGGGGGATCAAAGTTTTACGTACAAATATATAGGGACATTCTTTATGAATCTTCTTCTCAAGAACCACTGTGCCAAAAAAGCTGAGATTTATATGAAAGCTTCCTGATATAGTACAGATTCTAAATTGTTAAAATCCTGGCCCCCGGGGGTCGGATGGGGCCACAATAGGGGGTCAAAGTTTTACATACAAATATATAGAACCACTGTGCCAGAAAAGCTGAGATTTATATGAAAGCTTCCTGATATAGTTCAGATTCTAAATTATTAAAATCCTGGCCCCCGGGGGTCTGATGGGGCCACAATAGGGGATCAAAGTTTTACATACAAATATATAGGAAAAATCTTTAAAAATCTTCTTCTCAAGAACCACTGTGCCAGAAAAGCTGAGATTTATATGAAAGCTTCCTGATATAGTACATATTCTAAATTGATAAAATACTGGCCCCCGGGGGTCGGATGGGGCCACAATAGGGGATCAAAGTTTTACATACAAATATATAGGAAAAATCTTTAAAAATCTTCTTCTCAAGAACCACTAAGCCAGAAAACCTTATATTTACATGAAAGTTTTCTGACATAGTGCAGATTCAAGTTTGTTCAAATCATGGCCCCTGGGGGTTGGATGGGACTACAAGGGGGGATCAAAGTTTTACATACAAATATATGGGGACATTCTTTAAAAATCTTCTCAAGAACCACTGAGCCAGAAAAGCTGATATTCACATTAACAGCTTCCTAGCATAGAGCAGAGTTAAGTTTGTTCAAATCATGGCCCCCTGTTGTAGGATGGGGCCACAATAGGGGATCAAAGTTTTACATACAAATATATAGGAATTTTTTTAAAAAAATCTTCTCAAGAACCACTGAGCCAGAAAAGCTGATATTTACATGAAAGCTTTCTGATATAGTGCAGATTCAAGTTTGTTCAAATCATGACCCCTGGGGGTAGGATGTGGCCACAAGGGGGATCAAAGTTTTACATACAAATATATAGGAAAAAATCTTCAAATATCTTCTTCTCATGAACCATTGGGCCAAAGAAGTTCACATTTACCTGAAAGCTTTCTGACATAGTGTAGATTCAAGTTTGCAAAAACTATGGCCTCCAGGGGTAGGTTGGGGCCATAATAAGGACTACGGTTTTACATGCAAATATATATAGAAAGTCTTCTGATATGGACCAAAGTGACTCAGGTGAGCGATGTGGCCCATGGGCCTCTTGTTCATAATATATGTGCAATTTAAAATAATCAAACATTTTGCGTTGAGGTAGAATTCATAAGGAGGGTGATGTATAAGTGAAGATAATGAAAAGCGGTCAATATCATAGATCGTATACGTATGATCAGTTTTTAATCGAGGCAGGCAACTGACAATTAAGTTGATATTACATGGGTGTTAACAGTCCCGTTTAAAGTCAGCATTTCGTAAATTGTGTGATCTTTATAACAATCTATATTACTAATACAACTTGTCATTGAATTAGACACCGTCTGAACATGTTGATTGTTTCGCTGTTCTTTTCAAACTGAGTTTGAAGACTATATACTAAATTTGTCTGATATAATGACAAGGCTCGCGTCGGTTGAGAATGGTCGACAAGGTATACATATTCCTACTGGACACCGGAATCCACCTCTGGTACCGGTATGTCCAGGGGTCCGTGTTTGCCCAACAATTGATCTAGAATTATTTTCTCGAAAATTATTAGATTTGCCACTGTTCGTTATCTTTACCTTTTCATGGGTTTCTCACAATCCAAAATGACAATAAATTCGATAACAAGAGCTTGTTCTGAGTATGGTCAGTTATTAAATCGAGACAGGGTACTAACAAGGAAGTTGATGTTACAGCAGTTTCAACAGTCGCGTTTCAAGTCAGTATTTCGCAAATTCTATGATCGTTATCTACTTGGCCATTACAACTTATCATTGGGTCAAATGTTGTCTGACGTGTTTCATATCGATCTTTAGGCCCTTCTTGTTACACTGATGTTGACCACAGATTACTCTGATTACCTGATCAATGTATGGGGCTTGCGGAGGATTCTGTGTTTGCCCAACTTTCTATTTTGTATTCGTGACAGGAAATATGAGATTGATCACTGTTATCTTCATCTTTTGTTAGACCAAATTGAAACAACAAACAATAAAAACAAGTGAACAGAATCAGTATATCGAGATGCAACGCATCCCGACAATAAGTCTATTGTCAACGAAAATCATAATTATTAGACAATACAATAAAGTATGGTCTGCATGTCATAGATATCAGGGCGATGGTACCTATACAAGGACACACGGGGCGCGGACTTCAGAGACAACACATATGGAGATTTCATGGTTCTTAAGGACGGAAAGCTGATTAACATCATATATCACTGGATTCCGTAAGTTGTTTTCCCAATGTTATCAGATCTTACTATTTGAAGTAGATTGTATATGCTTACTCGTCCTAGGCACCTGATCCCACCTCTGGTGTGTCCAAGGGTCCGTCTTTGCCCACCTATCTATTTTGTATTGCTTATAGGAGTTATGAGATTGATCACTGTTCGTTATCGTCACCTTTCATCCTACCTACGAATGGATATCGTTTGGTTTCATGATGTAGTTGTCTGGAAACTGTAAATAATATACATATAGGAATAAAAGATTCGTTGAAAATTCTTAGTGAAATAATAGTATTATAGATTATTATCAACATCAATGCAAATGGTGACCTAGCGCGAACACCCATGCAAGTATGTAAAGAGCTAATAATCATTGTTATGTTTATGTCGACTTTCAAAAATAAAATAAAAATGACATAAAAAAAATGCTATGCTTACAAACACCGAGTGATTGAAAATGCATTTATAAAATTGCCAACTTTCATTATTATGCCAAATATTCGGTAGGTATAAATACATGCACCCATATGTTTACTTAATGAAAGAATATGATAATACATGGGTCATGGGCAGATCCGGAAATTTGTGAAGGACGTAGTTTATGATGAGTGATATGACGTTTTTAAAATGGTTTCCATGCGATATTTGTGTATTGGATTGAAAAAAAAAAATACACCTTGAAGTAATAGCGCTTGATCTTTTACGTAATTTTCACAACCTCCACTCCTACCCATTCACACCCTATGCTTGTGTACATAGCATCTTAGAGAGATCTGGATCAGATTATACAAATAAAATCTTAATAAGGACAGCCTTTATCCATTTGTCTGATTTAGAGAAAAGTGAGCATTTTGTTGATATCAGTAGTTTAAATGTTGCAGTAATTGGATTAATAGTATGCCCTCGCAGAATTTTCGGAGGGATACCGTTTATATGATGCGTTCACTATCATTCCTTTTCATGTTCGTTCCTTAGTTCTACCATAAGTAAACTATGAATACCACGGTCATACATGAGAAGAACGAAGCCCTTTCTTCCTGATGGTTTTCATAACAGGTGGAAGGTGAAGGTCCCAGAATGAGAAATTCTGAAACTCTCATCAACAAAATTTGTTTAACGACCTTTAGGTGGGTCATGTGAAGAATTATTACATGATTTAATCAACCTTACCATATATTTTTTATCATGATTTCATACATTGCATTTTGCATGAAAATAGGTTTGCTAACGAGTATCCAGTCAAATATAAACAGTCAAGGTCACTGGAAGGGGAAGTCTGAAAGTTCGTACAGGCAAAATGTAAGCTGAATATACATTTGTCTATCCCCAGAAATTGTACCCTTCCATAGAAATCTTACTTTCTAAAGCAAGGCATTGTCACTGACCGATAACTGTCGAAGATATTGAGTTGCATTTATTCAAGTTCATTCAGCTCTCAAGAAATTGCCTACAACTGCATGTAGACAAAAATAAGTATCCATTATTTTTCAGGAAAAATATCTTAAAAGGTCAAGACTGCTTGATAGACTATAAAGTAGCTATTTTTTGTTGTGCATTTTTCTAATCGATTCCATATGCAATAATAAAGATGCTTACACCTACTATTGGTTCCTAATTGGTTTAAAAATTATATGGATGGTCATGATAATTGAAATAAATCATAACATGTTATCTCAATAGCACTTAAATGTACATGTAGCATTTTGATTTTTACAATATGATATGTTACGAGTCATTTTCTTTCTTTGCAAGACTTTGTTATGACATATATGTATCCCGGGTGCTTCTGGACAGGACGTGGTTTATCATGGGTGATATGACGTTTTTAAAATGGTTTTCATGCGAGCATTGTGGATTGGATTGAAAACAAATACACCCTGAAGTTATATATTTTATAAGGAATACTCCCAAAATACTCAAGAAATTGAACATTAACCAATACAAGAAGTGGTAGTACCGGAAGTCTTGTTCACAAGTATCTGTAATTTGCATTTCTTTAGGGATCGGAAAGAATGTCATATATCGGCGGTTTCGTATGTTCCCACGTGTTCAAATTCATCAGAAGCAGACGATTCGGCAATATTCCAGGTGACTCAGATGTCCACAAATAGTATGTATCCTTCAATTCAATTCTTTTTATCAGTCGTATGTGATGTCTTTTTATCACTCTGAAGTTATGTCTTTTTATCAGTCTTACGCATGTCTTTTCAAAGAACTTATAGAGATGAAATAGTGAACATGAATTTGAAGTACGCGGCAGTAATTGTGATGATGAAAGTTATTTTAAAATTATAACTTCGATATGATGAATAACCTATTTCATAATATCACTAAATACATGAATAAATAGATTTGTGCCCTCGAGTTTTTGTAACACAAAAAGATATCGATAGTCAGCAAAGTTTAGTTGAATATTTGGTTTTTCAAGAGGCAATAGCGACATACACAGTTGTATGTTTTAATGGAGATGCCGCTGGTGGTTTTGTGATCGTACGCCTACAACAACAAAAAGATGATTACCTTATCGCCACTCGACAGAAAGATGTCACTTATCTAGATGACGTCATCAAGGCATATTTACGGGCTCTTAATGTGGATCCTCGGCAGTTCAATGTGAAATCCACAGACTACGGTAACGGATTAATAGAATAAATCTACAAGTATTTATCACGCATTGAATCCCCCCCCCCTTCTTACCCTGTTAATCCATTTTTTTCTGCTTCACAAGGCATTTGGTTTTTATAATATCAATACATTATGCCCGCTTTGATGAAGACCGGAATTTTTCTTCTTCTGTTTTACATAGGTGCCTGTATCGAAATTAAATAGCTTCTTTTAAACTAATTGGAATCCCGGTATAATAGTATTTTGAATTCTGATCACGAAAGACTATTCACATATTAAGCACTTATTTCAAGAGATTTGAAAATTTGAATTCCATGGAATTAAGATACGTGTACATGTATATCATAATTTATATTTCTATTTTTGCATCTTACACAAGATGACACTTTTTACGTTAATTAAATTTCATGACATTTTTATTCAGGTTGTGAACGCATAGAAGATCGGAAGATCGGGCAATTGATCTGTAAATGAAAGCAAAAATCAATAAACATGTCAGAATTACACAAATCTGGATCTAGAAGAAACCTTTCAATTTTACTTCAACTTCATCATATCACCGTTGTAAATATCATTGAAATGATATCCTTTGGGGTGTCGGAAATTTTCATGGTATTGTGTTGAATTACATTGACAGAGATTACGGGTGGGTTTTTGTGTGTGTGTGTGTGGTTTTTTAATACACAAATGGATATTTACCACGATCTACATTTACATATATAAGAGAGAAAGATAACTCTGCACTATATCAACATGACGACACGAAATGAACGTCCCACGAATCGCAGTTTGGGGTGATGTTTTGATGATGATAATGATGATGGTGATGAGGGGGGTGATGATGATATCGATGATGATGGTGATGGTGTCGACGATGATGATTAGATAGGATTTGATACACTAGACATGTCGGCATATTACTATCTGAATTATGTACGCTTTGTGAGAAGTTTTACACTCCTTCATCTCTACATTCCTTATTTCAGTGAGCGGATATGAAGGTTGTCCACCCTGCCTAGGAAACTTTTGTTTTCATACCCAACTTACATCAATAGAGAGAGAGAGAGAGAGAGATAGAGAGAGAGAGAGAGAGAGAGAGAGAGAGAGTCAGAAAGAGATTCAGAGAGAGAGAGAGAGAGAGAGAGAGAGGAACCGAACTTCAATGGCCTCGATACTTTATCTTAAACATGAAAATATACCTAGCATAATATCTCTATTTCTCCCTCTCTCTCTCTCTCTCTCTCTCTCCTAACCTTTATGCATACAAATTGGTATCTACTAAATATATTTATGTGCTGTGTAATCTGGATTGGGATATATATTTGTTCGTTATTACTAAATTTGTAATTACATGTACCAATCATGCACATGGCGTGTCATTAATCTGATTCTTAGAATCGTTCATTACAGTGTATATATACTTGGAATGCTATCGGCCGCCAGGAGGCGGTGAATTATATGGTATTCTTTCAAAACGACGTCAGGATTTACTGCGGGTCTGCAATACAAACTTATTTATATATTCAAAGTCCTCATTGTTTTTAATTATTTTATTCAATCAAATTACAGTGCCCTTTATCTAATCACGATTTTGATGAATAACAATTATAATAATTTTCGGTCAACGGAATCCATTAACTCGTTTTATTTATTGTCACACTGAAAGAGAACTCGACTTTATGGTTTTATATCAAGTAATCAAGAGTTTGTAGTATTTGCTTTCTCTTTGTTGTGCTCTATATTGGATTATTTTTTGCTTTGTTCATACGTCACTTTAAAAATTTCAAAAATGTAACAACATGTGAATATAATTATTTTTAATTCTTTAAAGATGAAAATTAATTCAATTACATGTAGATTTTATCTAATGCAATGGGATATTTTATCCGAAATGTGAACAGAATGGGCTATATTTTGGAGGACTAATGCAGGAGGAAAATATGCTTTTATGCAAGGACATGACGGTTTCTAATTATATATGGTTTGATTTACATAGTTTGGATATTTAACAGGGTATTCTCACTCGCAGACACCTGATCTTACCTCTGATATTTCCAGGGGTCCGTGTTTGAACTACTCCTAATTTCGTATACCTTATAGTATTTATTAAATTGATCTGTGTTCGTTATCTTAAATTTTTCACTTTATATAGTTTTGATAGTTACCAATTACTTATATATACGGCCGAATTTGACGTTTGCGTCAATAAGTTTTCTTGTTTCGTGTCTGCCTTGTTTTTGTAAATTATCGCTGTTCCTTGTCTTCACTTTTTCATCCATTATCCCCTGAACTACGCTTTTAATGATATATCTTTTTACACACGTTTTGTGCTAATGACATCCAACTCACACAATCGCCATTATCGATAATATTGGAGTAAAGATTGATGCATGGATAAATTTCCCATTGAACCGAAACCAGGAGTGCGGTGTGTATGGTCGGTAATCAGTATATTTTTGAAACAGACATCTAATTTCATGATCCATTGTTTGATATTTCTTTAAATATAAAAAAGAAGAAATTGAAAGATTTGGTGTAATGAAGTAAACTTGTACCTGTAAATGTTTTCATTTCTACTTTGCACGGGGGGGGGGGGGGGGGGGGGGGTGTAAGTCTACCTTTTTACAGGAAAAAAACAAAACACGCAGAGATACGATCAACGCATGATTTACATGTTGGGCTATGGGATTCCGAAATAAGTCACAATTGTACAATAATTGAATAAAAGATATGCAAATACGGGGGGGGGGGGGGGGGTCTTTAGCTGTTTTATACCTAACTGTAGTAGAAACTGAAGCTCTCTGAGAAAATATCGGGGCATATCAGAGAGCTACAGATCCACCCCTTATAAAATTTTCTATATAGAGAGCACAAAAATGCGCGCGGCAGGGACCTTACATGTATATCGCTATATTCTTGCACCGCCGTCTCATAAATTGAATATTAAAAAATCCAAAGCATATTTTCCTACTATTCTTAAACATACATGAACCTTCTAACAACCATCAAATCTCACACGACCCGAAAAGTGACTGCTTTTGATTATTTTGTTCGTTGACGTAGCCATGATAGGTAGCCAGTATTTCTGATTTGGGATATTCTTTACTCCAGGGTACTTGCCGCTAGATCGATATTCTATCATTGATATCAATACTGGGTTTAGATGAAAGGTGAAGATAACAAACAGTGATCAATCTCATAACTCCTATAAGGATTTCGGCAAATACGGACCCCTGGATATACGAGAGGATCGAGGAATCAGGTTCCTGAGAGGAGTAAGTATCCCCTGTCGACCGGTCACACCCACTGTGAGCCCTATCTGCTTCTTGGGACTAAGGTGATTTTAACATTTATTTACAGCCGGTGTCATATTTTCGAATCATCCATTGCTAGATATTTTTATATAGATTGAGAACACAATGGGCGAGAAAACCCTGTTATACAAATGTACTATCTTAAGTAAGGTCGCTGTAGCTCAGTGGTAGAGCCTGTGCATCGGAGCCGGGGTCGTGAGTTCGAGCCTTAATCGTACCAAGGCCGCGTCAAACCCGAGACATAAATATAGGTGGTGATTGCTTCCTGTTTAAACGCTCGACATTTAGAAGCGAGGATGACGGGTCTTTTTACGTGATCTGAAAAGCGGAGGTCCCATGACGTTGCAGGTATTGTCACAATAAAGAACCCTCACTGTCACGGTCCTGAGCGCTAGGTATAGGTCTAAATTGACGGTAATTCACCTTCAGCTGGTGGCGTCTCCATTTGAGTGAACAATTATTGAAGATACGTAAAACAAGCATCGATTAATCAATAGCATCACTCTCCAAAACTTTCAATAACTTTATTTAAATATAAATCTTCGATTTACAGACTATACATGTGCAAAACCTTAGAGCACCATTCTGTTCATGAAACAGTTTGTCTATGTTAAGCCATTCATCTCAGTACACATCGCTCATTTTGAAAATAAAGCAAAATATTTTTCGCCATATATATACCGGTATGTCAATGATATAAAATGAATTAATGCTAAGGATTGTATGAATGTCAACAAAAAGCCACAATTTGAAGTTAAACATGCCATTCTTCGCTAAAAATTTCTATGATATTGCTACACGTATATGATAATGTTTGGTGATGTTTTAAGTACATATGACAACACCAATCTCAACTGAAATTTAACTGTCCTCCAAGCAAGCACAATCGTTTTACAATAATCCTGTTTCTTATTATGTGGAGGTGTAACCAGAATCAGAAGATCGCTCTTAAAGCGACTGATTCACGTTTTCTTTTAAAGAACAAAAACATATATTTTTCATTTTTGATGTTCAATATTGTAAATATAGATCACCATTTACTGTCGACAGCCAACTTTTGACCTTCTGAATGCAAGGATAAGAGCAATATTTTAACCTCAACTGTGTTTTGTAAACAAATACTCGAGTCTTTTTTATGTTTGAAAACAAACCAGTGAAATGTTAATTTTGTAATTCAAAGCATCTTAATTTTGCATAGTCACAAACCTAACTTTTAAATGATACATTTTAGCTAAATAAATACTTGAAATGTGTGACCGGTATATAAAATAAACTTAGATCGATATCCATTTCTTTTGAAAACTTCGTAAACAATAACATACATGTACATGTACTACAATTTTTGTTTACAAAACAAATGATAAATTCTCTATAACGAGCCTCTCTCATGATGTATAACCTTATTTGTTGTTAAACCTTTTAAGGGCCTTCGTGGCCGAGAGGTTAGAGCATCGCGCTCAACACGGCCTCTCACCTCTGTGCGTGGGTTCGAATCGCGCTCACGTCGGTAAGTGAGAACGTTTCCCAGTTTACTTTTGGTTAGTTTACCAGGTTTGTATCTGGGTTCTCTCTTCCACCAATAAAAATTGGGCGCCACCATATAACTGAAAAAGTGTTGAGTGTGGCGGAAAACATCAATCAATCAATAAACCCTTTAAACACATTAGACAATAGATTTTAAGCAATAAAATTGAAAAACAGACTTTTGGGGTAAATCATGAATCAGTCCCTTTAACACAGGATTGTACAATTGTAGTGCATTATATGAAGAAAACAATAAAATATGTACATAAACTGTATCATAATCCTTAAAAATGGTACCAGTACACAGCATAAAAAAGCATCAGTTGAATATGTAAAATTACACAACAAACACGTACTATCTATAAACAACACATACTGTCTATAAACAACGCATACTGTCTATAAACAACACATACTGTCTATAAACAACGCATACTGTCTATAAACAACGCATACTGTCTATAAACAACACATACTGTCTATAAACAACGCATACTGTCTATAAACAACACATACTGTCTGTAAACAACACACACTGTCTATAAACAACACATACTGTCTATAAACAACACACACTGTCTATAAACAACACATACTGTCTATAAACAACACATACTGTCTATAAACAACACATGTCATACAGCCTAGAAACAACGCATATTGTTACACACCTTCATTTTGTTATATATAAAACTAATACAATTTAGAACCTACATTAAAACTATTATATCAATTCTCACACTCGTGGTCTACTGACCGGTCAGCAATTTACGACCTGTTGACCAGGCAATAGTCTGTTCCATTTCTATTGGCTACGCAAGTCACGTGATTATCAATCTGCTGCTTTGTTTACGTAATGACGAGGCTCACTGATTTGACAGATGGTGAAATACAGAATTTATTAGATGTGACGAAGAATAGAAACATAAAAAAACGTAATCATTAATTATGATATTGGGTATATTTTCTTTTAAACTAATGGATACATGTACATTGATAAATTTTCGCAATCACTCTGATTTGTTAAAAGTTAAAGTCAACAAACCATTTGCGTCTAATAAAAACCTAAAAATGAAGGTGAATTACAAAACAGTTATAGACTGTGTCCTCGGACAACAGCTGTTTTGTTTGACCTTTGAACGGATCAAACAAAACAGTTCTTGTGCTCAAACCCAGTCAATATACAGTATACAACACATCATAATATTACACACCATTCAATATTATACAAACATTTTTACACCGAGAAAACCATTATCAACAGAGACGTAACCGAGGTTGGCAATCGTTTCTCGAGGGGTGAAAATATTTAATGTTACCTTCAACTAGATGCAATATTTCTTTCATCATACTTAATGATATTTAAACAACAAAGCAGAAACACTAATGTCTGTTGACATTTGAACAATTGCTACCATGTGGTGTTTTGTATATCAATGCGGATATTCGCATTTATTCGTCGTCATCTAACAATGTACGGCGCACCGTACGCGCATAAATTTGACATATGTAATGTTACCCGTTGCTAGATAATAGCAACCCTGGTGCGCGCGTTTTCTATTCTCAAAGGGAAATATTATGCTTTTTAAAATACTTCTCGACCAATCATATTCCAGTATTTTACATGAAAATATAATAAATCACATTATCAACTGTTCAAGGGTGGCACTAATTGTAAGCATTCTCTCTCAGTCTTCAGGTTGGTGAGACGCTTTATCAGATCCCGTTTCTACAGAATGGAAAGTATCATCTCTATCCCTTGTTTGTTCTACAGAATGGAACGTATAATTTATATCCCTTATTTCATCATTAGTTTCTGTAGAGGCCATTGCCATATGTGTATCATCATTTCCTTGACGTGTCGTGTCGATTTCTTCTGAATTCAAAGGACTGTATACATGCCCATTTCGCCGTCTCCTTTCATTGCAAAACTCACAGACTGTTCTGTACATTGCCTGAAATTTCCCCCGATAATCAAATGCCTTGCAACGTGAAATGATGCTAAACTTATACATGATCATAGTAAAGATCAGACAGGAAAGCGTGACTGTCAACAGTGCAATAGCGAACACGAACAAAAAGTCTTGCACAATACAATTCAAACGAAAACTACTCCAATTTTTAACTGTAAATAGCTCTTTGAGGTTCCGATACTTTACACTTAAAACTTCACATTTCATTTCATCCAAATCTGCAATTTTGCTTCTAATTTTCCATAATGTCATAAACCCATGTTTTGAAGCGCAATAACAGTCAAGCCTGTCTGTTCCGAGGTATAGTGTTGACACGCGTAGAGTCAGCAGAGGCTCATAAACATTTCCATGACGGTTTTCATCGTAACACTGTCTCAAATAAAGTTGATGGATATTGTCCACAATGCCAAGTGCCTTCGGAATACTTGTATCTGTACCTAAATTGTTTCTATCCAATTTAATTGTCATGTTTAAATCTTTCTGGGATGCAAAGAAATCGAGTGGAAGATTCCAAATATTGTTATATGATAGGTCAACATATTTCAAGCTCTTTAGGCCATGTAATATTTTTTTCCTGACTTCATATTCATTAAATATAACACCACTGGCAATGGCTGTTAATGATTTGAGAGACACCAACTTTTGTAATGATAACGTATGCACATATGTTATAGTGTGCGAAGCGTCCATCTCTCTTAACAATGGAAAATCGAGGTCAACAGAGACTCTATTATAATTATCTGATACACCAAACGTTGTCCCAGAGATATTCAAAAATATTAAATTTTTAGCGTAGATGTATATATTTTGCAGGTTTATAAAAAATTTGTTAGCAATCGAAATATCAAAATACTTCAGAGTTTTGGGGAGAATGACTTTGAATGGAGCGAATTGCTTTAATCTTGTTCCACGGCGGCTTTTATACTCGTCCGAATAAGAGCGATCCCAGGTTTTACTGACTGACGACCGTGCATTCTGACAACATATTTTAATCACTTGAATGTTTGGTGTAAACAATATCAGACCCAACCACACCCGCTGGTTCGATGTGAATTGAATCTGGTTTGAAGACAAATCTACCACTTCTAAGCAACTTTGAAGCTTCCCTAAAGGAAGTTGAAATTCTACCAGTGATATGTCATTATTTCGCAAAATGAGTTCCTTTATGCATACATTTCTGAAGTATTCAACATCAAAGTCGTCAATGATGACGTCATTCATTTTGTTCAGTTCATGGTTATCGGAAGAATGAAAATAATCCAACTGTTTGTCTTGTAGGCATTTCAAAGTACGCAGTACACGTTTAACACCGCAGCTCATACCAAAAGAAACAGACAAGCCCTTAAGGAATGGGAAAGAGCAAAACAGGTCATCAGGAAGACCTTTGCAGAAATTGTCTATTTCGTTATAAACGTTCAGGTCCAAGTAATGTATAGGCGAGTTACGGAGACCTTGAAATGAAATATTGGTCAGAGTGATTAACCCTTGCGGTTCGAAATATATGCTACCAAGAGTTTTTAACTTCAAGAAATTGTCATCGAATTGGAATCCAGGAAATATATCAATTGTCAAGTTTACGAGCGATTCTAGTTTTGATATTTCGACTGCTGGATAGGATTGGAATGAATTATCATTGATATACAGCGTTTCTAGAAGACTGAGGTTATTAAAAGCTCCTACGTGTATGGATTTGGTTTCAAGAGAACACCCTGAAACATCAAGCAGTAACATTGTGGAAACCCTTCTAAAGGTATTCGCTTCGAGTGAGACAATGCCATTTTTATTTAAAAACAAGAATTTTATGTCAGCTGTGAGGTTTGAAAATGTTTCCTCTCGTATCGTTTTAAAATCATTGTGAGATAAATCCACTGCTATTACGCCCGGTCTGTGCTGTGCGGGGATATCCGGAATATAATCGATGTGTTGATGACTACAGTTCCAAAGAAATCCATCGTGATTCAAGTTGCTCCTAAATGGAGTTAGTTTACATGCAAACACTCCTCCGTACATACCTGTGAACATAATCATTTTGATTAATATAAAAGAAATATGAAAAATAAATTAAATGGGCATAGTGTAACGAAATTGGCATTCTACTCTTCAGCATTTACTTAAAGCATTAGATTATAGAATTCCATTATCAAAAACTTAAACATTCCGAGCATGTAAGCACCATGATACACCAACTGAAAGTGGACTTTGGGTAAATATTCTAAGAGTGGGCAGAATCTGTACTAAATATAATTTACAAACAAAAGACGCATGGGCCTCATCGCTCACACGAATCGCCTGGCCCTGTTGCTGTTTTGCTACTGTGTTTCTAAAAGATTGGTTTTAAAACAATCTTTATTCTAATGAAAAAATGACCACATAGTGTGATTCCAACCTAACCCCATAGGGTCACGACATGACCATGATGCAAGGTCACAAGGTACAAAGAATTCATGGTATGAGATGTAGGGTTTTTTGATTAGGTATCTACAGACAACACATAAAACCCATGTCATATGATCAGATGATATTGGCTAAGTCAACCTTTCTTAAAAGTCAGCCAACATCCAAGATCACAGTTACCTTAACAAGAGACCCCAACCTACCCCCGTGGTCATTTGAATGTGCACTTTGTCAGGAAGCTTGCACGTAAATTTGAAATCTTCTGGTCCAGTGGTTCTTTGAAGGAAGATTTTTAAAGATTTCCCTAGATATATAGACTTGGTAAACTCTGATCCCATATTGTGCCCCCCTCCCCCTATCCTAGATGCCATGGATTAAACAAACTTGAATCTGTACTATATCTGGGATATGCCATGTAAATTTGAACTTGTCTGGCACAATGGGTCTTAAGAAGATTTTTTCCTACTTATTAACATATAAAAGTGTAATTCCTTATTGCCGCCCCCTCCCTATCCCCCCGGGGGGGATGCGGGTGGGTGGGGGGCATGATTTTAACAAACATGAATTAGCATTATGTCGGGAAGCTTCCATGCAGATTTGAACTTTCCTGCCAAGTGGTTCTTGAGAAGATTTTAAAGAGTTTTCCCATATATTAGCGTGTAAAAGGAATTTGATTCCCTATTGTGGCCCCACCCTACTCCCGAGGGCCATCATGTTTAGCAAACATGAAAATGCACTATATCAGGATGTTCCCATGCATATTTGAACTTTTCTGGCCGGTACTTCTTGAAAAGATGTCTCCTATATATTCGCATGGAAAACTTTGATTCGCTATTGTGGCCCAAGCCTAACTCCTAGGTCCATGATGTTCACAAACGTTGATCTGCATTATGTCAGGAAATACACAGCTAAGTCAGGACCTTTATGACCTAGTGGTTCCTGAAAAAAGTTTTTAAATGGTCCCACCCCATTCCTGCATTTTTGTGATTATCTCCCCTTTGAAGGATATATGACCCTTCATTTGGGAAAACTCCTTTTACTCAAGGATAATTTTTACTAAGTTTGATAGAACTTGGCCTGCTGGTGCTGGAAAAGCATTTTTTTTTAAAAATTTGTCAGTGTATTATCGCTATTTCGTTATAATCTCCCCTTGGAGGAAGGCGATGCTCCTCATTTGAACAAACCCCATCACCCAAGGATATTTTGTGTCAGGTTTGGTTGAAATTGACCAAGTAGTTAGGGAGAAGATGGAAATGAGAAATATTTACAACGATAACGACGTCAACGACAGAAAATAGAAAGTTTTTATTATCAGAAAAGCTCTCTTGAGCCTTCGGTTCAGGTGAGCTAAATAGGTTCTGCAGATATTGCCTTGGTTAGAATCATAACGTCAAATACTTTGTTACCAACAGAAATATCTTGTCACAAGGAATGCACACATAAAATACAAGAGCTCTAGCGCTCACCATTAAAACATACGAGCAAGGTTCAAATTTCAAACAGACTGAACAAAAATAATACCCCCTCCATCGTATTCACGGACGCATAATGATAACTTGAATCCACAGAACATAGAAACATTCGCATTTTGCTATGACTTAGTGTGGTGCTGCTAATCTTGAAAATACTTTTTTTTTTATTAATTTCCTGCATATTTCCTTTTGTGCAAAATCCAACCAAGAATAAGTTAGTTAACACCAATAGTATTGTCAATTTTATAATAACAGACATACTGGTGTAAAATTTTCACACAAAATACAGATCACTAAGTAACACAGTGAATTTTTAAATCCCTTTAAGATGCTTCCATGGATATTCATTATCTTTCTCTGTTAAGGTGGGTCCTTAGTCCTGGATTTTTGGGGTTTAGGTAGCATTTTTTTGTTTGGAATCAATAAATTAACATTCAGAGTAATGAAAAAAGGCAAAACAGTTAGGGGTTTCCATATTAATTTTCATTACATACCCCACTAAAGTCATATACCCCGATGTAGATTTTTATAAAATTCATTGGAAACAGTTATTTGTTGGGTTTTTTTTATATAAAAACAACAAAATATTTTTTGAATTGCATTTATTTATCGAGAAACATGTCAATAACTAAAACACATGTCATTTTCAATATGTTCATCAAGTTTTAGAATAATATGTGCAAAATTATTGAATTAGCGTTATTCCCCAAAATGTTAAAAAACAAACAAATATGGACGCATTTTCCTTATAGCATGGTTTACATATCATTTTTTCTGTTTATATTAGTAGAGTTACATCTGTTATAGTTATTCATGAGAAAAAATCCATACCTTTCCTTAATAATTTCAAATCTATAGCTTCCAGATTATGTATACCCCCATCAAAAACTGAAGTCTGGCACTATACAGCTGAGCTATTTAAAATCACTCGGGATTAAAACTTTATGTAATTTCATGAAAAGACACATATAATGATTCCTTATCACCTTGGTAAAATGTTTGTCAAAAATAAAGGAAATCTATCGCATTATGGACTTGATAAATAATTGTTCTTGGATTTAATATTTTGAAACATATAACTGACTATTCAAATATAACTAAGAATTTTGAAATATTTTATGGCTAACAAGATTTTTTACAATAACTATTGAAAAAGATTACAACAAAATTTATGTTCCTATCATTAAATCATTGACTTTGCAAAATCCTATGACGTCACAGGAGTGTGGAACTACGTTAATTAGTATTGGCATGGTAATGGTCACTCCATTAATTCCAGTAGTTGATGATTTTATGAGCTAAATGGACTGTGTATAATGCATCCTGAATGACCGTCTGTAATTTCCAAGATTTTTTTTTTCATTTTTGTAACATATCACTGTGTGTCCTTGTTGAACATTTCTATTGTTCATCTTATTTATAGATACCAATACCCAGCAATACCATGCAGTGCTAGTTCTCTCACAGAATGGAGGAAAGCATCTTTCATCAAAGCTCATATGTCAGCATCAAAGGGTAAGTGTCAAATCCTTTAAATGTCATACTTTAATTAACTGTTTAGTAGGGAAGGCACAATTTTTGCAAAGTAATCCGAAGTGTTAGCAATATTAAAATGTCTGATCAGGAGATTTTAAATATTATGGAATGTTCCGATGAATTTTGCAATTTGAGTAGTGATAGTAATCCAGGTAGTAATGTATCAGAAGATCAGGACTCTTTGCCTTCTTTGGTCTACCCACGAAAAAGATCAAAACCCATATCCGATGAAGAAAATGAAGACGATGATGAAGATTTGTTTTCCTGGAAACGTGCAAAGCAGAGTATGCATGTAGCTCATGACAAATGCAGCAATGAAAACAGCCATGGAAATAAAGAAAATCAACTGCTAGAGTCTGCTGTAAAAGAAAGTGAAGACTTCCTTGAATCAGCCAATTCTTCTCCTGCTATAGACCCTTTCAATTTCAGCAGTGATGAAGATGAAGAGGAAAGTAAGCTAGAGGATGATGATGAAGAGAATGGCCTAGAGATAGGAGGGAAAAGGAGGGAGGAAAAGGCACAAGAAGAGGAGGAGGGACTGGAAGAAGAAGATGATTATAATCCGTATGTTTCTGAAAATCAATCATCAGAAGAAGAAGAAAAAGAAGAAGATGATGAGGAAGAAGATGAGGATGAAGACTGTTTAAATCTTTTATGTGTTTCAAAACTTTTTTAAGAAAAAAATTAAGAAATATGGAATTTCACAAAGGATGGCAGCAAAACACATCCTAAAGTGTTCACAGTCAAACTTGAGTGATCTGTTTTCAAAAGCATGTAATAAATCAGCTAAAGACCTCACCCACAGAGGAAAACATCTGTACAGGGAAATGCAGAAATGGTTGTCCTCTGAGGAAAAGCAGAAAGAAACCAAGAAAAAATGCTCACAACAACGAGGTAAGAAGCTTGATTTATACCAGGGTTTATAACATCCATGCACTAAATCTACCATTTTTAGCAGTATGAAGTTCATAAATCCATTTATTTCAATTTCTCGCAGTGATTACTGACTGTCACACTATTGTGGTTTAAATCATAATCGAAGATATTTGCTCGAGTTATAAATTTAAAAAGTACCATTTATACAACAGTTTTTATTTATCATTTCAGCTTATGGGGCTCGGAAATCAAATGCTCTGCCAAAGGGAAAAGGACAGACAGAAAAATTTTCTCCCGTCCAACTTGATGATTTGATAAAACTCTACAAGAAAGACCATGTGGGGAAAAACAGCAACTTATTGCAGAGACATTAAATTTAGAAATAAAACAAATAAGAACTTGGTTTAACAACCAAAGAGCTAGGAATTTCCCAGCTGGGTGGGAAAAGTCATTAGACTCTATCCCAGATGATTTGGATTCCTTTGTGAATAATTACTGATTTTTTAAATTACTTTGATTTATTATGGAGAAAGAAAACACATATTAATTTGATTACATATAAAAGATATGCATATTAGATAAACTTGTTTAACTGATATTTCCAAAATATAAGTTCATAAACAAATCAAAGAATATTTTTCTGACTTTGGGCTTTTCTTATTTTAAATAATATTCCCATTTTTTTTAAATTCATTAGCATTATAATAGCAAATGTATTAGCTAGCTTTCATGTATTTTTACTTAGCATCAGTCAATTTCTGGTGACTTTCAGCAAGCTTTGCAACATTAGAATTATTTGCAACAGCTGATTTATTGTGGCAATTCATGCATATAAATTTGATGTACTTAAAGTCATGGAAAAATATATAAGTTAAATGTTATTGTTTATTTATATTACATACTTTCCTTCAAATCAGTTATCTACTGATATCAGATAGGTACCATGGAGATATGAAGTCATAAACAGGAAATAGAGGCTTCTTCTCTAGTTTTCTGTTACAGGTTGATGTAAAATGAATAAATCTGGATAAATGTGTTCTCTTGTTTAGTTGTCATTAATTGATTTATGGGGGTATCTATTAGAATGTGTTTCAAACAGCTAAGATAAAGGTCACTCTACAATTGGGATTTGCCATGGATGAAACAAGCATCAAAGTTAAGATTGTGATTCCATCCGTTATTAAAGGTAGACATGCTAGTACATTAAGAACAAGCATGGACTACATGAGGGTACTTCCAGAACCCAACAACCCATATGATCTACATGCTTTCAAGGTTGTAAATCACCATGGAAATAATGAAAATATATATGGAAGAGTGCCACAAACTATCAAGGAGATATTTTCTCAAATGGATGGGTGCGCACATGTAAAGAAATTTCAGTATGAAATTATTTGGTATGTATAAGTGACCCGATATAAATAATTGGATATATTAATTTAAACAGTATTGTATTATGATCATACAATCGCATGGTAGGAACTGCCTATATAAGTCCTACAGAATTTGAATATCTGATTATGATATGTAGATATACTCAACATCAATTGGTGAAAGACGCTGGACTTCTGGAAATCTTCAGTAAATTTCTTAAATGTCCAGTAAAATTCAGAACCTGATCTGAGAAAAAACATTTAGAAAAACATGGTCCAAGGTCAGAGGTTAAAGAACTTGGAACCTTAGAAAAAAAGTGTTCAGTAATTTTAGAACTCTGCTTTAAAATGAAGAGACATCAAACTGAACAAAATGTAAATTCAATGTTGACTTTTTTTAAATATTGCCACATGGGGTCTGTGTGTTTATAGATAAATTTAAAATCTTGTTAAGTTTCAATTAATTATCATATTCAAAATACATTGTTCTTACTCGAATGTACATGTATTTAAGTGAAATAAATGATGGTTAAGGATTGTTAAAACTTATACATGCTACATTTTAATTAAAACTTTTATTATCATTATAATTTTTTTTTTTAGTAAACCATCTGTCTTGGAGGACATCCCTTGTCCAGGTGGTAGGTGGAGCAAAGGGGGAGGTCTGGAACAGCCATGTTGCTACTCTGTGAAGGGGACTTCTGCTGCTCTGGACTATTTAGTCAACATATTAAGAGAGCAACATGTTCCATACAAGGTACACTGTCACAACTTGTCGCTGCTTTATATTTTGAATTTTTCACTCACTAATTATATAAATTACCTAAGGTTTCCAATTTTTTAATTGTTCTAATAACCATGTTAAAAATAGAATATTTTGTATTGTTATGGTTTTCACATTTTTTTTCAGATGGAAGCTCTTTGACCTTGATGACCAACTGTGATAAAGTTTCTGTGCACTTTTTAAGAATAAATTCCAGTTTATAATAAAGGAAATATATTCTTTTTTATTTGAATGGGGAATTGTGAAAGAAATGGAAAACTATTGGACATGTTCGAGATCTGTATTCATGGTCTTGTACATGTATCACCCATCTAAAATTTCAAATAGCCCAAGTTTTGACACATGGGTTTTTGTGGATTCTGTTCAATGTGGTACTCAGAGTGAGAATGGTGAATATAGGGTTTGAATCTTCAATATAGAGGGCGAAGCATGCAACACATATACAAATGTGCATCTTTGGTCCAAGTTAATCAAAATTTGTTTTCAAGATACATATACATGTATATAACAAAATTGTAAACAGCATTTTACTGGAAGTATTATAGTACCCATGATATCTTTATGGAATTGTAACAGCTTTGTTACAACAAACAGTAATCGATTGAAAGTAATTGATCACTTATCGATCAGTAATCGATCAAACTCTCCAAAGAGTTTGATCGATTAGTGATCGATTAGTATATGTAATCAATCGACAAGTGTTCGATTACTATCGATTAGTGATCGATTACTGATCTGATCGATTAGTCATGTCTGGCAAACTTTGATGTATCACGGCTCAACTTTAGCTCTGGGACCCCCTGGATTGAACAAACTTGAATTTGTTATACCGGAAGATCCTTGCTAAATCGTGGTCATAATGTTATTAGGAAGACAATTTTCAATTATGTTTCCCTATATATTCTCATAAAAAAATTGGTCCCATATTGTGGTCCCATCCTCTCCCAGGGGTCATAATTTGAACAAGTCTCAATCTGCAATATCTGAGGACGCTTGCATATTAATATTGAGAAGGAGATTTTCCCTATATATCCTCATGTAAACTTTGATATCCTATAATGGTTCCATCCTACCCCCGGGGACCACAAATTTAATATACCTTTGAATGTTCGAATCCTTATACCGAGCGAAGCTCTGACGGGCCGAAGGCAAAGCTCTAAAGGTAACACGTATGTATAAGAAAAAATGAAGAAATCAGTCAAGCAATAGAGATAATCTCTACATACTTTCACTGAGAATTTCGTGATCCATATGGGCGCCGCAATATTATTTTGTTCTTTAGTTGCTTCTACAGTTATTCGTGTTTTAATCTTGGATGGCAAAAATACAAAACAGACGTGTAATTTGTAATTCAAACACTCAGTTTGTTAACAATGAATGGTATATATTATTATCGTTACAGTTTTTAGCCAATCATCAACTAGAAAAATAGTAATACGACTAAATAGATGAACGACTTCATAATTTTCCTTATATTTTGACAAAACTGAGCAAGTCTAAGAGTAAATAATATGTTGGAATAGTAAAATACAATCCACACAAGGCGTTAACTTACCAATGTCTATATGTAGGTAGACATAAACAATGCGCGTTGATTGTTATAGAGACACTACGTTTAACTTTATGCGTAAGTTTATTATTGAGTGTACTTCTACATTATTTTTATGTCCCCGAGATAAAAGATCAGGGGGGGGGGGGGTATTGTATACAATTTGTCCTGTCTGTCATTCTGTAATTCTGTCATCCTGTCTGAAACTTTAACCTTGCTAATAACTTTTGAACGGTAAGTGCTAAAGCTTTGATATCTTACTTGAGTATTCCTTGTGACGAGACCTTTCCATGGGTACTAAACCTTTTGACCTTGACATTTAACCTACTTTTAAAAAAAATGACATTGGTCATAATTTCTAAATGGTAAATATCAAAAGCTTTCATATTGCAAATGAGCATTTCGTATGACAAGATTTTTCTATTGGTACTAAGCTATTTGTCTTTGTGACCTTGGCCATCTTCGGAACTGACCATTATCGGGGGCATTTGTGTTTCACAAACATTTCCTGGTTGTTGTTTTTTTAATAAGTCTCAATCCCAGAAGCATTGGTGCAAATCTACATAAAATTAACTCCAATCAATACTTTCAGTACTTCGATTTGGAACAAAGGCAGCTGCGTTTTGCATCCGGAACACCTCCTTTCACCGAAAAACACGGTAAAGACCCGAGGTGTTCCGGATGCTGCGTCTTGAATAAAATATGGATCGCGAAGTTATTTACGTTATTCAAAACACTTGTTAAACATCCCTCTGATACTACACACAAAAAATATCTGATTCAGAAGATGTCTCATATTACACGTCTAACTGCTATCCATAAAATGAATAACTCGGTCGTGAAAAATATGTCACACGATATATATATATATACATTCGCTGCAAAAGAAAATATGCATTGTGCATGTCGGATATCGATTCATTCAGTGATATCAGACCGATGAAGTTGTTTACCCTATTTGTTCACTGTATCAAACACGGTCAAAGATGCCATGTTGTTATGATACTTCATTTACATATATACTCCGATAACACACATTCCTCGTTGTAATTCAGGGATACAAACTACAAAAATATACTTACATATATGTAAAATCCATGTGGAGATATTCTGCATGATAAAACGGATTGCCTTTGTTGGCGACATTCTTATTGTACGGCGTAGATTTTCTTATTTCTACGGCGCGCCGTTTTTGTACAGTCACTGTAGATTTTTAAGCACCGTCTGCTGGGCTATGTGTGTAATAGAAGGAAAGAGGAATACTACAAAAATCCTTTTGTCTCGAAATAGAAATACTCTCTGCCAATGGATAAAATGTGTCTCGGGTGTCATAGAGAGATTACACACCTATGGTGTGACCTTGTATGTATAAGAAAATACGAAAGCTCCACTTTTGAAGAAAAAGTTGAAAATGTTTATCGATGATTTCCTTCACTACATTGTTTAGTCCTTTTAATTCATTTGAATTATTTTAACAACTTTGTTCCCCTCTATCGGGGTCCTTGGTTAAAATCTAGAAACAAACACGTAGGAATACGTCGTGTGAAAAAAAGATAATCTGTTGTTAAACGTTTGTGAAATCAATTTACTAGGCAAGCATTCTCATATACATATTCAATTCTAATTATGCAATTGATATGATAACGGACATATACCGATTTTCGGTGTCTTCAATACAGACACAGTTCATACGCTGGCTCTTTCAGCAGTTCATGCACAGGCCTCAGTCATAAAATTACGCTATCCGAATTGTACATACATTGATATATATTTTGTTTGTTTATTGTTTTACATCCCATTCAATATTTTTTTCCTACTAAGCAGCTTTCATTGAAGTTCCATAAACTTTGACATGTGTACATGTACATGATATTTAATCATGACCGTGGTAGTGAAGGTTCGGTGAATTGTATACTGTAAAGTTGTAAACGTGGTTATTTACAATGGGGATTAAATACGCATTTTTCCAATTTCAACATTACGCGTGGGGGATTGATTGATTGCATCTTGATTAACGTCCCTTTCGAGAATTTTTTTTTTACTCATATGAAGACGTCACCTAATTTAGGCCTTTAGCGTGCCACACCTACTGTGACACGGGACATCCGTTTTTAAGGTCATTTCCGAGGATCCGTAACATTCACACCTGATGCTGAGTGTTTGGCGATGGAAATGTCACTACCTGTTTTAACGACTTCGGTCTGTCGCGGCTGGGATTCGAACCCTGCGAACGCTCTACATCCAGACCACCACGGCGCGGTTACTAATTAAAATACAATATATATCATATCAATTATTTATAAGTATACGCGTGGTGAATTTTACGCACTTATTACGTGACCACGGAATTCGTGTAAATTTGTCACACGCGTAAATAACCACTTTTACAGTAACAGTCTCCCGTCACACAATTTTGTCTTGCATGTTTATGTTGTATCCTAAACACATTTGACTTTCAACTTTAATATGCCGGGTTCGTGGCGACATACTAGTCATGTGCTATACAACTTAAATTTGGCGTGGTACAGGGCTCGAAAATCTGACCACTAGCTACATGTATAGTAGACTGTCGTTTTGGCTCATTGCATGTAGTTATCTGCAATATATATATATCATTTCAGACTTATAGCGCATGGTGTCGATATCAACTACAGACATATATGTCACATTATACATAGAATCCTTGGTCAAAAGTTAGTCGCTAAAGAATATTGTCCCTAAATATCGTTATGTGCACTACTGTCACTGTACCTCTGTCAACGCTCAATTAACAGAAATATTGTGAAAGTTTTTATATAATTTTATCCAACATTTTTTGTTTTGAACTAGATATTCAGTCATATTATGAAATGCTTTTGGTGCAGTTATGATGCAGTTAAATTTATGCTTACTGTAAAGTGTTTACAATCGCTGTTTTCTGATCCTAAATTTGGAACCACTTCGTATTATGCGTATGGATGTAGGGCATTCACGTGGTGTATATTTAATATAAACAGTGGAATCAAAAGTATGAAAGGCTGTAAAATAATACGATAAAACTTGTGAAATAAAAGTCAAACAGCTAACTGGTAAAAACGTACTTTAAAAAGTACCAGTTTGCTATGAGAAGAGCTTGACGTATCACCTAATGCCAGAGCATAATTTTGAAGGGAAAGGAAACGAGAATGACCGTTTATATCATGTGATTATATTGTCATGTGATTCCAAGCGTTGGCAGAGATGAAAGTGAAACTTGCGTAACGCGCCCTCTGGCGAGAGAGTGCCTAGATATTCCATACAATTTGTGTATATTTATGTATATAATAACATGTATGTATCAAGTGGAAGGTCCTGAGAAAGAATAGTGCGTGTACTAATCATGTCACCTTATTGAAATATATTGATAAATGAAGTATTATTATCATATTATAATCATTATTATTACCAAACAAAGCCATAATTTAAAAAAAAAGTTCTCCCGAACACATGTGTAGTCAAATTTTGATGAAATAAACTGCATGGATCTCAGAAATATCCATAATATAATCAAATAATGATAAAGCTCTATAATAGTCTATTGTTGAGAGATGGGAATTTTAACATCAGCAGAGGTGGAAAAGTGGGGGATTCTACGTCAGTTTTTACCGTAACGCCGTACCATAGCGCCCACTGAAGCGGGCAGCGCAGGAAATGGCGTGTCATACATAAGATTGGAGGAAAATGATCAAAATTTACGAGAAGTGATGATTACGTGAATGTTAATTAAAAACTGGTTGTCATAGTTATTTTATTCAGAAAACACAATACCGTTTTATGCACACATGATGTTAAAAACCCAATTTCATTGAAACTATATACAAGTTCAGGCTACGGAAAAATGTTTTGCTTTTAACTTGAACCAAATGTTTTAAAATGCATTAGCACATCAGTCATGCGAAGCATGTACAGATATAAACATGTCGTAATCGACTGTGTGCACAATACATCTAGACATTTTAATCTGCATTGCACCAAGATAACTTGTAGGAATGATTTACTTGGTGTTGTCTCCCAAGATAGGTACACAATTGATTTTTATTTCATATAATTTTACCATACACACATACATGTAATGAATAAGTGGTAATGCGAAAGCAGGAAGTAAATATGTACATGTAGATGTATGCGTTCATCGGTTCAACCACGATGTTGAGCTTTGCTTGCTATCTAACTATTGTATTAAAGTATCAGTGAACACAGCCTAGAACAGGCTAAGTCTTGACATGCATAGTTTGCGAAATAAAATATGTTTTATTGTTTTAAGAACTAAGCGAGTGTCACAATTTGATACAAAATTCCCATTTAGAAGTCAATATTTACTCGCAAGATTTAATCACTTATTTATATTGTACACCCGAGAAAAGGAATTTACTTTGCCTCATATTACATGCAACATATATAGGAGAACCTGAATGCAATGCTATTAGTGAAAATATATTTTATTCATTGTTTTTGCATGTCTAGTAAAATCAACATGCAACATTTTTAATGCAAATATTTCATTAAGAACGAGGCTGATTAGCGGTAACAATGTACACCAGAGTTTTTATTTTATTTCATTTCATTTTATTCAGGTATAAAATATTACAGAATGTCATGATTGTAAATTTGATATAACAAATTGAAACCTGGCATAATCTATAGCACTATGCAGTTATAATAGTTAACGAATAAGTGATAAATGATGATATCTTAACCTTAGGATAACCCTTAAAAGCTTAAATTGGCTTATTTCCAATGGGGTCCTTATATTCATACAATACATCTAAGTTGTAAACCAACTTTATAAGCATGGTTGATTATTGCTGTCTGCCAGGAAATTAAAATCAAAAGTGTGTGAAATTTTATGATTTTAATTTTACTATACATTTATATCAGGATGCAAAATACACAATTTTGTTGGAAATGACACATGAAAATTCTTCTTCTAGATATTTAGAAGAAGAAAAAATAGCTCACCTGAGCCAAATGCTCAAGTAAGCCTCTTTATCACAATGTGTCCGGGAACTTTTTTAACATTCTGAACTTCTTCAGAACCGCTGGACCAATGCAACTTCATATAAAACATCCTTGGGTAAAGGAGGTTTAAGTTTGCTGAAATGAAGGAACATGATCACTTGAACCCTGAGATAATAATCAAGAAAAGCTAAAAATAGTGTGGGGTCATTTTCTCCTCAAGAACCACGAGACCAGAAAAGTAAAACATTTTCATGAAAACTTCATTAACGTTTCCTAACTTAGTTTAGATTCAGTTTCTTCAAATCATTGTTCCGGGGGGTAGAGTGGGGCCAGAATAGGGGATCAAAGTTTTTTATGGGAATATGCAGAAAATCGATTAAAACAAAGTTGTTTTCAAGAGTGACAGGACTACACTAAATCATATCCAATATTTGATCATCATTAAAATTTCAGAAGGACAGACAGCCAAGACAAAAACAATATGCCCCCCCCCCCTCCAACTTTAGTAAAAATCTTGAATTCTCACTACTTGGGAACATTTGCATTTGGATGAAAAGTGAAGATAATGAACAGTGATCAATCTCATAACTCCTATAATCAATACAAAATAGAGAATTGGGCAAACACGGACCACTGGGCACACAGGAGGTGGGATCAGGTGTCTAGGAGGAGTAAGCAGTAAGCATCCCTTGTCGACCGGTCATATCCGCAGTGAGCGCTATGTATTAATCAGGTAAACGGAATTATCAGTAGTCAAAATCAGTGCCACGAACGGCCTACCAATCGGTATGGAACACGTCAGACAGCATTTGACCTAATGATAGGTTATATATATATATATATATATATATATATATATATATATATATATATGAAATTGTAAAGTACGGTACACATGTACCGTTATTTTACTTCTAATTAATTTTGACTATTACGTTTTACAACCGTCAAACGTAGCGTTAAATGAATTCATGTAGTTTGAATGAAATTGACTATGAGCTGGAATTATCTGGCCTGGAGGTTATAAAACTTTTACTGTTCTCATACTCAAACCCAGCCATTTTTGTTTTGATTGATTAATGGTGTATTTTTTATTGATTAACGTCCCTCTCGATAATTTTTCACTCTTATGGAGACGTCATCATTGCCGGTGAAGGGCTGCAAAATTTAGGCCTATACCCGGCGCTTATGGCCTTTGAGCAGGGCAAAATCTTAATCGTGCCACACCTTCTGTGACACGGGACCTCTGTTTTGCGATCTCATCCGACAGACCACCCCATTTCATTCTAACTTTCACTTTTGAGTATGAGTGCGATTTAGAGAACGGAGTTTGAATATGAAAACGTGCTCTAAAAGTTTTATAATCCCAGGTCAGACGTTACAATTGTGAGAAAAACATGTTAATGACTATTATGATCTATTAAACTGCCCAGCTGTGGTCTTACTAAACTTTTACGAGGTCGGAATATCGCTAATCAACACAGATAACGATGCATGACTAACAACTCAACTTTATGACAAATGGGATGATTTCAGCTTGTCTATTGTCAACGTCCCATATTTATGTAGGACCATTCTATTATCACTTGCATACGGTGTGTATATAAGCTCAACTGATTCGATACGCAAGAGCTTTTTCTATGTATTGTCAGTTTTAAATCGAGGTAATCTACTGACAAACAAGTTGGTGATACAAAGATTTCACAATTCTCGTTTAAAGTCAACATTTCAGAAATTGTATGGTCGTTAAACGATCTAGTTTGCCAATACAACCTATAATTGGATCAAATGCTGTCATTTTTCATATCGATTGTTAGACCGTTCGTAGCACACTGATTTTGACCACAATAACTCCTTTTACCTGATCAAGATATAGGGCTCACGGCGGGTGTGGTCGGTCAACTGGGGATGCTTACTCCTCCTACGCATCTGACCCCACCTCTCGTGTGCCCAGTGGTCCGTGTTTGCCCAACTATCTATTTTGTATTGCTTATAGGAGTTATGAGATCACTTTTAGTTATCTTCACCTTTCATCCAATATGAATGAATGAAAATTATTCAATGTTAATGTCATGCACATGCTTCTCCTGACGTTCGATGCAGATCCTGTTATTCATGGCTACTTTGTTATAGCTTTCTGACAAAATGTTGTAAAAGTGTTCAAATGAAAAAAAAAAGAAGCTAAATCGATTTTATTTCAAAGTTATCAAAGTTTGTAATGAAGATTGGATTTATATATTACTGTATTATTGTTTTTCAAAATTTCTTGCTAACATTAGCGCAATGATTTTATGGAATGACAAACTATCTGTTACAAAATAGTTGCAAGGCAGGCATTCTTATAAAGGGACATATCAAAGTAATTGTTATGCAAGGTAAGGCATGATTTATAATATGAATGTATGACAATTTTTGTTACATTGATGCCATGCATAAGGAACATAAACTATAAATAATAAGACAGAGATTCTTCACATGAAACAAATAAGGTTATTACAGTTAGCGTGAAGATTCAGAATACAAATTTGCATCATCTTTGATTTTTTTTCACTAACATAATATACATAGTATTCAAAATTGTTAAATCTATGTCCACGCTTGTAAAGTGTTAAAAAAGAAAAACACACACAAAGCGGAATACACGGAGTTACATATTTTGTAGTTTGTTGGAATAAAAAAACATCAACTCGAAATGTTTCAGCACAAGATACTTTTACACAGCGTTTCTTGTTTCGTATTGACTTCCAAAGTCCACACACCTCAGCATTGATTTCACTAAGCGTTAGCATATACCATATCGTTCTGCAGGAAGTCAGCGACGGCGTCGTAACAAAACTGATACTCCTCCTGAAATAAAAGCACCACTGATAATTGCTATATACGATTGTAAAATATTTGTAGGTACATCAGGATTAACATTTTTGTCGGGACTTGTTACCAAATTAGAAATGAACTCAGGTCTCCGGATCTGAATCAGTCGTGTTAAGGTGAAAATATCCACTTCCTTATCCATGGTCAGCTGTTCTAGTGCATTGTAAACAACACAAAATGATCCACAACGTCTTGCACCATCACTGAAATTTCAAGGATCTTGTCAAAAAACCAATCCGAGTGCATTTTGCTTATGTTCGACAAAGAAATCGTGCCTGCTATGAGTTAAAAAATATTCTACACAAAAGTGTAAATCAGAGATTGCAGGGGTAGAGATGAAAACGATTATTTGTATTTAGAGGTAGAATTGTAGCATATTCCTTTTAAAGATGATTTTGATATCCCTCGCTACGATGGTATTAAGGTAGGGGTTCTATAGACGATTGCTTCACATCCCTGAGGTCCTAGATTTGATTGTCGATCTCTACGTGGTACCAAAAACCTGCGTTTAACATAGGCAATGACTGTCCCTGTGCCGAACGCTCAGTGTTAGTATATACATCACCGGTATCTAGGATATTACTTTACAATGGAGGTCCGTAGGCGATCGTAGGAAATGAAACCCATTAACATGTTCGGCATTGCACGAATAACCCATTACCTCTCTATACCAGTGAAATTTTATCGAATGGGACGTAAAACAACACAGAAAAAGGAAATCACGTAACTATCCTAGAACTATTCACACGGTTCATTTTTATGATGTATGATATTTATGGCATATCACGTTTCGGGTTAATGGGTTGACGTTGTGTTAATATATTGACTGTTTGAACTTTGAAAGTTTGCTTTAAGCGTTATGTGTTGATTACTAATTTCGGATCTCAGAAATAAAAACTAATAAGACTTTTAAATAAAAATACCTAGAAAGAAGAAGTATTTTGGCGTCAGGATAAGTCTTCTCTTCCATTTTTGCCTCCTTAATCAAGTCAATCAAGACTCGTCGACTGTTCGTGTCATTTTCTCCTAACCTCTTTGTGCATTCAAGTACCGATAGACGAATGTCGCTACCTTTCTAAGTAACATCAAATGGACAAGTAGTATAAATTATCATTCGTATACCTTAAATTTGGCAAACATGTTTATTTTTATTTTCTATATATATATATATATATATTGTGAATTACCTTCGAGTGAAGAACAATGCTGGTTTTGATGATGTTTGTCATTCTAACACATTCCGAAAATTTTGTGACAAACTCTCCAATAGTTTTGTCTTCGTTTTTTGTCGGGAGCCAAAGGGAAGACTGTAGAAATGTAATACGATATTGACAGTTTTATTGATCGTGAATAACAAAGGTGAGATAATATAATCAATGTAATGTACAATGAAATAAAAAAACAATGTGGTCTCGGGTTTGATAATGAATAGTTGAAATTTCATAAAATTTTATTTTGTATCTTTGCACAAATTTAAAGAAACTATTTCTTTTCCCAATAGCTATTTACATTCATTGCATTAAAAAGCAAAAACAATTTATTTAAGGTCTACTGTTGAAAATATAGAAAAAAAAAGTTCTTCAGTGCTAGAAGATAGATGGCATTGTATCCACTTTACCGATGGGAATTCCCGCAATGGATAAAAGGAAACAACAACTGGAGCATAAACACCTTTCACAAGTTTCAGGAAGTCCTCTGTATAATCCGGAAGTGGATATTGTGCACTTACGAAACAATCGTTCCTTGATAGCGACTGAAAATGTAATACTATGAACATAGTTAACAACGAAAATTCTAATAAATCCCCAAAACAATAGCAAATCCAGAGAAAAGCAAACACGGACCCCTTGTAAACACTAAAGGTCTAGGAGGAGTAAACATCCCTATTGACCAGTCATACCCACCGTGAGCCTTCTGGGTTTTTTTAAGGAAATGGTCAGATACTGGGTTTTGGATACAAAAAACTGTTCCCTCGCCATATATTAAAGCAAAATGTTATGGATACACAAATAACATCTGAAAACCTGATGAACCTCCTCAGTGTAGGCACTGACTTAATTATGTTCACTCATGTATTGATTTGAGTCCATCATTCAGATTTAACACTCACGCGACATGTCATAATGTGTTACTAGTCACTTTGTATATAAATAAACCATTCACGACGGAAAGAATACCTTATTTACTGTACATTTAGAAATTCTAGATATTAAAGTTTAAAAAAAAATCATTTTGGCGAGTTTGATCAAAACATACATATTTTACCTGAACATAAATTGCATTGTAATAGGTTCCTTCACACATGTATGCATCAACTGTAATGGGTAACACATAAATCAAACCAACATAAAACATCCAACATTAAATCTCCTTTCAAAATTTGCCGTACAATTTGTAACTAATGCAAAACACTCAACAATAATCAATTCTCGAATTAAGTAACAGACGAAATGTCTAAATGCAATTTATAACCCATACAAAACATTCAACAATAATCAGGTATCGAATCAAACGATGCTTTAAAATGGAGTCTATGACTCATACAAAACATATACATGTAGGACTCAATTTCTTCTCGAACTATGCTATATGCTTAAACATCTGAGCACGATATGAAAAAAAAAATCCAATTACTCTAAGTAACGCATTGCCCCCATATATAAAATGGTAGCTCGTGGAGGTTCCAATGAAATTCCTTATCCAAAAGATTAATATGATTAATAGTCATAATTCGTTTGGATGATGATATAAGGATGCGTTTTTACCACACTCTACCCCTTCAATTAACACTTGATGTCCTCAAATTTTTATCATTATGATCTTGATTTATCCTGATAATTACCAGGCAGTACATTTGGAGTTAAATTTGCTCCCTTATTCTGGAGTCCGTGTTCGTAATCATCATCCGTATAATTCTTCTTCAGTGACAACAATTCCTAAATCAATGAAGAAATCAAGATAATTAATAACATTTTATTTGTAATCAAGATTCAAAATGAATTGTTTGTATCTAAACACCAAACCTCATATTCTTTCGATAATGGCGATTTGTTGGCCACTTCTCCGAGATTCATGTAGCAGGAATGTTCCTGGTATTCTTGTAGAAATCTCTCCTCCTTAATTGCCCTGGATTTTCCTCTCAACGATTCCAGTAATGCCATGTAGACAATTCTGTATTGATCCTGCAAAATTATGTAATGGTCACTCTATCATGTAAGATATAATGAAGTCCGGTAGTGGGACATGTAAATCTGGCTAAACACCAACTCCATATATATCTAATTATAAATCGTCTTTAGACACGATAAAAAATAACACTTATTAAGTCTTTCAAACCGTATATAGCGTCCCATTTAGCGTAACAGTATTGACAGAAATACATGTATTCCATTATCATCTGCATATGGTGTTTATATATCTCAACTCATTCGATATGCAAGAGTTTGTTCTGCGAGGTAAGCTACTGACAAAAAGGTTGATGGTACAAGGGTTTCAACAGTCTCGATTCAAGTCAGCATTACGTAAATTCTATGGTCGTTATAACGATCTAGTTCGTCAATACAACCTATCATTGGGTCAAATACTGTCTGACGTGTTCCATACCGATTGGTAAGCTGTTCTTGGTACACTGATTTTGACTGCGGATAACTCCGTTTACATGAACAGGATATAGGGCTCACGGCGGGTGTGACCGGTCGAAAGGGGATGCTTACTCCCCCTAGACACCCGATTCCACCTCTGGTGTGTCCAGTGATCCGTGTTTACCCACCTATCTAATTTGTATTGCTTGTAGGAGTTATGAGATTAATCAATGTTCGTTATCTTCACCTATCATGTATAGAATACAGAATTTCAAAAAGATGATTTTACATTTCCTTGAATCATGTTCATTCTGTCATTCCGCATTATTTCCAGATACTCCTGCACATTTATCTCCCCTGTTTTCTCGAATTTCTTGTAGAGGACGTCTAAAGCAATATACGTTCCTGTTCGTCCTATGCCGGCACTATTGATAACATCAAAAAAGGAAAGAAAGACTTTTGAATTTGCTTTTCAAAACGTTTTACTTTAATTTGTTTTCGAAGTGGAAACGCTTTTAAATAATGAGTTAACATACGCTTGAAGGTAGTGTATGATAAATAATAGCTGTAGATCACCGGGAAAATACAGTCTACTCCACTTATGTTGAAGTCGCTTATATTGAACTATCTGCTATATTGAAGTAAACCCCTGTTAACATTAAGCATACAACTTAACATCATCTTTAATCAACTTTGGATATAATGAACAATTCAGGCCAGTCCCTTGAAATCCAATGTATCCGGAGTAGACTGCATTTGGACAGGGCAGAGAACAAAATCATTTTAAGCTGTAAGATTTCGGGTCACACGGGGCTTTAATGAATATTTGAAGGTATGAATAAACACAAGTATAGTGGAAAATAGGTGAGGACATTTTTTAATGTTAAATTCATGAGGCAACGATGTAAGGATACAGCAATATAAAGCCTTAACCTTGCACTTATGTTCTGCACCGTAAATCGAAAAATCCAAAGTTCCTATAAGGGGGGATCTGTAACTTTGTGACCCGTCCCAATATTATCCCAGAAAGCTACAGACCTGCAGCAACAAAATGAAAGAATATTCCCACTTAAAAACAAAACCCATGCATACTTTGTATATCTACACAATAACGAAGTTTACTGACTTTGAGGGCATAAAACTAGGGTTGTCTAAAACGAATTCATGTACAAGGACCTTTGGAGTTTACACCTGTCAGTTAGATGATAAAAACACAGGACGAAATTATGTCATTCAGTAAACTCAAAGGTGACTAAATGGTTACTGAAATATGATTGAATGGAAAAGTTATGTCATTTAGTCACCTTTTCAAAACTTTCAGTCGACAGTTTCATCCGGTGATATCATTAGTGCATTGTAAAAATAATTCATTGTGTGAGCACAGAGTGATTACTGGTTTACCTGCAATGTACCAGAGTGTACTTGCCAGAACATTGTTCTGATTTGGTCATCACCTGACGATGGAACAACACGATACTCAGTGGGTTTGGGACTCCGTGGTCCGGCCATTGTGTGTAGTGGAACATGTAAACATCACGCTCAGATTTCTCCTTATAAATATTAGAGTATACAGATTATTATAGCGAAGTTAAACGTCACGTTCAGATTTCTCCTTGTAAATGTTAGAGTTTATAGATTGTTCTAGCATAGGTATATGACTATATATCTGTATAACTCAGTTGTTTATAGTACGGAAAGGATCAAATTACACACCAAGTTACTTGTTACATGTTATAAATGGCTTGGGTTTAGAAAAATCATTCCATTTTTAGCATACACATATATCATGTATTAACAAATAAGGAATCACTAATCATCATAATTCTACATTTTAAAAATATATTCTTTCTACCTTGATCATTGAAATGATATTAACACTTACGGAAATGCTCTGGATCCGAAATTGTCGGACGGTATGATTTGCATAAATATTCTCCTCTTGGTGGCGCACGTTAATATCTCCATTTTGAATTTTGTCATTTGCAGATGGCCAGTAGAGGGCGCATTTTGTCTTTTATATATGAATATAAATGATCAAAATCAAATGGAAATACATTTGTAATACTTGTTTTACATACATGTATCTGGAAAGGATGAGAAAATCATATCAATAAAATGAATCAATGCGATATAAGTAATAATTTATCTATCTTTTGCATGTATCTATCTACATCTATCTATCTATCTATTTATCTATCTATCTGCCGGTCTCTATCTATTATCCTTTTGAATGAAGATACTTATTCTATTATTTACTACAATTAATTTGGCAGATATATAGATTTGTAGAAATTCTAATTGTAATAAAATTCTTATAAAAGCAAAGACACCTGTATTACCATAGTAAATATAAAAGCTTGACATACATGCTTAAAGTCTGTATAACCTTAACAAATCAACTTGGGGTCGTTTATTGTTAATAAAGTCATACGAGGTGTCATAAACGTATACTCTAAAAAAAAACAGTTTCAGTAAAATGGGATTTTTTGGTTTCGGTTTTAAATCTACATGGACATTATCCCCAAACTCCAAAAACCTCTTTTTGTTTTGTGTTACCAACATTATTTAATGCGAATATGCACCATTTTACATATATTTATATATGGTTGTCCTGTTGTGATGTATGAAATGAAGATATTACAGATATTACATACAGTGTACATATCGACATGCTTGATATACCTTAGCCCCCTCCTTGATATTCGTTAGACAAACGATAATAGTCACCCTCTCCTGCCAAACCATCCTCCAGAAGTCGGTTATTGTTTTCGTCTTGGGTCCTGTATGGAAGTAACGAATAGCAATATCATTGTTACATCTATTTTCAAATTTCAAAATGAGGTCAAATGGACAAAATAATGGTAATCCTACCCTGTGTGGCTATATACGTTCTTTTTCCCTGAGCATTCTACATAATAATAATAATAATAATATATATATATATACATATATATATATATATATATATATATATATATATTTATATATATACTTCACATTTTATTATGAAAATATAAAAGAATACAACTGTGGAAAAGCTCTCTGCATAATTAGTTTTGCAGATCATGTGAATTTACCCCATAGTTCCATTATTATATACCCCATAATTCAAACAAACCAGTCACTTAATTGACGTAATACATTTGATCAAACGACTTAAACGTTCGGTAATTTTGTATGTGAAATTTTGTGCTTGATGTTTTTAACTAAACTGAACCTTACCTGGATGAAATTAGCATTTATATAGTCGGATTCCGTTGGGCTGGCTGTTTTAAGGACAACGCGGGAATGGTCATCTATTAACGATAAATATTGTTACTACACACTGAAACCAGTTACGAACAAGCATAAACATAACCTTTAAACGAGCTGCTTTATAATATCAAAACATTAATAACTAGGCTAATATGTGTGTGTGATTACTTCACCTCACGCACTCACATCACAGTGGTGATTTCACATATCATACTAGAACATAATGAACTTTGATTTGAATATAGTAATAGTACATCCCAAAGATACATTAACATTTAAGAATCAAAACGTCTAAATTAATTGACATTTTCTTGTATCAATTATCTTATATTATATCTTTAATAAAAAACCCACAGATAACTTCTAATCATTGCAATTAATGAGGATAAAATGATTAACACAGATGGTGCACCGTCTTACATGGAAATGTTGTTGTGTATCGATTTTTGGAAGTATTTTCCGATTTTTTGGCTTCATTGCATGGATGCAGTTCACCTTTGGGTACTTTCTAGAAAGACAAAAAAAGGTTGTAAAAGAAAATAATAAGAAATTGCATTTGTAGACAAGAACACATATTTTGAAATGTTGCCTTTTAATCATACATTGTAGCTTGCAGAAATGATTTGATCGATGTAGATGTGTTTTACTGTGTTAGATTGAATAACACTATATATCTTAGATCATTTGCTTTTAAATATAACATAAATGACGATGCAACCCATATAGATAGGTTTCCATGTGCTACAAAGATCAATCCCAAACATTGTGTAGTCGTAAATTACGTTGTAGAATCACACCGTAACAATGTGAATAAATGATAAAACAGCACTGTGACCCAGCTATATTTCCTGTTTCCATTCATTACAAACTTAAAAGAAAACTTAGCAATTCGTGGCGATGTCATCATGGGTCAAAACAAACCCATACTATAGCGCAGCAGAATGTACTAACAAAAGACAAATGATTAATAAGATTCAATAAGGTTTATTTACAATTAATAAATGAAAGAAAATTGTAACAATAGTAAACTACTAACTTACGGTAATTGAACATTAAATCCGAACAGAATCTACACAAACAAAAATAGTAATTCCAAAATCTTAGTTCCCAGTATAATAAAAATTCAAAATGCATAGAAAGTGTCTAGACATAGCTTTGTTTTAAATCAGAGTTTTCCACTGTATTTATGATAGGAATTAATTTTCTAGTACAATCTTGAAAGACAATGATGCAACCATTACGTCATCTTTCTGCTAAACATGAGCTCTAGAGCAATCTAGGTCACAAGTGTAAATGAAGTGCAAGGAAATATATTATGTGTATGCACAACATCGTTAAGTTCGGTTTACGTCATCAGCTGTACATGGCGCTTAGAGACGTTGCATTGCTTCATGGGAACGGTTTTAAGGTATCTTCCCTAAAGATCCATGACTTCCATTTCCAAACACTGAGGGTTGAGTTGAACAAAACTATCGATTAAATATGAAATGACCAATGTTCGATCAGGACTTGATCTCTTAATTAAGAATTGAATGCTCTAACCACAACATTATCTTATCCAGACCATCTAATGAAATACTGTAATATCATGTGAAAATATGAAGATAACAAACAGTTACCAATCTCATAATTCCTATAAGGAATATAAAGTTAAGAGTTCGGCAAACACGGATCCCTAGATATACCAGGTGTGAAATCGGGTGCCATTGTATGATATCAATAATGGTGGGGATAGTTGATAGAAAAATAGATAGAAAGAGAGACAGAAAGCGAGAGATGGACACATCACTTCAAGTTCTCAACTCACCGAATATTCCTCTTTAAAGAGTGCATTTCCGTTTGCAGACATGAAGGTGATCTTTTTTTGCAAGTCCATCACAGTTATGGTTTTTGGACTGATGGCCGGTGTTTCCCGAACTGGGTTGTCCAGACCATTTATTTCTATCTCTTCATAATCTTGATGGACTGAAAAATATCATGTAGAAGTTCTTTCAATGGAAACCATCTGAAAAATGGAATACATTTTAATACAGATAAACCGTGTATAGTGAGCTCGGGGTTTGCTCTGATCGCGGAAAGATCGAATCTAAGGTCTCGTAATATACCGTGAAATGGGTTTCAAGGATACTGCATTGAGGTTGCTGAAAATATCAAGGGAAATATATTCTACCTGCAACATGAACTTAGCAACATGTTGGTTGTCTTCAGAATGGATTTTTTTCCTTTTTACCACGATCCCGTTACGACCATATATTTCGAGGAAGTCATCGAAATCATGGCAGGGACTTCTTTCAGT
Source organism: Ostrea edulis (assembly GCF_947568905.1). Taxonomy (NCBI): domain Eukaryota; kingdom Metazoa; phylum Mollusca; class Bivalvia; order Ostreida; family Ostreidae; genus Ostrea; species Ostrea edulis. Next base: position 59,906,519 of record NC_079166.1, on the reverse strand, counting down.
TTGAAGGGGCCTTTTTATCAACGATTGATTGTACATTTATTTTTCATATAAAATAATTCGTATTACAATGTATCATAAGATGAATTTGGTATTTGCTATAAACAGCAAGATTCAAAGCTAGAAATATTATGGTCATGTAAAGCATTGGGTTTCACACATTTCATGCTTAATGACTTCTCATTGACTTTAAATTACCAAAGTTGGAAATACATACATATCAAACGTACATTTATATACTTCACCATTTGAATTCAGCTTGGTTGAAAAATGTTCTCCCTCCTCTGATTTCTTTCTCTTTATGTCTCTTTTTCGTCTGCACAACAACACAACAATGTACTTTTTATTTGGAAAGTGCAATGTACATTATTCTAAAGCATCATTTGAGTATAAAACATCATATCCAATACAACAATTTTATATTCCGTAACTCTGTTCGATTTATAAAAAAGATATCCATAAATGTAAATGAGTATATTGAAATGATACCGTAAGATGATGACTACTATGGTGAGGATAATCAGTGTAAGAGTGAATACTGTACTAAGCGACCCAGCCAGAACACCAGAGTCAGTTGTATCACCGTCTGCGTTGGATCCCACAAATTTGTTATCCGAAACTAAAAGCAAAATATGCATTTGTTTTCATAATCAGCATTTTTGAAAAGGAAGATCAATGTTAAAATGCAAAATCAAATTTTTTTCACGACCTACCGATATTTTTATCGCACTTCTCTCCGTTGAATGACGTTTCACACCCATTTGAACAAGTCCCGTTAAATCTGTTACACGTTGTGTTGTCAGCACAGTTCCCACTACACGCCTCTATGCAATCTTCCCCATACCATCCGTTTGTACATTCTTCATGAAATATTAAGTATAAATAAATACAACAATGCTTGTAACCTCATGAAGTGTAAATACATATTTCAAAAGATGAAATACTTTCATTCTAATAGTTAATAGCTAATACGATTTTCATGCAAAGTTAATATTTTCATCTTTGTTGAAGTTTAATTCACGTTCTATTTTCAATTTGACTTTGGATAATATTTCAGTTCTAAATTTAATTACGAGGCATGTACATAATTATACATCCAACAGAATCGCACGTGTATGCATGTAATATTTTGAATGATATGTACTTATTGGCTGGCCACAAAATGCCGCAAATTCAGTAGGAACGTTAAGGGTTCATTTTTATGATTAATTTAAAGATTACCTGTTGAGCAGTTAAATCCCATCCATCCAACAGCACACCCATGTGTACAGTTACCGTATCTGTGATCACATGACTGGTCTTTACAGTTCTCATTGCATTTTTCAGAGCAGTTTCTTCCAAACACGCCAGATTCACAGGCTTGAATACGTAAGATTGAAGATATCAGTCTTCATAAAACGTAAAACGTAATTCTGTAAAGGACCACTTCTATTTGCGATAGTCCACAGTGATAATATTTAGGATGCAAAATGCATTATGTAAAACTTAAACAGTACCAATTTTAATGCACCAGAAGCGCATTTCAACAAATAATGTCTCTTCAGTGATGTTCAAGCCGAAATATTGGAAATCCGAAAAAACAATAAACTTGCAAGAGCTAAAAAGAAAAACAGAGTGCCAAAGACTGGAGTCAACTTCGTTTAAGTATTAGAGCTATGCATGAGGGCAATAATCCTTAATTTTGAAATGAATTTCTAAATTTTATTATACCATACCATTTCAATATTCTGCAAAAGCAGACAACTAGAGACAATTAATAATCCTGCATATGAAAAGGTGAAAATAATAGATAACAATTTCATCGATTCTAATAGAGAATACACGCTCAAAATAAACAGCACCACAGAGTCATCCACATCGTCTTCGTTGTTAGATATTTTATTAAACATAGAAGGTAACGTTAAACCGACAACTACTGAAGTAACTTTATGACAAATAGAATGACTTCAGCTTCTCCGTCGTCAACGTTCCATATTTATGTTGCAATATTCCATTATCACCTCAACTTTGTCCTTACACAAAGGTTTGTTTTGCGATTGTACAGTTTTAGAATAGAAGCATACTGCTGACAAACAAGTTGATGTTGCAGGGGTTTCATCGGTCTCATCAGCATATATATTGTCGTTATAACGACCTAGTTTGTCAATACAACCTGTCAATGTGTCAAATGTTGTCTGATGTGTTTCACATCAATTGTTAGACCGTTCTTTACACACTGAATTTAACTATGGATTACTCAATTTCCCTGATCGGGATATCCGGCTCACGGCGGGTGTGACTGATTGACATGGGGTGCTCATTCCTGCTTATTTAACCTCTGGCATGTCCATGATTCCGTGTTTGCCCAACTCTTAATTTTGTATTTTTATAGGAATTATGGGAGTGTTCATTGTTCGTTTTATTCACCTTTTTCATTTGAAAGTAGGTAAAGCACCGACCCCTACAAACATCAGAGGTGGGATACGGTGCCTAGGAGAAGTACGTATTCCTTGTTCACTGTGAACATTCAATAATATGTATTAACAGTCAGTCTATGAAAAGTGAAAATAACGAATTGCGATCAGTCTATAAAGAGCAGTCTAACAATTGACATGAGACACGGCTGACATTATCATACCTAATTGTACATTGTACTTTCCAACAACGATCATTAATATCGAATATAGGATTTGGAAAATGCTGACTTGCGGAGAAATATTTGCAACAATAAAAAATGATACAACACTTGGTGTTTCTTAAAAGTAAAGTGAAAGGTCAACTCACTTGATTACTTTGTTGATAATTCAGAAAATAGACACAATCATGAATGATAACATACGTTCATCACATCTTTGACCTGTGTATCCATCGTCACATCCGTTGTCGCACACCCCGTCAACAGCATCACATTTATTGTCAAGACAGGAGGAACATGTGTTAGAGCAGTTTTGACCATAAAATCCTTCCAAACATTCTAGATGAAATATGATGATAAATATAAGATAAGAATGGCATTTCTAAAGAAAACGTTAATTTTTCAGATAATGTATCAACATTAATTCCATAACCCTGTATTTTACGGGAGCAATTTTGTACGTGCTGTAAAAATGAAAATAAATGTACCTTGTGAGCAGTTCGTTTCCATCCAGCCAGGTATACAGCCATAGGTACATTCACCATATATATGATCACACGTCTGGTTTTCGCAATTCTTGCCGCATCGTATTGAGCAATTTTCACCATACCATTTATCGTCGCAAACTTTAAAGCAAATTTGAAATGGTAATCTCATTTTGTTTTATTTCATCAATGTCAGCTTTTTCACTTTTTTGAAATGGTTACGTTAAAAGATCTGCATTGATACGTTCTGAATGATATTTCTAACTTACTTCTATCGCATTTAGACCCAGTGTATCCACTTCTGCATCCATTACTACAGTTTCCATCAACGTGGTTACAATCAGTATCAGCTTTGCAAAACTCACTGCAGGTTTCTGAACAGTTAGGACCATACAATCCCTTATCACAGGCTACAAAAATATACATTGTACATACAACACGGTACTGGTATACATGGTCTTCTAATGATAAAAATATTATGATGTTCTAACTATTATTGATAAAATATATCTCTCCTTTTCTTACTATTGTTGAAAAAAATATCCTCTGTATGTTGCTTTAAATTTTTGTGTCTTAGAGAGATATATGGTTTACCTTGACTACAATTTGATCCTATCCAACCCGGTCTACATCCGTGTTGGCATTTACCCGTGATATGATGACAGGATTCGTTGACACAGTTTGTATTACATTCCATAGAGCAGTTCTTGCCGTACCAGCTATAATCACAACCTTAGAGAAAATGAAGCAAAATTGTCATCTCAGCTTAAAATGTAATTAGAAAAATGAAGTTTTATGATTGAACATTAACATTATGGTATTAAGTATATTATTAATTTGTTTGTTTGTTTGAGATTTCATTTTATTTACGTTCTCTACATAGTTGCCCTTTGTACCCATCCTCACACCCGGAGACACAGACCCCGGTTACATGATCACATGCGTCTGCTAGACAATAAGAGCTACAGCTGGCTGAACAATTCACGCCGTAACGTCCGGTAGAACATACTAATAAAACACAATTCATTATAATAGAGTAACATTTCATTTAAATTGATAAAAATAATACTCTTAGTCTGAACATACACTAGAAAGAGAGATGCTTAAAATTTCATTCGAAAAAGCTAGAGACACAGGGTGGTAATTGTATATTGAATTAAACACGCGTTCTTGAAATGATCCATTTGCTCTTACAATACATGATTCATTTCTCATAATACCTTGACTGCAGTTTGAACCTATCCATCCTGCATTACACCCATCATTACAGTAACCCTCGACATGGTGACAGGAATTGTTTATGCAGTTAATACTACATTTTTCAGAACAGTTCCCTCCATAGAATCCTTGATGACAACCTTTCATAAAATTGGTTAGAATTCAATATTATTTTAAAAATATACCGTGACACATTACAATATAATTTTCCCCATGTACATTAGTTTAAAATTCTACTTGATTTCAGAACAAACGTTTAAGGAAATTTTTGTAATAGAAACTGGAAAAATGTTTTCATTATGATTGATATTTCATACACATTTGCAAAATGGAATCACCATCAAACGTTTTTATCACAATTTGGGTCCTATGGTAGCATGATGATAAACAAACTTTTCAAAGAAAAAAACAACTATGCATAGATCCAGGTAGATGAATAAAATGTCATTCTTGTTCACGAATATTTATGTTTACACATTTGATGGTCCGTGATATAAATATACTACACAGGCAAATAATTTCACGTGAACCCTCCACGTGAAGTTCACATACATTTCATGTGGATTTTACGTGAAAAGTGATTCACGTGAAATTCACGTTAATATATCCACATGGATTGCACGTGAATAACTTTTCACGTGAAATTCACGTTCAAATATTCGCATGAATTTCACGCGAGCAGCAATTCGCGTGAAATCACCTTAACTTTTTCACATGAATTTCAAATGAAAAGCATTTTAGGTTAAATCCATATTCAAAGTTTCACAAGGAAATAATATGAAAAGTGATTCACGCGAATATCTCACGAAAAGATTCACACAAATTTTACGTTAAAGTTATTCATGTAAAATTCACACGAATTTCACGTGAAAAGCGATTCATTTGAAATTTCATATGAAACACGATTAAAGGGAAATATTCACATCAAAATTTGAACACCTCTTGATATATTCAAGCGAAAAAAATTAAATTAAGGTAAAATATAAAAAAAGATATTGAGATAAGCGAATTTAAATCTACACGTGGGCCTAGTTATGAGGTGGTTTTCATGGGATGATCCAGAAAATTTTCTATTTAAGGGTAATGAATTGTAATAAATGTGTACCTTTCTCTCTCCATGGGGGGATTTGAAAGACCCATATTAACACATTAAGAACTAGTTCTAATTGTAACGGGGACCGTTACAGATGTTCCCCAAACCTCCCCCAATTAAAAAGTGATGTCCTTGTGAATGTATAGCAAAAAATCATTTTATTTTAGCCTTTAATTACATGTAGTACGTTCAATATGGTCATTTCAGTACCAAGAAATGAAAGAAAGCGTTGCACGTGCATACACGTGCACGCGTGTATGATTCCGAATTTGTGTTGATGTCGTTCAAGAGGCATTTGTATCATATACCCACAGTATGAATTTCATAACATTTCTACCACATATAAGGAAGTTATAGCGATTTTAAAATCGTCCAATCAGAATTCAGCACACGTGCATGCACGTGCTGAGCAGTAATTCTAACCACAGCAATTTCTAAGGAGTACCAAGACACATCTAAACGCCTAATATCAATATAATTTGATGAAAAACAAAAACGTTATTGTCCTTTAAAAATTGAATATTTGAAAAACGTTGCACGCGCATGCGCGTGTACGTTGGCATTTTTTGTTACACTAATATATACATACACATATTGTATACGTATGCTGTGAATATCATCTCATTCGCTTTATAAATAAGATAGTTACAAATGTTTTAGTATTATCCAATCAAAATGAAGCGCACGTGCATGCGCGTGGGAATTCGTAATTTTGACCATGAAAATCAGTTAAGGGTCTCAATATCTAACTATGATATGAATATCAAGCCATTTCAATGAACAACAAAAAAGTTAGACTGATTCCAAAGTTAGTGTGCAAATTTTGTAATGTACGTGCACGCGCATGCGTGCGCGTGAAGAAAAAATAAATATCATTTTTCATATCTACAAATGATATACTACCATCCTATTTAGGTTTCATATCGATCCCTTTAATATTCTGATTTTCCATTTTTTGTACCAAAATTGCAGTGCACGTGTGCGCGCGTGCATGCACGTGCAAACAAAATGACTATCGCTATGCACATCTACAAACGCTATACTATCATCCTGGAAAGTTTCATATCGATCCCTTTTGTAGTTTCTGAGAACACTACCGGACAAAAAAGTACCGGAGAAAAAGAATAATAACTAGTTCTAATTGTAACGGGGACCGTTACATATGTTCCCCAAACCTCCCCCAATTAAAAAGTGATGTCCTTGTGAATCTATAGCAAAAAATCATTTTATTTTAGCCTTTAATTACATGTAGTACGTTCAATATGGTCATTTCAGTACCAAAAAAAAATGAAAGAAAGCGTTGCACGCGCATACACGCGCACGCGTGTATGATTCCGAATTTGTGTTGATGTCGTTCAACAGGCATGTGTATCATATACCCACAGTGTGAATTTCATAAAGTTTCCACCAAATACAAGGAAGTTATAGCGAATTTAAAATCGTTCAATCAGAATTCAGCACACGTGCATGCACGTGCTGAGCTGTAATTCTAACCACAACAATTTGTAAGGAGTAACAAGACACATTTAAACCATTAATATCAATAGAATTTGATGAAAAACAAAAACGTTATCGTCCTTTAAATATTGAAAAAAAAAAGCGTGTGCGTTGGCATTTTTTTCTTACACCAACATATAGATACACATATTGTCTACATATGCTGTGAATATCATCTCATTCACTTCATAAACAAGATAGTTACAAACGTTTTAGTATTATTCAATCAAAATGAAGTGCACGTGCATGCGCGTGCAAATTGGTAATTTTGACCATGCAAATTAGTTAAGAGTCTCAATATCTACCTATGATATGAATTTCAAGCCATTTCAATGAACAACAAAAAAGTTAGACTGATTCCAAAGTTAGCGTACAAATTTTGTAATGCGCGTGCACGCGCATGCGTGCACGTGCTGACAAAATAAATATTATTTTTCATATGTACAAATGATATACTATCATCCTATTTAGGTTTTATATCGCTTCCTTCAATATTCTGATTTTCCATTTTTTGTACCAAAATTGCAATGCACGTGCGCGCGCGTGCATGCACGTGCAGACAAAATGACTATCACTATGCACATCTACAAACGCTATACTATCATCCTGGAAAGTTTCATATCGATCCCTTTTGTAGTTTCTGAGAACACTACCGGACAAAAAAGTACCGGAGAAAAAGAATAATAATAATAATAATAATAACTAGAAACTCATTACTAGTAATGAGTAGGTCTTCCGTTAGACCACTTCCGGTAAAGAGCTTTCTATTCCTACGAAAATCATTTAAATGTATCAGAAAATGTGCCTTAACAATGAATGAGAAATGTATTGTCGAATTTTTTATTCCTTTCTCGTAACTTCCGGTGACGACCGGAAGTACTATTCAGATGCGTTTTCCTATAAATGACAGCGACTCTTTACTGTCGATATTCCCTGAAAATTTCACGTCTCTATCTGAAAGAGTTCTCAACAAAACGAAGTAGACTAGAGAAAGAAAAAGTAGTAGGTTACTACCGACCGGAAGTCAATTTTGAAAAACAAAATTATCAAAACTTTAGAAGTTGATACTTTTATTAAGACATGTGAAAATCATATGAAAGACTTCAAATATAAGCGAGATTTATGGGGACAAAGAGACGAAAAGTAAAAAGTCATTTTATCAAGAAACCGGAAGTAGTCGTTTTGACTACCGACAGAGTCAATATTCTTTTGACACTTTGAAAGAGAGTTAATAAACTAGTATAGGTTTCAATTTAAAGGAAAAAGTTTGAAATTTGCGATTCTTTCAATCACTTCCGGTGACGACAGGAAGTGAGGGTCGACATGTTCAACCCCCTACTGCACTCTTACAAACGGAGATTGATCATCCCTGAATATTTAATGAACCTATATTTTACCTTTTCGAAGTAAAATGCTGGACAAAATTCCTTTTGAGAAACAGAAAATCGGCCCTATTTTCCGACCGGAAATTAATTTTGTAAAAACAAAAATAATTATAGCAAGGTCATTTCATCAGACATTATTCCTGAAAATATCAAGAAAATATATCCAGACTCGAAGAAATCGGAAAATCGACATTTTTTCAAATACTTCCGGTAGAGACCGGAAGTGACGGATGAAAAAATTGAATGTATGTGTACATTCGACTAATGTTAGTTGATCAACTCTAGAAGTTTCAAGCATCTATCCATATTCATTATTGAGAAAGTGAAAAGACAAGGTTTGAATATGTCCACCCCATATCTCACGACCGGAAGTGAATTTTACAAAAATATTTAAATATACTCTAGACATTTATGGTATCTATAACATATATAAAATTCAAATCATTATCTTGTTTCATGACCGAGATTTATGACACTGAAGAATGAGAGAATGAATAGTCTTTCTTTGATATAACCGGAAGTAGGAAATTCAACTTCCGGTGGGGTCAACATTTTTTAAGAATTAGAACGAGACCTAGAAAACCGATATAGGTTTCAATTTGAAAGAAAAAAGTTTGAAATTTATGATTCATTAATCACTTCCGGTGACGACCGGAAGTGACGGCCGACATCCTTCACCCCCTCCTGCACGCCTACAAAGTGAGATCTATTCACTCTGAAAATTTGGTGACTCTATCTTTTACTGTTTCTGAGAAAAACGCTGTACAACGAAAACAGCTAATAAGCCGTATTTGCCGACCGGAAGTGAATTCTACAAAAATATTTGACGTTACTCTAGACATTTATAGTGACTATAATATATGTAAAACTCAACTCATTAACTAGTTTCATGACCGAGATTTATGGCACTGCAAAATGAGAGAATGAGTGGGCTTTCTTTGATATAACCGGAAGTTGAAGATTCAATTTCCGGTGGGGTCAACATTTTTTGAGAATTAGAACGAGATATGATAAACCAACGTAGGTTTCAATTTGAAAGAAAAAAGTTTGAAATTGATGATTTATTTAATCACTTCCGGTGACGACCGGAAGTGACGGCGACAAAAAATAATACGTGCATGCACCATAGAGAAAATAGATCTATCATCCCTAAAAGTTTCATTCGATTATCTTTAGTGGTTTTCAAGTTTACCCCCGGACAAAGTTTCTTTCAAAAACCGGAAAATCGGACGTATCTGACGAACAGAAGTGAATTTTGAAAAAATGAAAAAAATACCTCGAGGTACCATCGTTGTCTATAACCTGTGAAAGTTTCAGGAAAATCCATCCAGCGGTCTCGGAGACGAAAGGGAAAAAATAATAATAATAATAATAATAATAACTAGAAACTCATTACTAGTAATGAGTAGGTCTTCCGTTAGACCACTTCCGGTAAAGAGCTTTCTGTTCCTACGAAAACCATTTAAATATATCAGAAAATAAGCCTTAACAATGAATGAGAAATGTATTATCGAACCTTTTACTCATTTCTCGTAACTTCCGGTGATGACCGGAAGTACTTTTATTATGCGTTTTTCCATAAATGACAGCGACTCTTTACTGTCTATATTCCCTGAAAATTTCACGTCTCTATCTCAAAGAATTCTCAACAAAAACAAGTAGACTAAAGAAAGAAAAAGTAGTAGGTTACTACCTACCGGAAGTCAATTTTGAAAAACAAAATTATCAAAACTTTAGAAGTTGATACTTTTATTATGACATGTGAAAATCATATGAAAGACTTCAAATATAAGCGATATTTATGGGGACAAAGAGATAAAAAGTAAAAAGGTATTTTATCAAGAAACCGGAAGTAGTTGTTTTGACTACCAACGGAGTCAATATTCTTTTGACACTTTCAAAGAGACTTAATAAACTAGTATATGTTTCAATTTAAAAGAAAAAAATTGAAATTTGCGATTCCTTCAATCACTTCCGGTGACGACAGGAAGTGACGGTCGACATGTTCAACCCCCTACTGCACGACTGCAAACGGAGATTTATAATTTCTGAATAATTGATGAAGGTATATTTTACCTTTTCCAAGAAAATTGCTGGACAAAATTCCTTTTGAGAAACAGAAAATCGCCCATATTTTCCGACCGGAAGTGAATTTTGTAAAAAGAAAAATAGTTATAGCAAGGTCCTTTCATAAGACATTATTCCTGAAAATTTCAAGAAAATTTATCCACCATCTCTCAGAAATCACTGGAAGAAATCGGATAATCGACATTTTTCAAATACTTCCGGTATAGACCGGAAGTGACGGAGAAAAAAATTGAATGTATGTGTACAATGGACTAATGTTAGTTGATCAACTCTACAAGTTTCAAACGTGTATCTATATTCATTATTGAGAAACTGAAAAAACAAGGTTTGAATATGTCCACCCCATATCTCACGACCGGAAGTGAATTTTACAAAAATATTTAAATTTACTCTACACATTTATAGTGTCTATAACATATGTAAAATTCAAATCATTAACTTGTTTTATGACCGAGATTTATGGCACTGAAAAATGAGAGAATGAACAGACTTTCTTTGATATAACCGGAAGTTGGAGTTTCAACTTCCGGTGGGGTCAATAGTTTTTGAGAATTAGAACGAGACCTAATAAACCGATATAGGTTTCATTTTCAAAGAAAAAAGTTTTAAATTTATGATTTATTAATCACTTCCAGTGACGAGCGGAAGTAACGGCCGACATTCTTACCCCCCTACTACACGCCTACAAAGTGAGGTCTATTAAATCTGAAAATTTGGTGACTCTATCTTTTACCGTTTCTGAGAAAAACGATTGACAACGAAAACAGCTCATAAGCCGTATTTGCCGACCGGAAGTAAATTTTACAAAAATATTTGACGTTACTCTAGACATTTATAGTGACTATAATATATGTAAAACTCAACTCATTAACTAGTTTCATGACCGAGATTTATGGCACTGAAAAATGAGAGAATGAATAGTCTTTCTTTGATATAACCGGAAGTTGGAGATTCAACTTCCGGTGGGGTCAACATTTTTTGAGATTTAGAACGAGATATAGTAAACCAAAGTAGGTTTCAATTTAAAAGAAAAAGTTTGAAATTAATGATTTATTTAATCACTTCCGGTGACGACCGGAAGTGACGGCGACAAAAAATATTACGTGCATGCACCATAGAGAATATAGATCTATCATCCCTGAAAGTTTCATTCGATTATCTTTAGTGGTTTTCAAGTTTACCCCCGGACAAAGTTTCTTTCAAAAACCGGAAAATCGGACGTATCTGACGAACGGAAGTGAATTTTGAAAAAATGAAAAAAAATGCCTCGAGGTACCATCGTTCCCTATAACTTGTGAAAGTTTCAGGAAAATCCATCCAACGGTCTCGGAGACGAAAGGGAAAAAAAAAATAATAATAATAACTAGACACGATCTCGTTGCGAGCAACGAGTAGGTCTTCCGTCCGATTTGTTGATGCACTCGGAGTTAAAAAAAAAAGAAGAAAGACAAATGAGTCCCAATTTAGTTTCCGACTTGAAGACACTTTAGATATAATCAATTTTTCATATCATAAGCTTCTGAAGCAAAGTTGCGGTGAAATTCGTTTGAAATTCGACTCTCCAGGCGAGACATAAGGCCCGCGGGCCTATTTCTTGATGTCATTTGTTAGCCCTCTATAGACTCAACAACTTTAGTTCTATATGTCTTTACAAAATATTTACCTGTAAAAAGTTAGTGAGATCGACCGATATCGACAAAAAATCGACTCTACAGGCGAGCCATTAGGACCATAGGCCTATTTCTTGATATCAATCGATAGATCTCGATAAACTGAACAACTTTTGTTCAATATGTCCTTACAAAATATTTA